>NW_027362766.1:19423339-20023339 GCF_046119375.1 Phyllobates terribilis
GCTGTATATAGATGTGACCTGTGCGCAGGCTGTATATAGATGCGCGCAGGCTGTATATAGATGCGCGCAGGCTGTATATAGATGCGCGCAGGCTGTATATAGATGCGCGCAGGCTGTATATAGATGCGCGCAGGCTGTATATAGATGTGACCTGTGCGCAGGCTGTATATAGATGAGCACAGGCTGTATATAGATGAGCGCAGGCTGTATATAGATGAGCGCAGGCTGTATATAGATGAGCGCAGGCTGTATATAGATGTGCGCAGGCTGTATATAGATGTGCGCAGGCTGTATATAGATGTGCGCAGGCTGTATATAGATGAGCGCAGGCTGTATATAGATGCGCGCAGGCTGT
The DNA here is from genome assembly GCF_046119375.1 of Phyllobates terribilis. Classification (NCBI taxonomy): domain Eukaryota; kingdom Metazoa; phylum Chordata; class Amphibia; order Anura; family Dendrobatidae; genus Phyllobates; species Phyllobates terribilis. The sequence goes on from NW_027362766.1 coordinate 19,423,695, forward strand.
ATATAGATGCGCGCAGGCTGTATATAGATGCGCGCAGGCTGTATATAGATGCGCGCAGGCTGTATATAGATGCGCGCAGGCTGTATATAGAGGTGACCTGTGCGCAGGCTGTATATAGATGTGCGCAGGCTATATATAGATGTGCGCAGGCTGTATATAGAGGTGACCTGTGCGCAGGCTGTATATAGAGGTGACCTGTGCGCAGGCTGTATATAGATGTGACCTGTGCGCAGGCCGTATATAGAGGTGACCTGTGCGCAGGCCGTATATAGAGGTGACCTGTGCGCAGGCTGTATATAGAGGTGACCTGTGCGCAGGCTGTATATAGAGGTGCCCTGTGCGCAGGCTGTATATAGAGGTGACCTGTGCGCGGGCTGTATATAGAGGTGACCTGTGCGCGGGCTGTATATAGAGGTGACCTGTGCGCGGGCTGTATATAGAGGTGAGCTGTGCGCAGGCTGTATATAGATGTGACCTGTGCGCGGGCTGTATATAGATGTGACCTGTGCGCGGGCTGTATATAGAGGTGACCTGTGCGCGGGCTGTATATAGAGGTGAGCTGTGCGCAGGCTGTATATAGATGTCACCTGTGCGCAGGCTGTATATAGAGGTGACCTGTGCGCAGGCTGTATATAGAGGTGACCTGTGCGCAGGCTGTATATAGAGGTGACCTGTGCGCAGGCTGTATATAGAGGTGACCTGTGCGCAGGCTGTATATAGAGGTGACCTGTGCGCAGGCTGTATATAGAGGTGACCTGTGCGCAGACTGTATATAGAGGTGACCTGTGCGCAGACTGTATATAGAGGTGACCTGTGCGCAGGCTGTATATAGATGCGCGCAGGCTGTATATAGATGCGCGCAGGCTGTATATAGATGCGCGCAGGCTGTATATAGATGCGCGCAGGCTGTATATAGATGCGCGCAGGCTGTATATAGATGCGCGCAGGCTGTATATAGATGCGCGCAGGCTGTATATAGATGCGCGCAGGCTGTATATAGATGTGACCTGTGTGCAGGCTGTATATAGATGCGCGCAGGCTGTATATAGATGTGACCTGTGCGCAGGCTGTATATAGATGTGACCTGTGCGCAGGCTGTATATAGATGCGCGCAGGCTGTATATAGATGCGCGCAGGCTGTATATAGATGCGCGCAGGCTGTATATAGATGCGCGCAGGCTGTATATAGATGCGCGCAGGCTGTATATAGATGTGACCTGTGCGCAGGCTGTATATAGATGCGCGCAGGCTGTATATAGATGCGCGCAGGCTGTATATAGATGCGCGCAGGCTGTATATAGATGCGCGCAGGCTGTATATAGATGCGCGCAGGCTGTATATAGATGTGACCTGTGCGCAGGCTGTATATAGATGTGACCTGTGCGTAGGCTGTATATAGACGTGACCTGTGCGTAGGCTGTATATAGATGTGACCTGTGCGCAGGCTGTATATAGATGCGCGCAGGCTGTATATAGATGTGACCTGTGCGCAGGCTGTATATAGAGGTGACCTGTGCGCAGGCTGTATATAGAGGTGACCTGTGCGCAGGCTGTATATAGAGGTGACCTGTGCGCAGGCTGTATATAGACGTGACCTGTGCGTAGGCTGTATATAGACGTGACCTGTGCGCAGGCTGTATATAGACGTGACCTGTGCGCAGGCTGTATATAGAGGTGACCTGTGCGCAGGCTGTATATAGAGGTGACCTGTGCGCAGGCTGTATATAGAGGTGACCTGTGCGCAGGCTGTATATAGAGGTGACCTGTGCGCAGGCTGTATATAGAGGTGACCTGTGCGCAGGCTGTATATAGAGGTGACCTGTGCGCAGGCTGTATATAGATGTGCGCAGGCTGTATATAGATGCGCGCAGGCTGTATATAGATGTGCGCAGGCTGTATATAGATGTGACCTGTGCGCAGGCTGTATATAGATGTGACCTGTGCGCAGGCTGTATATAGATGCGCGCAGGCTGTATATAGATGCGCGCAGGCTGTATATAGATGTGCGCAGGCTGTATATAGATGTGACCTGTGCGCAGGCTGTATATAGACGTGACCTGTGCGCAGGCTGTATATAGACGTGACCTGTGCGCAGGCTGTATATAGATGCGCGCAGGCTGTATATAGATGCGCGCAGGCTGTATATAGATGCGCGCAGGCTGTATATAGATGCGCGCAGGCTGTATATAGATGCGCGCAGGCTGTATATAGATGCGCGCAGGCTGTATATAGATGCGCGCAGGCTGTATATAGATGCGCGCAGGCTGTATATAGATGCGCGCAGGCTGTATATAGATGCGCGCAGGCTGTATATAGATGCGCGCAGGCTGTATATAGATGCGCGCAGGTTGTATATAGATGCGCGCAGGCTGTATATAGATGCGCGCAGGCTGTATATAGATGCGCGCAGGCTGTATATAGATGCGCGCAGGCTGTATATAGATGAGCGCAGGCTGTATATAGATGAGCGCAGGCTGTATATAGATGCGCGCAGGCTGTATATAGATGCGCGCAGGCTGTATATAGATGCGCGCAGGCTGTATACAGATAGTATATATACAGTAGATGGGTGATGGAGCAGGGAGCAGCCATATGACAGCAGCACAATACTGGATATAACACACATGGTAGCTGTATAGACGGGGACAGATGGGGTCTGCAGAGAGCAGCTCTACGGCAGGGTAGTGACGTGTGCACAGGCTGGATACAGCGGGATCTGCAGATACAGCAATACTAGATCTGCCGCTGGGATCAGCCATATTGGCAGATGTGACACACACGGGCTGTATACAGAATTGATCTCCGGCTATACCGCGCATGGCTGAGGCTGCACCGAGCTGTCACCCCTCGGAGCTGTCCCCGCTGCACCGGTCGGTCCCGGCTCTCATGGCTCGGGCTGTCCCCGCTGCACCGGTCGGTCCCGGCTCTCATGGCTCGGGCTGTCCCCGCTGCACCGGTCGGTCCCGGCTGTCATGGCTCGGGCTGTCCCCGCTGCACCGGTCGGTCCCGGCTGTCATGGCTCGGGCTGTCCCCGCTGCACCGGTCGGTCCCGGCTGTCATGGCTCGGGCTGTCCCCGCTGCACCGGTCGGTCCCGGCTCTCATGGCTCGGGCTGTCCCCGCTGCAGCGGTCGGTCCCGGCTCTCATGGCTCGGGCTGTCCCCGCTGCACCGGTCGGTCCCGGCTGTCATGGCTCGGGCTGTCCCCGCTGCACCGGTCGGTCCCGGCTGTCATGGCTCGGGCTGTCCCCGCTGCACCGGTCGGTCCCGGCTGTCATGGCTCGGGCTGTCCCCGCTGCACCGGTCGGTCCCGGCTGTCATGGCTCGGGCTGTCCCCGCTGCACCGGTCGGTCCCGGCTGTCATGGCTCGGGCTGTCCCCGCTGCACCTGTCGGTCCCGGCTCTCATGGCTCGGGCTGTCCCCGCTGCACCGGTCGGTCCCGGCTGTCATGGCTCGGGCTGTCCCCGCTGCACCGGTCGGTCCCGGCTCTCATGGCTCGGGCTGTCCCCGCTGCACCGGTCGGTCCCGGCTGTCATGGCTCGGGCTGTCCCCGCTGCACCGGTCGGTCCCGGCTGTCATGGCTCGGGCTGTCCCCGCTGCACCGGTCGGTCCCGGCTCTCATGGCTCGGGCTGTCCCCGCTGCACCGGTCGGTCCCGGCTCTCATGGCTCGGGCTGTCCCCGCTGCACCGGTCGGTCCCGGCTGTCATGGCTCGGGCTGTCCCCGCTGCACCGGTCGGTCCCGGCTGTCATGGCTCGGGCTGTCCCCGCTGCACCGGTCGGTCACGGCTGTCATGGCTCGGGCTGTCCCCCCTCGGAGCTGCCGGTGTGTGCAGCAGGTACGATCCCCGCGGATGCACCGTGCGGCGCTGACACGGCACTGCGGTACGCACATACTGCACGGATCGCTCTCTCCCATCAGCCAGGTGCCATTTTAGGTTGCCGGCTGCAGGAGCCCCCATGGCTGCCGCTGTCATGTCAATGGGTGTTCGGCGCAGGACACATAAACACTGCACAACCGGCACCGCTGCGTCATTTACCTGTCAGCACCCCGACGCGTATTTGGTGGTCGTGATTAGTAAGGATCATGCCCTCGGCCGCCATCTTCCTTCCGCCGGAGCCGCTGTCACCGGCCGTTCCAGTGAGCAGAGAAGCCTGGGCTGGGAGAGCGGGGAGGCAGGCGAGCGAGCCGAGCGCCGAGCACATCCACTCCGGAGACAGGCAGAGGGGAGGAGGGAGCAGCCAGGCGAGAGCAGCGCACAGCCGACACTATCGAGCGGCAGTGGAGGAATTCTGCTGTCAGGGACTGTTGCGTGTCTCTGTCAGTACTAATAAAGCTATTGTAACCTCAAAGGCTTATTTCTATCTTCTTAAATTGATATTTGTCTGGTAAATACAAGCAATTTTGCAATGTATTGCTTGTTAAAATTGTCATCCTTTCTTGAGCTATTAGACGGGTTGTCCAGTACTTTACATTACCTCTCAATGTGTCCCCCTGGGGCCCCTCAATGTGTCCCCCTGGGGCCCCTCAATGTGTCCCCCTGGGGCTCCTAAGGATTTTTGTAACCCAGCAGCCACCGCGGGGTCCCCAGCGCAGAGTCACACTTCACTTATCGTGACCTCAGCGCGGGATCATGTGATACCTGTGAGCCGCCAGTGATAGCGCAGTATTTGCAAAAATCCTTAATTGCCCCGGGGGGGCTACATTGGGAAGGTAATATAAACAACTCGTTGCCTTGGAAACCGTCCGCCGCTGATAGATGAAAATATACGTTCAAACTTAGGTGCTAGAAATATGGGCGGTCTCATAAGCAACACACTATGAACGATAGAAAATGGTTCATATCTCATGGATGCTGCAAATGTCAGTAAGAAGTAAATTGCTTGTATTCCTAAGCACTATCCAACAAGAAAAATGGAGAATAACCCTTTAAGGTCTGTCTTAGTCCAGTTTACTGTGCAGAATGAAATACATTTTAAATACACATCACTTCAATCATTTTTCCTTCATGTTTATTGTTTTATATTACATCTATTTATATGCATATATAAAACCCAGAATTTCTCTGCACATACACATAAGGCTGAGCTAAAAAACAACTGAATAGAAAAAAAAACACTTTACATTGATCTGTGCATATACATCTAAATATTACCACCACACTGTCATCATATAATACCACCGCCAAGGAATGACTGAATAATACCACCACACAGTCATCATATAATACCACCGCCAAGGAATGACTGCATAATGCCACCACACAATCCTCATATAATACTACCGTCAAGGAATGACTGAATAACACCACCTCACAGTCCTCATTTAATACCACCACCAAGGAATGACTGAATAATACCACCATACAGCCATCATATAATACCACCGCCAAGGAATGACTGGCTATTACTACCACACAGTCATCATATAATACCACCGCCAAGGAATGACTGAATAATACCACACAGTCATCATATAATACCACCGCCAGGGAATGACTGAATAATACCACCATACAGCCATCATATAATACCACCGCCAATGAATGACTGGCTATTACTACCACACAGTCATCATATAATACCACCGCCAAGGAATGACTGAATAATACCACAACACTGTCATCATATAATATCACTGCCAAGGATTGACTGAATAATACCACCACACAGTCATCATATAATACCACCTCCAAGGAATGACTGAATAATACCACCACACAGTAATCATATAATACAACCGCCAAGGAATGACTGAATAATACCACCACACAATCATCATATAACACCACTGCCAAGGAATGACTGAATAATACCACCACACAGTCATCATATAATACCACCGCCAAGAAATGACTGAATAATACCACCACACAGTCATCATATAATACTACCGCTACGGAATGACTGAATAATATCATCATACAATCCTCATTTAATACCACCACCAAGGAATGACTGAATAATACCACCATACAGCCATCATATAATACCACCGCCAATGAATGACTGGCTATTACTACCACACAGTCATCATATAATACCACCGCCAAGGAATGACTGAATAATACCACCACATAGTCCTCTTATAATACCACCGCCAAGGATTGACTGAATAATACCACCACACAGTCATCATATAATACTACCGCCAAGGAATGACTGAATAATACCACCACACAGTCATCATATAATACCACCTCCAAGGAATGACTGAATAATACCACCACACAGTAATCATATAATACAACCGCCAAGGAATGACTGAATAATACCACCACACAATCATCATATAATACCACCGCCAAGGAATGACTGAATAATACCACCACACAATCATCATATAATACCACCGCAAAGGAATGACTGAATAATACCACCACACAGTCATCATATAATACTACCGCTACGGAATGACTGAATAATACCACCATACTATTCTCATATAATACCACCGCCAAGGAATGACTAAATAATACCACCACACAGTCATCATATAATACTACCACCATGGAATGACTGAATAATACCACCATACAATCCTCATATAATACCACCGCCAAGGAATGACTAAATAACACCACCACACAGTCATCATATAATACCACCGCCAAGGAATTACTGAATAATACTACCACACAGTAATCATATCATGCCACCGCCAAGGAATGACTGAATAATGCCACCAGACAATCATCATGTAATACCAGCGCCAAAGAATGACTGAATAATACCACAACACAGTAATCATATCATACCACCGCCAAGGCCTGACTGAATAATACCCCCACACAGCCATCATGTAATACCAGCACTAAAAAATGACTGAATAATACCACCACACAATTCTCATATAATACCACCGCCAAGGAATGACTGAATAATACCACCACACAGCCATAATATAATACCACCGCCATGAAATGACTTGCTATTACTACCACACAGTCATCATATAATATTACCACCAAGGAATGATTGAATAAAACCACCACACAGTCATCATATAATACTACCGCCAAGGAATGACTGAATAATACCACCACACAGTAATCATAATATCACCGCCAATGAATGACTGAATAATACCACCACACAGTTATCAGATAATACCACCGCCAAGGAATGACTGAATAATACCACCACACAGTCATCATATAATACCACCGCCAATGAATGACTGAATAATACCACCACACAGTTATCAGATAATACCACCGCCAATGAATGACTGAATAATACCACCACACAGTCATCATATAATTCCACCGCCAAGGAATGACTGAATAATACCACCACACAGTCATCATATCATATCTCCGCCAAGGAATGACTGAATAATACCACCACACAATAATCATAATATCACCGCCAATGAATGACTGAATAATACCACCACACAGTTATCAGATAATACCACCGCCAAGGAATGACTGAATAATACCACCACACAGTCATCATATAATACCTCCGCGAAGGAATGACTGAATAATACCACCACACAGTCATCATATAATTCCTCCGCGAAGGAATGACTGAATAATACCACCACACAGTAATCATAATATCACCGACAAGGAATGACTATGATGACACAGTCATCATATAACACCACTGCCAAAGAATGACTGGCTATTACTACGACACAGTCATCATGTAATACTACCGCCAAGGAATGATTGACTAATACCACTACACCGTCATCATTTAATACCACCGCCAAGGAATGACTGAATAATACCACCACACAGTCATCATATAATACCTCTGCCAAAGAATGACTGAATAATACCACCACACAATAATCATATAATACCACAGCCAAGGAATGACTGAATAATACCACACAGTCATCATATAATACCATCGCCAAGAAATTAATGAATAATACCACACAGTCATCATATAATACCACCGCCGAGGAATGACTGAATAATACCACCACACAGTCATCATAACACCACCGCCAAGGAATGACTAAATAATACCACCACACAATCCTCATATAATACCACTGCCAAGGAATGACTGAATAACACTACCACACAGTCATCATGTAATACCACCGCCAAGGAATGACTGAATATTACCACCACACAGTCATCATATAATACCACCGCCAAGTAATATCTGAATATTTCCAACACACAGTCATATAATACCACCGCCAAGAAATGAATGAATAAAATGACCACAAACTTCTCATATAATACCACCGCCAAGGAATGACTGAATATTACTACCACATAGTCATCATATAATACCACCGTCAAGGAATGGCTGAATAGTACTACCACACAGCCATCATATAATACCACGGCCAAGGAATGACTTAATAATGCCACCACACAGTCATCATATAATACCACCGCCAAGGAATGACTGAATAGTACCACCACACAGTGATCATAATACCACCGCCAAGGATTGACTGGATAATACCCCCACACATTCATCATATAATACCCCCGCCAAGGAATGACTGAATAATACCACCACAGAATCCTCATACAATACCATCGCCAAGGAATGACTAAATAATACCACCACACAGTCATCATATCATATCTCCACCAAGGAATGACTGACTAATACCACCACACAGTCATCATATAATACCACCGTCAAGGAATGACTAAATAATATCACCACGCACTCATCATATAATACCACCATGGAATGACTGAATAATACCCCCATACAGTAATCATATAATACCACAGCCAAGAAATGACTGAATGTTACCACACTGTCATCATATAATACCACCGCCAAGGAATGACTGACTAATACCACCACACAGTCATCATATAATACCACCGCCAAGGAATGAATGAAGAAAACGACCACACAATTCTCATATAATACTACCGCCAAGGAAAGACTGAATAATACTACCACACAGTCCTCTAATAATACCACCGCCAAGGAATGACTGAATAATACCACCACACAATCCTCATACAATACCATCGCCAAGGAATGACTGAATAATACCACCACACAGTCATCATATAATACCACCGCCAAGAAATGACTGAATATTACCACCACACAACCCTCATATAATACCACCGTCAAGGAATGACTGAATAATACCACCACACTGTCATCATTTATTACCACCGCCAAGGAATGACTGGTTATTACTACCACACAGTCATAATATAGTACTACCGCCAAGGAATGACTGACTAATACCACAACACAGTCATCATATAATACTACCGCCAAGGAATGACTGACTAATACCACCACACAGTCAACATATAATACCACCGCCAAGGAATGACTGAATAATACCATCACGCAGTCATCATATAATACCACCGCCAAGAAATGACTGAATAATACCACACAGTCATCATATAATACCACCGCCAAGTAATGACTGAATAATAGCACACAGTCATCATATAATACCACCGCCAAGGAATGACTGAATAATACCACCACACAGTCATCATATAATACCACCGCCAGGACATGACTGAATAATACCACACAGTCATCATATAATACCACCGCCAAGGAATGACTGAATATTACCACCACACAACCCTCATATAATACCACTGCCAAGGAATGACTGAATAATACCACCACACTGTCATCATATAATACTACCGCCGAGGAATGACTGAATAATACCACCACACAGTCATCATATAATACTACCGCCAAGGAATGACTGAATAATACAACCACAGAGTCATCATATAATACTGCCGCCAAGGAATGACTGAATAATACCACCACACAGTCATCATATAATACCACCGCCAAGGAATGACTGAATAATACCACCACACAGTCTTCATATAATACCACCGCCAAGGAATGACTGAATAATACCACCACACAGTCATCATATAATACCACCGCCAAGGAATGACTGAATAATATCACCACACAGCCATCATGTAATACCACCGCCAAGGAATGACTGAATATTACCACCACACAGTCATCATATAATGCCACCGCCATGGAATAACTGAATATTACCACCACACAGTCATCATATAATACCACCGCCAAGAAATGACTGAATAATATCACCACACAGTCATCATGTAATACCACCGCCAAGGAATGACTGAATAATACCACCACACAGTCATAGCCATATAATACTACCGCCAAAAATGAATGAATAAAACGACTACACAATTCTCATATAATACTACCGCCAAGGAATGACTGAATAATACCACCATACAGTCCTCTTATAATACCACCGCCAAGGAATGACTAAATAATACCACCACACAGTCATCATATATTACCACCGCCAAGGAATCACTGAATAATACCACCACACTGTCATCATATATTACCACCGCCAAGGAATCACTGAATAATACCACCGCACAATCCTCATATAATACCATCACCAAGAAATGACTGAATAATACCACCACACAGTCATCATATAATACCACCGCCAAGGAATGACTGAATAATACCACCACACAGTCTTCATATAATACCACCGCCAAGGAATGACTGAATAATACCACCACACAGTCATCATATAATACTACCGCCAAGGAATGACTGAATAATACCACCATACAGTCATCATATAATTCTACTGCCAAGGAATGACTGAATAATACCACCACACAGCCATCATGTAATGCCACCGCCAAGAAATGACTGAATATTACCACCACACAGTCATCATATTATACCACCGCCAAGGAATAACTGTATATTACCACCACACAGTCATCATATAGTGTCATTGCCAAGGAACGACTGAATAATACCACCACACAATCCTCATATAATACCACCGCCAAGGAATTACTGAATATTACTACCACATAGTCATCATATAATACTACCGCCAAGGAATGACTGAATAATACCACTACACAATCCTCATATCATACCACCGCCAAGGAATGACTGACTAATACTACCTCACTGCCATCATATAATACCACCGCCATGAAATGACTGAATATTACCACCACACAACCGTTATATAATACTGTCAGGCAAATATGGAAGAATATTTTCCTGAATTTGTCATGAATTCCAACACCCAGGCAAGACGACACCGGGGAGATCATGCAATATCTCTCCTTTGCCGTCACGCTGTCCGTATTTCGTCTGTAGTTGCGAGCATGCGATCCAGACTACTCACTACGTGGATATCGGCATGCGACCAGTGAGCGTGTGGAATCCGTGTTTAACGCCCTCCGTACGGTCACTGTCAGATTCACGATAGCCCAATTATTATTAATATTCTCTGCCACCATCGGCCGAGTTTGAAATATAATACTGGCCTGGCCGGACGCCTGCGTTTTGGTAGCGTGTATGGCTTCCGGGAAGGGAACAATTACAGAACAAAAGAAACAGGACTATTACATTTTTTATTTAATCCAAAAGGGAGGCAGTGTTTAGGAAAAATATATACAAGGATGTTACAAAGGAGACAATAAAACACATAGGCAGTTACATAAAATAAACAGGATGAAAGAAGATAACTTACACTATACGATCGCGGAGACGATTCAATATAGATGGAGGACAGGATCCCCAGTTGGGTTATGCTGTTATTGAACAGGACCTGTTGCTTATAATTCTTATTCCCCCCTGGCAATGAGTGCTCCGGTCTTCTCCATGGATTCTCTTATACCTAAGGGTAGATCTGTCCACACGCCCCTGGTGGTGACATCATGTGGGCCGGTCTCCAGCCTGTACATTTTTAGTAAAAACGTTAACTTCTTCAATAGCTCATTGCTCGTTGATCGCAGAAGCTTGCAAACTACGCCATTTTTTCCCTTATGATTTTATCTTTATTTAGAGACCACACATCACATAGCTGCAGTCTGCTATTCTGGTGTTTTTGCGCTACAGCTCCCTGATTTTGCTTACAGCCCTGGAAATCTACCTATACATTCCTGGGCTGATTTGGTCACTAAACATATTGGTCCCGTTACTGTCGGACGTATGGAATTCACAATATTTCATAGTTCATATCGGAGTCAGCGCATCTGAAAACTTCCCTTTGAGGCTTGGGAAGCAGCCTCACGGTTACACACAAATTAGTACAAGCCAGCTTTTTAATTACCTCCTGCGTCTTACAGAGACAAGATGCTTGCTTCCTAACGAAGTTATAACACTCCTTGGCTGGCATTGTTTGCATAAGCTATTTCTCAGGCGTGTGTTAATTGGGGCTTTTGTGCTGAGGAAAATGAGACAGCTCGGTGCTGACAAGTGGTGAGGAGAGTAAGGGAGGAAGGTGAACATCTATGTCAGGCAAATATGGAAGAACATTTTCCTGACAAATACCACTGCCAAGGAATGACTGAATAATACCACCATACAATCCTCATGTAATACTACCTCCAAGGAATGACTGAATAATACCACCACACAGCCATCATATAATACCACCGCCAAGGAATGACTGAATAATACCACCACACAGTCATCATATAATACCACCGCCAAGGAATGACTGAATAATACCACACAGTCATCATATAACACCACTGCCAATGAATGACTGAATAATACCACACAGTTATCATATAATACCACCACCAGGAATGACTGAATAATACCACCACACAGTCATCATATACTGTAATACCACCGCCAAGGAATGACTGAATAATATCACCACACAGTCATCATATAATACCTCCGCCAAGGAATGACTGAATAATACCACCACACAGCCATCATGTAATATCACCGCCAAGGAATGACTGAATATTACCACCACACAGTCATCATATAATACCACCGCCAAGGTATAACTGAATATTACCACCACACAGTCATCATATAATACTATCGCCAAGAAATGACTGAATAATATAACCACACAGTCATCATGTAACACCACCGCCAAGGAATGACTGAATAATACCACCACACAGTCATATAATACCACCGCCAAGAAATGAATGAATAAAACGACCATACAATTCTCATACAATACTACCGCCAAGGAATGACTGAATAATACCAACACACAGTCCTCTTATAATACCACCACCAAGGAATTACTGAATAATACCACCACACAGTCATCATATAATATTACTGCCAAGGAATGACTGAATAATACCACCACACCATGCTCATATAACACCACCGCCAAGGAATGACTGAATAATACTACCACACAGCCATCATATAATACCACTGCCAAGGAATGACTGAATATTACCACCACACAACCCTCATATAATACCACTGCCAAGTAATGACTGAATAATGCCACCACACTGTCATCATATAATACCACCGCCAAGGAATTACTGAATATTACTATCACACAATCCTCCACACAATACCACCACACAGTCATCATGTAATAGTACTGCCAAGAAATGACTGAATAATACCACCACACAGTCATCATGTAATACTACTGCCAAGAAATGACTGAATATTACCACCACACAGTCATCATATAATACTACCGCCAAGAAATGACTGAATAATACCACCACACAGTAATCATATGATACTACCGCCAAGGAATGACTGAATAATACCATCACACAGTCATCATATAATACCACCGCCAAGGAATGACTGAATAATACAACCACACAGTCATCATATAATACCACCGCCAAGGAATGACTGAATAATAAACGCGTCTTGCTCCCCTACCCTGTCTATTATTATTATTATTTATTATTATAGCGCCATTTATTCCATGGCTCTTTACATGTGATAGGGATATACATAGCAAAAACATTTACATAATCTTTTTTTATCCATGTTGAGTTTTAGAAATCTGGCGGAGAAGAAGGATGAGATGGCGGACAGACATTGTGGGATTTTGGTTAGTAAGGAGGTGATATCGGGTCCAGAGAGGTAGATCTGTGTGTCATCAGCATAGAGGTGATACTGAAAGCCGTGAGACAATGAGCTGTCCCAGGCCAAAGGTATAGATGGAGAAGAGCAGAGGTCCTAGAACTGAACCTTGGGGGACACCGACAGATAGGGGGCGAGATGAGGAGGTGGTGCGTGAGTGGGAGACGCTGAATGTCCTGTCTGTTAAGTATGAGGAGATCCAAGATAGGGCCAAGTCCGTGATGCCAAGAGATGAGAGAATCTGTAGTAAGAGGGAATGGTCGACTGTGTCGAAGGCAGATGACAGGTCCAGAAGGAGGAGGATGGAGTAGTGTCGCTTGGATTTGGCAGTTAGTAGGTCGTTGGTGACTTTGGTCAGGGCAGTTTCAGTCGAGTGATGCGGTCGGAAGCCAGATTGTAGGCGGTCGAAGAGGGAACAGGAGGAGAGGTGGGAGGACAGTTCAAGGTGGACATGCTGTTCTAGTAGTTTTGAGGCAAAGGGACGGTAACTAGTCAGACAGGATGGGTCAAGGGAGGGCTTTTTGAGGATGGGTGTGATTGTGGCATGTTTGAAACATGAGGGGAAGACACCGGTTGTTAGTGACAGGTTGAAGAGGTGGGTTAGGGTTAGGATGAAGACTGTGGTAAGGTTAGGGATGAGGTGGGATGGGATTGGGTCAAGTTCACAGGTGGTGAGGTGTGATTTGGAGAGTAAAGAGGAGACTTGACCTTCTGTAATGATGGAAAAGTGGGGTTTGGAGGAGGAAGGTTGAGTAGATATGAGGAGGGATTGTGCGGACTTTAGGCAAAAGCTTTGTCTGATGGTGTCAATATTCTGCTTGAAGAATGAGGCAAAGTCTTCGGCTGAGATGAGAGAAGAGGGAGGAGGTGCTGGGGGACTAAGGAGAGAATTGAAAGTGTTAAATAGCTGTTTAGGGTTGTGAGACAGGGAGGATATGAGAGATGAGAAGTAGGTTTGTTTTGCTGTAGTGAGTGCGGACTTGAAAATAGTGAGGGATTGTTTGAATGTGATGAAGTGCTCGATGGAGTGAGATCTTTTCCATCTCCGCTCTGCAACCCTGGAGGCCCGTCACAGTTCTTTAGTAAGTTTGGTGTGCCAGGGTTGCCTGTTGATTGTGCGAGATTTGGTATGTGTGAGAGGGGCGATCGAACCGAGAGCTGCAGCTATGGTGGTGTTATATGAAGCGGCAGCAACATCTGCATTGTGTAAGGAATTTATGTCTGTAAGAGGGAGGAGGGATTCAGAGAGTGAGTGTAGGTCAAGGTGTTTGAGGTTTCTGCGAGCGTGTGTAAGTTTGTGGAGTGGGGATTGTGCACCTGGAGAGGAGAGGGTAGAGAATGTGAGGAGGTTATGGTCAGAGAGAGGGAGAGGTGAGTTAGAGAGGTTAGATAGGGAACAGAGGCGGGTGAAGATGAGGTCCAGTGTGTGGCCATCTTTATGAGTAGCTGCAGAAGACCATTGAGCCAGGCTGAGCGAGGAAGTGAGGGATAGGAACTTAGAGACAGACGAGTGGGAAGTGTCAATGGGGATGTTGAAGTCGCACATTATGATAGTGGGGATGTCAGCGGAAAGGAAGTGAAGCAGCCAGGTGGCGAAGTGGTCTAAGAAAGTGGTGGCTAGCCCTGGGGGTCGGTAAATGACGGCCAGTTGGAGGTCAGAGGGGGAATAGATGCGCACACAGTGCACCTCAAAAGAGGGGAGTGTAACGGAGGGTGGCAGTGATATTTGGGTGAAAGCGCCGGTATCTGACAGGAGAAAACCTACGCCTCCGCCATGTTTGCTGTTGGAGCGAGGGGTGTGGGAAAGGTGGAATCCGCCATATGAAAGTTTAGCTGGGGAGGCTATGTCAGAGGAGGTGAGCCAGGTTTCGGTGATGGCGAGGAAGGAAAGTTTGTTAGTAAAGAAAAGGTCGTGGGTGTAGGAAAGTTTGTTGCAGACGGAGCGAGCGTTCCATAGAGCTCCTGTTAGTGCAACTGAGGAAGTGGGGATTAGTTGGATGGGTATGAGGTTAGAAGGGTTGTGACAGTTTGTGGAAGGACGTGGATAGGAGGTAGAAATAACTGTGGGGATATGGTGAGGAGGACCAGGATTTGGAGAGATATCTCCAGCAGTGAGGAGGAGCAGAGAAAGTGTGATCAGGTGGGAGCAAGAGAGAGCATGAGGTGGCTGTCTGTGTTTGGAGATCCAGGATTGAATGTTGAGGAATAATTCGGAGGAGGAGGTGAGATGAATGGGGAGGATGGAGGGAGAGATGAAGAGTTTCTTACCAGGTGTAGGGATTTGAGGGGTTACTAGAAAGTGGAGGACTATAGAGGAAAAAGTGAGAGCTAAAAGAAAGATGGTTAAAAGAGAATAAGTGGTCAAAGTGTTGGTTACCTGACTCCTGCCCTGAATAACTGCCTCTGAAATAACTGCCACTTATCTCCGAAGCCACTTTGCACAAGAGGACGCGTGCACAATCCAGCACTCGTGCACCCCTTAAGGAGCTTCTAAATATATAGGGCACACTAAACCATCAGGTGAGGGGCATTGTGGGAGCTGCTTGTGGCTAAATTAGCAGCTGCTCATCTCACCAGGAGATGGCTGGGTGATCAAAGACAGAGCTAGGACTCTGTAGGCTCTATGCAACCATTGTAATTTTTGCAAGTTTTTAATGGGCGAAAAATAAAGAAAGAATTATTTTACCAGACCCTGGAACAACAATCCCTTTTGTTTTTTTAGCATATTCTGGTGTGGATCCACCTGGTTCTGTGCAAGCTGGATTATAAGTACTGGGTGAGCTGGCTTTCCTTTTACTATATGTGAATTTGTTTGATTCTTAGCCTTGACTCGCCGGTCCACAATTAAAAAAGTCCATTATGTTTAAAACACGGGAAGAAAAAGCAGCCAGTGTTTTTGATGATGATGAAAGTACTCCAACAAGCTCTGACTTCTTTGATGCGGTTAAAAACCTGGAGAAACTGATGCTGGAAGAATCGAAGTTATGGTGGGATTCAATAACTTTACAAAAATATATAAATAAAGATATGATACCGATGGGTCTGAGACTTAAAAAGATACCAGCTAAAGTTTACAATGTGGATTTCATCAATGACTGGAACAGCATTTTGAATATTTGCTCTTTGAATCTCATGAAATTAATTGAAAAATTTGAGAACATACAACTCCAGGTCATCCAGAAGGACATTGAAATTAAAAAATCTGATTTGATTGAGAATGGGTTTCAGAAGGAACTAAATGAATCCCTTGTTAAAATTCAGAAATCTGTCACTAAACTTGAAAATAATGTCATGCAAATAAAAAAAACGCAAATTTCAAAGGGACGCATTAGATTACTCTCTGAATCATGCATGTGTATTATTGGAGTCATAATATAAGTGGTGACTGAATAATACCACCTCACAGTCATCATATAATACCACCGCCAATAAATGACTGAATAATACTACCACACAATCTTCATATAATACCACCAGTCAGGGTTTCATAGCAACGACACCCGGGAGATCACAATATCTCACCGTTCCCATCTCTCTGTCAGGATTTCATCAGGGATTCGCAAGCACACGATTCAGGCTTCTCCCTGCGCAGCTATCGGCAAGTGAACAGAAAGCGTATGGCGTCACACCTCCGGATTCCAACGCATGAAATATGTGTACACATCCCGTATGGTTACTGCCAGCTTCACGATAGCCCAATTTTTATTATTCGCTACCACCATCATCCAGATTTGAAATATAATACAGGCCAGGTTGGACGCCTGCATTCTGGTAGCGTATATGACTTCGGGGGAGGGAACGATAACAGAGCAAAAGAAACAACTATTAAATGTTATATTGAATCCAAAAAGGAGGCAGTGTTATGAAAAATATACAAAGATTTTACAAAGGGGACAATTACAATATGCAGTTACACAAATAAAAGTGGATTAAAGAAGACTTACTATTCGTTCGCAGTGACGAGGGGAGCTCTCCTATGATTTGACTGTCAGCACAATGAATACTACTCTAACCTCAGCAGATTCTTTTATGCTGAAGGCAGAGACCTGCCCACACACCACCTGTGCTGACATCACAGGGTCTGGGCTCTAGCTTGCACATTTTTATTAAAATATCTGTTTTTGGGGATAACTTATCGCTGGTTGATCCCAGAAGCCCAAAAGTGATACCATATTTTCTATTATGATTTTACCTTAATTTAGAGACCACACGTGGCGTAGTTGCGATCTGCTATTTTGTTACTTTTACGCCACAGCCCCCCAGAGGGGCTTACAGCGACTGGAAAATATCCATATTGTTCCTTAGCTGACCCTGTCACTAAAAATGTGGGTCCCATTATTATCAGAATTATGGAACTTGAGCTATTCCATATTTCGTATCGGTGCCGGACGTTCTGGGAACTTGTGGCTGGGAATTGTTCTGGTTATTTGCGAGTGTGTTTGAAGCCTAAACGAGCTATTTCCTCTTTCCTTCAATCTCTGCCCATCTGCTGGAGGTGTCTATTTCGCAGGTCTGTGTTTAATTCTACCCTGCCTCTGCCAGGGAGAAAGACTCTTGCATTTTAATTAGGTTATAGCTTTACAAGTCACTTTTGCTGTAGGTGATAATTTGCAGAGAGATCGCTCTTTAGATTGTCAGCTCCTGTCTTGAGAAAAATGGTAGATAAGGGAGGGGTGAAGAGGGGTTTGGGAGAAATGGTTAATATTTTCTTAATATCTCCATGACATCTCCCCCTCTTTGAGGTGGCGTAGAGACTGATTTACAGATCGCCCCTTAAGCCCACCTCCTGACCCACCCTTTCTGCTGATCCGAGAAGCCGTGGACCCAACTCGCCCACTACTCTGACCAACTGTGGATCCAGCTTTCCGATAACCCTGACCGGTTTGGGATACATGTTCCCCACACCTCGGACAGGCTATGGGTATCTTCTTCTCTTACTCCTGACAGAAGGGGGACACACCTTTTTACCTTGCCTGGTTGTGGGGCCTACCTCTCCACCTGTCATTGTTACCCTGGGAGCCGTGCTCGCTATGGGGGAGCTACGACCGGTCACGTCACAGTCCGTCATGACACCAGTTGGCGGCACAGGACCACTTTCCCTCTGATCCCTGTATTTCTCCCCATCCCTTCTCATCACCTCTGGAGTCGTGCTAGTCATGGGGCAGCTATCACTGACCAGGTCACTTTCTGGCATGACACTGGTCACCTGCACGGGACGACATGCTTCCTGGTGTCCGTGCCTGCTCCCCTTGCCCATAGCACTTATACTGGCTCGCTTTAGGGGATTCTCAGCAGCATCACCCCGCGGGGTGAGGTGGCTGAGTTCCCTTTACCACAACACACACTTTTATTATACATCACATTGACATTATTGACAGTGGCATTATATGACATATCATATCTGGGAGGGTTGTCAGGAATATATCGGGCAACCAACCGTCCCAGATCAGTCCCCAATAGCACATTAGTGGGGAGATTCTCCGACACCCCCACTTCCCTTAACCCCCTCCCCGCACCCCAGTCCAGGAAAACTCGGGCCATCGGTATGGGATGGCGAACATCCCCAAACCCGGTGACAGTCAGGGTCTTCCCAGGAATGAGTTCCTCTGGTAACACGAACTCAGGGCGGATGAGGTTACATTCTGGGCCAGTGTCCTTAAGGCCAACAGTAATGGTGTTGCCCACAGTAATCGGTTGTAAGTTCTCATGAGCCCGGTCAACCGCCCCACCCACAAAAAGAATGGCTGCAGTAGGCCCTGGGGCCTCAGGTGTAGTGTTCATCTTCTGCCTCTCCGGGCAGACAAGGCTGACACAACCCGTTTGGTCACAAATATAACACGGGAGTCAAATGCAGGCCAGGTGCTGGAAGATGGGGCAGAACCCACTGAGGGCCGGCTGGCTGGAACACTGGGGGTGGTTGTCGGCTTACCCCCTTTCCAGTGGGCGGCGGCCGACTTCTGCACCTCTGGTGTGTGGTTGGCCTCATAGGCATCTGCGATCTGGGCTGCTTTGGCAGCTTCCTTTGGATCCCGGTCCAGCACAAACTGTCGCACTTCCGCTGGGCAAATACGAAGAAACTAGTCCTTCACCATCAGATCCTTCAGGTCCTCAAAGGTGGTGACGGACAGTCCTCAGACCCACTGCTCAAAGTTGGTTCTGAGCCCATTCACCACATCACTGTAGCTATAATGTGGTCCACATTGGAGGGCTCTGAACTTTTTCCGGTAAACCTCCGGAGTCAACTGGTACTTTTTATCAGGGCCTGCTTGACGGCCTCATAGTCTCCATCTTGTTCTCGAGGGAGAGAAGCAAACACTTCCAGAGCTTTTCCTCTGAGCCCTGGAGTTAAATACCTGGCCCACTGCGCTTCAGGCAGCTGATACTGTCTGCAGGCTTTTTCAAACCCTCGCAGAAGCATGTCCAAGTCTTCGTCCTTTTCCATTATAGGGAAATGCTCAGGACGGGTTTTAAAGCAGTTGGCACTGTTGCACTTACGGGTCTGTGTGGAGGGTGGCTCCTTCTGAATCTGGGCTAGCTCCAGCTGGTGCTGTCGGTCAGCTTGGGCCTGTTGCTCATCTCTCTCAGATTGGGCCTGGCGCTCGGCTCTATCTCAGCCTCCTGGAATTTCAGGATCAACTGCAGTCGCCCTTCACGATCGTCTGCGGCGAGCTGCTCATAGGCCATCTGCAGGTGGGGGTCCACACTACCCTAGCTGAGGGTCTGGCTGGCAA
Source organism: Phyllobates terribilis (assembly GCF_046119375.1). Lineage (NCBI taxonomy): Eukaryota > Metazoa > Chordata > Amphibia > Anura > Dendrobatidae > Phyllobates > Phyllobates terribilis. Next base: position 19,444,278 of record NW_027362766.1, read on the forward strand.
TCACAGCTTGAACCCCTGCAGCAGCGCCATCCGGGCCTTGGGTGGCCGCTCCATCATTAGGGCTCTGCTGTCAGACTGGCTCTGCGGCACATTGCAACAGTTCAGCAATCATTTGGGCCTTGTTATTGCCCGTGGAGTCAATCTGTCTCAGCTCACAGATAGCAGTGATGGTGTCCTCTGACTGCTGGGTATACCAGGGCTCTCCACGTGTAGCCATTATTTCCAAATAAAAGATAGGACAGAAAAACAAGAGAAGGGAAGGGGATGCAACTGCTACACGTTCAGTAATGTCCCAGATAAAAAAAAAATTAAAACACAGTCTAATTTCTTAAAACTTTTCATAGAATTCTCGCAAGAACCGTGCAAGTTTCCAGTGACATGAATGGTTACTCAATCCAGTCACTGATGTTCTGTAATATCCCACCGCTGCCACCAATTTGTCAGGTTCCACAGAGACGACACCGGAGAGATCACGCAATATCTTGCCGTTGCCGTCACTCAGTCAGGATTTCATCAGGGATTCGCGAGCACACAATCTAGACTACTCACTACTTAGGTATCGGCAAGCGACCAGTGAGCGTATGGCATCACACCTCCGAATTCCAACGCATAGAGTATGTGTATACGCCCCCCTTACGTTAACTGTCAGCTTCACGATATCCCAATTATTATTATTCGCTGCCACCACCGTCCAGATTTGAAATATAATACAGGCCTGGTTGGACGCCTGCGTTTTGGTAGCGTATATGGCTTCAGGGGAAGGAACGATTACAGAGCAAAAGAAACAGGACTATTAGATCTTATATTTAATCCAAAAGGGAGGCAGTGTTATGAAAAATATACAAATATTTTACACAGGGGACAATTACAATACATATGCAGTTACACAAATAAAACAGGATTAAAGAAGACTTACTATACGTTCGCAGTGACGACTCAATATAGCTGGATGGGAGCTCTCCTATGATTTGACCGTTCAGCGAACAGGACCAGTTGCATATAAAAAATATATACTCCCGCAATGAATACTACTCTAACCTCAGCAGATTCTTGTTAGAGAAATATTGTGTCAGAGAAATATTGAAAATATTCTTTCTTTCTTCCCCTGAAGCCCCTCTCACCCCTATAGTAATTGTCCAGAGATGACAATCTAAAGTGTCTCCTATGCAAATTAACACTCCATGCAGTTGCCTGTATGCAAGTTTCAGCACACAGGAAAAGTGTCTAGGTAGACAAATGCTGGAACGAGAGAGGTGCTAATGACCCCGTTTAGCATGTGATTGTGTTTTCCTCTGACACAGAGAGGAGGATGTAGCTCTTTAAGTTCAAAGGCACTCACAAATAATTAAGACAATTCCCCAGCTGCAGACTCCAGGCCCTTCGGAGCTGAAACGAAATATGGAATAACTAAAGTTTCATACATCCGATAATGATGGGACCCATATTTTTAGTGACAGGGTCAGCTAAGGAATGATAGGGATATTTTCCAGTCGCTGTAAACCCCTCAGTGGAGCTGTAGTGCAAAAGCACCAGAATAACGGATCGCAGGTACGCCATGCGAGGTCTCTAAGTGAAGGTAAAATCACAACAGAAAATATGGTATCACTTTTGGGCTTCTGCGAGCAGCCAGGGATAAGTTATCTCGAAAGTTAGCTATTTTAATAAAAACATGAAGGGTGGAGCCCGAGCCCACATGATGTCACCACAGGGGTGTGTGGGCAGATCTCCTATTAAGCATAAAAGAGCCAACTGAAGATTGATCCATACTCATTGCCAGGGGGGTATAGATACTATAAGCAACAGGTCATGTTCGATAATGTTCAAATCAAATCGGGGAGCCCCTCCTCCACCTATATTGAATCGTCTCAGCGATCTTATAGTAAGTCTCTTCTTTAATCCTTATTATTTTGTGTAACTGCTTATGTATTGTATGTCTCCTTTGTAAAATCTTGTATATCTTTCTTAAACACTGCCTCCTTTTGGATTAAATGTAAAATTTAATAGTTCTGTTTCTTTTGCTCTCTAATCATTCTCTCCCCCAAAGCCATATACGCTACCAGAACTCAGGCGTCCGCCCAGACCTGTATTATATTTCAAACTGGACGGTGGTGGCAGCGAATAATATTGATAATTGGGGTATTGTGAAGCTGACAAGGACCTAATGGGGGGCGTATACACATATTCCATGCGATGGAATCTGGAGGTGTGACGCCATACGCTCACTGATCGCTTGTCAATACCCTCGTAGTGAGTACTCGGAATCCTGACGAAAACCTGACAGAGTGACGGCAGCGGTGAGATATTGCGTGGTCTCCCCGGTGTCGTCACTGTGGAATACCCGACAAATTGCTGACAAGCAGTGGGATATTACAGAACATCAGTGGCCGGATTGAGCAATCATTCCTGTCACTGAAAACTTGCATGGTTCTTGTGAGAATTCTGTGCAGAGTTTTAAGAAATCAGACTCAGTGTTTTAACATTTTTTTATCTGGGACATTACTGTATGTGTAGCAGTTGCATCCCCTTCCCTTCTCTTGTTTTTCTGTCCTATCTTTTATTTGGCAACAATGGCTACACGTGGAGAGTCCTGGTATCAACAGCATTTGAAGGTCACTCTCACTGCTCTCTGTGAGCTGAGACAGATTGACCCCACAGCCAAAAACAAGGCCCAAATGATTGCTGAACTGTTGCAAGGTGCTGCAGAGCTTGTCCGACAGCAGAACCCTGATGATGGGACGACCAGCCAAAGCCCAGATGGCGCTGCTGCAGTGGTCCCACCTGTGACTGCCAGCCATACCCGCAGCCAGGGTAGTGTGGACCCCCACCTGCAGATGGCCTTGAAGCAGCTCGCCGCAGACGATCGTGAAGGGCGACTGCAGCTGATCATGAAATTCCAGGAGCGAGCAGAGCAACGGGCCCAAGCTGACTGGACTGAGCGACAGGCCCAGGCTGAGAGAGCAGAGCAACAGGCCAAAGCTGACCGAGAGGCTGCTAAGCGAAAATGGCAAGATGAGCAGCGGCACCAGCTGGAGCTTGCCCGGATTCAGAAGGAGCCATCCACCCTGCAGACCCGTGAGTCCAACAGTGCCAAATGCTTTAAACCCCGTCCTGAACATTTGCCTGAGATGGAAAAGGATGGGGACTTGAACACATTTCTGCGAGGCTTTGAAAAGGCCTGCAGACAGTACTAGCTGCCCACGGACCAGTGGGCAAGGTACTTAACTCCCGGGCTCAGAGGAAAAGCCCTGTAGGTGTTTGCTTCTCTCCCTCGGGAACAAGATGGAGACTACGAGGCCGTCAAGCAGGCCCTGATAAAAAAAAGTTCCAGCTGACTCCGGAGGTTTACCGGAAAAAGTTCAGAGCCCTCCAACGTGGACCACATGACAGCTGCAGTGATTTGGTGGATGGGCTCAGAACCAACTTTGAACAGTAGGTCCAAGGACTGTCCGTTACCACCTTTGAGGACCTGAAGGATCTGATGGTGAAGGACTAGTTTCTTCATCTGTGCCCTGTGGAGGTGAGACAAGTTTGTGCTGGACCGGGAGCCAAAGGAAGCTGCCAAAGCGGCCCAGATCGTGGAAACCTATGAGGCCAACCGCAGACCAGAGGTGCAGAAGTCAGCCACCAGCTGCTGGAAAGGGGGTAAGCAGACAGCCACCCCCAGTTTTCCAGCCAGCCGGCCCTCAGCGGGTCCTGCCCCATCTTCCGGTGTCTGGACTGCATCTGACTCCCGTAAGTGCTTTACTTGTGACCAAACGGGTCACATCAGCTTGCTCTGCCCGGAGAGGCAGAAGATGAACCCCACACCTGAGGCCCCAGGGCCTACGGCCGCCATTCTTTTTGCGGTTGGCCGGGACCGGGAGAACTTACAACCCGTTACCGTGGGAAACACTGCCACTGACGGCCTTATGGACACTGGCGCAGAACGCACCCTCATCCGCCCTGAGTTAGTGTTACCAGAGCAACTCATTCCTGGGAAGACCCTGACTGTCACCGGGTTTGGGGGTGTTCACCGTCCCATACCAATGGCCCGAGTTTTCCTGGACTGGGGTGCGGGGAGGGGGCTAAGGGAAGAGGGGGTGTCGGAGAATCTCCCCACTAATGTGCTATTGGGAACTAATCTGGGACGGTTGGTTGCCCGATACATCCCTGACAACCCTCCCAGATCTGATATGTCATGTAATGCCGCTGTCAAAAATGTCAAGGTGATGTCTAATAAAAGTGTGTGTTGTAGTAAAGGGGAACTCAGCCGCCTCACCTCGCGGGGTGATGCTGCTGAAGATCCCCTAAAGCGAGCCAGCATAAGTGCTAGAGGCAAGGGGAGCAGGCATGGACACCAGGAAGCAGGTCGTCCCGTGCAGGTGACCAATGTCATGCCAGACAGTGGCATGGTTAATGGTAGCTGCCCCATGACTAGCATGGCTCCACAGGTGATGTGGAAGGATGGGGAGGAACACGGGGATCATAGGGAAAGTGTTCCCGTGCCGACGACCAGTGTCACGACGGACTGTGACATGGCCAGTCATAGCTCCCCCCTAGAGTGCACAGCTCCCAAGGTAAAGATGATGACCGGTAAAAAGGTAGGCCCCACAACCAGGCGAGGTAACAGGAAAGTGCGTCCCCCTGTCTGTCAGGAGTATAGGAAGAAGGTGCCCATAGCCTATCAGTCGTGTGGAGAAAATGTATCCCAAACCGGTCAGGGTGATCAGAAAGCTGGACCCTCAGGTTGGTGGGCAAGTGAATCTGCGGCGTGTCAGATGCGCAGGAAGGGTGGGCCAGGAGGTGGGCTTAAAGGGGCGATCTGTAAATCACCCCTTATGCCACCTCAAAGAGGGGGAGATGTCAGGAACATATTAATGTCAGGGACATATTAACAGAATATTAGCCCCTTCTCCCATGCCCTCTCCTGTAGTGTTTGTCCAGAGATGACAATTATACAGTGTCTTACTGCAAATTATCACCACTTGTCAGCACCGAGCTGTCCCATTTTCCTCAGCACAAAAGCCCCAATTAACACACGCCTGAGAAATAGCTTATGCAAACAATGCCAGCCAAGGAGTGTTATAACTTTGTTAGGAAGCAAGCATCTTGACTCTGAAAGACGCAGGAGGTAATTAAAACGCTGGCTTGCACTAATTTGCGTGTAACCGTGAGGCTGCTTCCCGAGTCTCAAAGGGAAATTTGCAGACGCGCTGACTCCGATATGAACTATGAAATATTATGAGTTCCGTACATCCGACAGTAACGGGACCAATATGTTTAGTGACCAAATCAGCCCAGGAATGTATAGGTAGTTTTCCAGGGCTGTAGGCAAAATCAGGGAGCTGTAGCGCAAAAACACCAGAATAGCAGACTGCAGCTATGTGATGTGTGGTCTCTAAATAAAGATAAAATCATAAGGGAAAAAATGGCGTAGCTTGCAAGCTTCTGCGATCAACGAGCGATGAATTATTGCAGAAGTTATCTTTTTTAATAAAAATGTACAGACTGGAGACCAGCCCACATGATGTCACCACCAGGGGCGTGTGGCCAGATCTCCCCTTAGGTATAAGAGAATCCATGGAGAAGACAGGAGCACTCATTACCAGGGGACAATAAGAATTATAAGCAAGGGGTCCTGTTCAATAACAGCATAATCCAACTGGGGAGCCCCTCCTCCACCTATATTGAATCGTCTCCACGATCCAATATGAACTATGAAATATTATGAGTTCAATACATCCGACAGTAACGGGACCAATATGTTTAGTGACAAAATCAGCCCAGGAATGTATAGGTAGTTTTCCAGGGCTGTAGGCAAAATCAGGTGATACCATATTTTCTATTTTGATTTTACCAACATTTAGAGACCACACATGGTGTAGTTGCGATCTGCTATTTTGTTACTTTTGGAGGGGCTTACAGCGACAGGAAAATATTCATATTGTTCCTTAGCTGACCCTGTTACTAAAAATGTGGGTCCCATTATTATTATTTGAGCTATTAGATATTTTGTATCGGTGCCGGACGTCCTGGGAACTTGTGGCTGGGAATCGCTTTGGTTATTTGCAAGTGTGTTTGAAGCCTAAACAAGCTATTTCCTCTTTGCTTCAATCTCTGCCCATCTGCAGGAGGTGTCTATTTCGCAGGTCTGTGTTTAATTCTCCCCTGCCTCTGCCAGGGAGAAAGACCCTCGCATTTTAATTAGGTTATAGCTTTACAAGTCACATCTGCTGTAGGTGATAATTTGCAGAGAGATCGCTCTTTAGATTGTCAGCTCCTATCTTGAGACAAATATATATAGATAAGGATAAGGGAGGGGTAAAGAGGGGTTTGGGAAAAATGGTTAATATTTTCTTAATATCAAGGAATGACTGAATAATACTACTACACAATTTTCATATAATGCCATCGCCAAGCAATGACTGAATATTACCACCACACAATCATCATATAATACCGCCGCCAAGGAATGACTGAATATTACCACCACTTAATCCTCATATAATACCACCGCCAAGGAATGACTAAATATTACCACCACACAGTCATATAATACCACCGCCAAGAAATGACTGAATAATACCACCATACAATACTCATATAATACCACCACACTGTCATCATATAATACCACTGCCAAAGAATGACTGAATGTTACCTTCACACAATCCTCATATAATACCACCGCCAAAGAATGATTGAATAATACATCCACACAATCCTCATATAATACCACCACCAAGGAATGACTGAATAATGCGACCACACAGTCATCATATAATACCACCGCCAAGAAATGACTGAATAATACAACCACACTGTCCTCATATAATACCACCGCCAGGGAATGACTGAATAATACCACCACACAATCCTTATATAATACCACCGCCAAGGAATGACTGAATATTACCACCACACTGTCATCATATAATACCACGGCCAAAGAATGAATGAATAATACCACCACACAGTCATCATATAATACCACCGCCAAGAAATGACTGAATAATACCACCACACAATCCTCATATAATACCACTGCCAAGAAATAACTGAATAATACCACCACACAGTCATCATATAATACCACCGCCAAGGAATGGGTGAATAATACCACCACACTGTCATCATATAATACCACTGCCAAGGAATGACTGAATAATACCAACACACAGCCATCATATAATACCACTGCCAAGAAATGACTGAATATTACTACCACACAATCCTCATATAATATCACTGCCAAGGAATGACTGAATAATACCACCACACAGTCATCATATAATACCACAGCCAGGAAATGACTGAATAATACCACCACACAATTCTCATATAATACTACCGCCAAGGAATGACTGAGTTATACCACCACACAATCCTCATACAATACCACCGCCAAGGAATGACTGAATAATACCACCACACAGCCATCATGTGATACCACCGCCAATAAATGACTGAATCTTACCAGCACAAAATCTTCATATAATACCACCGCCAAGGAATGACTGAATAATACCACCACACAGCCATGATATGAAACCATCGCAAAGAAATGACTGAATAATACCACCACACAATCCTCATATAATACCAACACCAAGGAATGACTCAATAATACCACCACACAGCCATCATATAATACCACCGCCAAGGAATGACTGAATAATACCATCACACAGTCATCATATAATACCACCGCCAAGGAATGGGTGAATAATACCACCACACAGTCATCATATAATACCACTGCCAAGGAATGACTGCATAATGCCACCACACAATCCTCATATAATACCACCGCTAAGGAATGACTGAATAATACCACCACACAACCGTCATATAATACCACCACCAAGGAATGGGTGAATAATACCACCACATTGTCATCATATAATACCACTGCCAAGGAATGACTAAATAAACCCCCACACAGTCATCATACAATACCACTGCCAAGGAATGACTGAATAATACCACCACACAGTCATCATATAATACCACCGCCAAGGAATGACTGAATAATACCACCACACAGTCATCATATAATACCACTGCCAAGGAATGACTGCATAATGCCACCACACAATCCTCATGTAATAATACCGCCAAGGAATGACTGAATAATACCACCACACAATCCTCATATAATACCACCGCCAAGAAATGACTGAATAATACCACCACACAATCCTCATATAGTACCACCGCTAAGAAATGACTGAATGATACAACCACACTATCATCATATAATACCACTGCCAAGAAATGACTGAATAATGCAACCACACGGTCATCATATAATACCACCGCCAAGAAATGACTGAATATTGCCACCACACAGCCATCATATAATACCTCCGCCAAGAAATTACTGAATAATACCACCACACACCCATCATATAATACCACCGCCAAGAAATGACTGAATAATACCACCGCACAGTCATCATATAATACCACCGCCAAGAAATGACTGAATAATACCATCACACAACCGCCAAATAATACTACCGCCAAGGAATGGGTGAATAATACCACCTCATTGTCATCATATAATACTGACGCGCCCCCTGGGCCTGTGCTGTGCACGGGGATACCCGGAGCCGGATCGCTGGAGGTTGTAGTCCTCCGTGGCGGTGACCCGGTCCGTGCTCAGGGCGGTCAAACCAGTGGCAGTCTATCGGTATTGTAATTGTCCGACTACGCCACTTATGGATTGCGGTCAGTGGGGACCGCCGCTGCGCTGCAGACCGCTGAGGCTGATGTTGTTTGCGCAGCCGAGTATGGGATAACTCCCCACGGGAGAAGTATTGCCTCAGGGCAGCTAATGTGGATGATGGGAGTGATGGTGTGAGCGTCCCAGTAGTAATGGTGCTGGTGCGGCAAGGAATCACAGAGACGTGTGGTGCAGTTCAGGGTCTTTACTGATGGTATAAAGCTGACCCTCCCGGGAGCACTGGTTAGCAGTAGGGGCCTGGTCAGTCTGTGAGCAAGCAGGATCTCCCCTGGCCAGGTGGAGTTGTAGTCCTCCCCGACTATCTGCACTCTTTCCTGGCTACCTTGCTCTATGCGGGTAGAAGTAGCCCACGTCCCTGAGTATACCGTGTGGTGCTCACCCGTATGGCCGGTGACTTGGGGCCTTCCGTCAGCCTTCGCTTCACGATGGTGGTGCTGGTCCCTTGCTTGTGACAGTGCCTTCGGGTTTCTAAGGCCAGAGGACATGGAATCCCCTGCCGGTTGGATTCTGCTGCTGGACCTGGATGTCCCCACAGCCTCGGACTCCGTGTCCGGGTTAGTGTCTTCAGCCAAGGCGAGCTATCTAGCTTCCAGCCTCTGGCACTCACTCCTCCTCCTACAGAGCTCCTAGTTCTTCCTTTCCCTGTGTCTGGAACTTCACTCCAGGCTCTGACTGACTGATCCCGCCCCAGACCCAGTTTATAAGGGCAGATTCCTCCCCTCCCAGGTCTGGGTGGGCCGTGTTGCATGCTTAGGGCTCCTGACCAGAGAAACCTCCCACTTGCTCTCAGACATAATATCTCTATTACTGTGGTAACCAGACCCCTGGGGTGCCACATTCCCCCCTAGTAAATTTTAGTACTCCGGGACTAAACACATTTTTTAAAGAAACATAAATACAGGGTATAACAATAACACAATAACATATTTACAAGAAGCTTTAGTTCTTTAAAGGTCACGGCGTGTCCGCAACCAGGTGTCCATATCACCCAAGGTGAAGCTTTAAGCGAAGTAGGGGACCTGTCCAAAGCAAACCCCTTGCGTTGTCCTTGGGCGTGGCTGCAAGGCTGGAGCTAGCTACTTTGGGCCGCAAGTAGGCCACGCCAGACAGGTTTTCTCTTCCGCGGCCGTCTTCACAAGAGGCACCAAGGTGCAACTATCTACAAGAATGTTCCGGTTATCCAGTGTCCATAACCTGTTAGTCCATAAAAATCTGCAGGGTAACTGGAGAAACATAATTAATAACAGGCAACAAACATAAACCATAAACATTTAAACAGATAAATTCACAGTGCATTAGTTTAGATTCTCCAGCGAGCGGGCATTTGACCTCTAGTGACTCTAGTGGACCTACGGAGCTCACTAACTGGTCCTGCACTACAGGGTGTAGAAGGTGTTATGGGTAAGCTGGGCAGCTGTCTGCGTACTCTTTGGCTCACTAGGGGCACGGCAGGCTCACTACTAGCAGAGGGTTGATCCTCCTGTGCTGCTGGTGTGGACTCTTCTGCCTCCTGGGCCGGCTGCTCTTCCAGCTCTACCTGGTCTTCTGTAGGCACTTGAGGGGCTGGCTGGAGAAAGGTGAGGACGGGCACCACGATAGCGTTGTTTACTTGTGTCCAGGACCGGGGAAAGTCTCCGAGTACGGTGGTGATCATTTCCTCCTTTTCCTCTACGGGTTGAGGGTCTTCCTGATCTTCATCCGTGCTTTGCAACTTCTCGGGGCACTTTTTCAGGTGGTCTCTAGAGACAGTGGCTGTGGTCTCTCCTCCATCCTTGCTGATGACGTACACCTTTGGATTATTGTGGCTTGAGGGCAGTACGGTGTACGGGTCCTTTTCCCACTGGTCGTCCAACTTATGGAGCCGCCTTTTTCTTTTCAAGACCTGCTCTCCAGGTACCAGGGGAACAGCGGGAGCATGTTGGTTATAAGTCCTCTCCTGCCTTTCTCTTGATTGACAGAGACTTCGCTCGACGCTCTCCTGTACTTTCCGGTACTGCTGCTGCCGTTCTGTATCCCAGTCTGTCTCTGGCGAGGTGTCCTCGGGTATCAGGACTCCCATATCCAGGTCAACAGGCAGCTTACCAGGTCTTGCTCGCATTAGGTAAGCTGGGGTACAGTTGGTGGAACCTACCGGGATGTGGTTATACAGGTCCACCAGATCGGGCAGTTTCTCAGGCCACAGACTGCGTTCTTCCAGGGGCAATGTTTTTAGCAGATCTATCACCACCTGGTTCATCTTCTCGCAGAGTCCATTGGTTTGGGGGTGATAGGGCGTTGTTCTTATCTTCTTGCAGCCATACAGGTTGCAGAACTCCTGGAAGACCTCCGCTTCGAAGGCTGGCCCTTGGTCCGTCAGCACTTGGTCCGGGTACCCGTGTGGGCGGCAGAAGTGCAGCTGGAAGGCTCTAGCTGCTGTTTGAGCCGTCAGGTCTTTGACAGGGACCACCACCAGGAACCGGGAGTAATGATCCACGATGGTTAGGGCGTAGACATACCCGCTTCTGCTTGGAGCCAGTTTAACATAGTCCAGAGCGACCAGTTCCAGCGGCTGCCTGGTGATGATGGGCTGCAGGGGAGTCCTCTGGCTGGCACGGTCCCTTCTTCTTAGGTTGCACGGGCCACAGTCTCTACACCACCTCTCAATGGCTCCTCTCATGCCTATCCAGTAGAACCGTTCACGCAGCAGGAACTCCAGCTTCTTCCATCCGAAGTGCCCTGCCCCATTGTGGTAGGCCTCCAGCACCATAGCTGCATCCCGTCTCGGTACCACCACCTGCCAGATCAGTTCATGTGTCCGGGAATTGACCATTCTGCGGCACAACTTCTCCTTGTAGAGAAACAGTCTGCTCTTCTCCTTCCACAGTTGCTTGGTCTCTTCCGGAGCGTCTGGGTCCAGGCGGGCGTCAGCCTGGGTCAGCATCTCCTTCACCAGACGGACTGCGGGGTCACTGTCTTGCGTCTCCGCCCAGTTGTAGTGGGGTAAGGGGTTGAACGTAGCGGATCGCTGGCCCCTCACACGGTGGGAATACTGGGTAATCCCATGACGGTGAAACGCAGGGAGTTTGATCTCTTCCAATTCTTCTGGATCCTCCCCTTCGTCCGGTAGGTTTGGCATCCTGGACAGGGCGTCCGCGTTGGTATTAGAGCGTCTTGCCCGGTATTTGATTGTGAACTCAAAATTGGACAGGCGGGCCATCCATCTCTGCTCCAGGGCACCCAGTCTTGCAGTGTCCAGGTGTGTCAACGGGTTGTTGTCCGTGTACACGGTGAACCTGGAAGAGGCAAGGTAATGCTTGAAACGTTCGGTTACTGCCCACACCACTGCTAGGAACTCTAGCTTGAACGAGCTGTAATTCTCAGGGTTTCTTTCTGTGGGTCGCAGTTTTCGGCTGGCGTAAGCAATTACCCGTTCTCTCCCCTGCTGGATCTGGGACAGTACGGCTCCTAGCCCGATGTTGCTTGCGTCCGTGTAGAGGATAAAGGGCTGGCTGTAATCAGGGTACGCCAGGATTTCATCCCCTGTGATGGCCATCTTCAGCTGGCGGAAGGACTCCTCTTCCAGCTTTTCCCATTTGAAGGGTGGCTTCTGGTTTTTGGCCTTCCTGGACTGGCCTATCAGGAGGTCCTGCATAGGAGCTGCCTTCTTGGTAAAACCGGGAATGAATCTTCGGTACTAGCCTACCAACCCCAGGAACTGCCGCACTTCCTTTATGCTGGATGGTCTTGGCCAGTCCTTAATCACGGTGATCTTGTCAGGGTCGGGGGCTACTCCGTCAGCACTCACCACGTGTCCCAGATACTGTACCTTTGGCTTCAGTAGATGACACTTTGAGGGTTTTACCTTTAGGCCATAGTTTGCCAGGGCTTCAAACACTTCTGCCAGGTGTTCCAGATGGTCCTCATAGGTCTTGGAATAGACGATGACATCGTCCAGGTATAATAGGACCGTCTCGAAGCTCCGGTGTCCCAGACAGCATTCCATCAACCGTTGGAAGGTTCCTGGTGCATTGCAGAGCCCGAACGGCATACAGTTAAATTCGCTGAGTCCCATCGGGGTGGGGAATGCGGTCTTCTCTCGGTCCGCCTCTGCTACAGGAACCTGCCAGTACCCGCTAGTGAGATCCAAAGTAGAGAAGAAGTTAGCAGATTTTAATGCAGCTAAGGACTCTTCTATCCTTGGTAACGGGTACGCATCTTTGTGTGTGATACGGTTGACCTTCCTGTAGTCTACACACATTCTCATGGTGTTGTCTTTCTTTTTCACTAAGACTAGTGGAGCTGCCCAGGGGCTACAGCTGTCCCTAATTACCCCAGCCTCCTTCATGTCTTTTAGCATCCCCTTGGCGTGTTGATAGTGTTCAGGGGGTACGGGTCGGTATCTCTCCTTTATGGGAGGATGGTCTCCCGTGGGGATGTGATGTTCTACCCCCTTTACTCGCCCGAAGTCCAGCGGGTGTTTACTAAACACTCTCTCGTACTCTTGAACCACCCGATAGACTCCCTGTTTTTGGTGTGAGGGAGTGGAGTCAGTACCCAAATGCAGTTGCTGACACCAGTCCTCCATTGGTTTCTTAGAGCCGTTACCTTCCTCTGGTTGAGATGGAGGCAAGGGTTCCACGGCCTGTACAGAATTCTGGTTTATGGTGAACAATCTGGCTAGCGTGGCATACCGGGGCAGGTATACTTCTCTCTCCCCGATATTGATGATGCGGACGGGCACCCTCCCATGGCGTACATCGACCACCCCCCGTGCTGTCAAAATGGTGGGCCTACTGTCTGAGTAGACGGGTTCTACCATTGCTTGGTAGTCTCTACCTCTTAGATCAATAGCTGCCCGGCACCAAATCATCATCTCACTTTTTGGGGGCATGGCAATAGGGAACGGGTCACACATTCTCACGCTACCTATCTCACCACCAGATAGTTCCACCTGTTGCCGCTTCATCAGTGCCCGGATCTCTTTTTGGAGCACACGCTGCTGGCTGGAACTGGCGTTCTTGGCAACCTGCTGCAAAATAAGAATCACCTCTGCAAGACAGTTTTCAATTACGTTAGTACCTAGGGTGATTTTTGGGTGACTCTCGCGACGGTCAATGTCCACAATGATAAGTCCTTGTGCCGGCAGTTCAACTTTACCGACCTTGATGGTCATTTCCTTAAATCCTATCTGTGGCACTGGCTGACCATTGCTGGCGATAATGCTCAGGTCGTCATCTGGGTAGCGGGTTATGTCCGAGTCATTCCAGTACTGCTTGAAGAGCACGTACGGGATGGTGGTGACCTGTGACCCGGTGTCTAGTAGGGCACTCATAGGAATGCCATCCAGTACCACAGGCAAGACCGGACGTCCCCCTACGTATTTGTCACGCCAGTTTGATGGGCCTGATGATCTTATGCCTGGGGGTTGGCCCTCTACCCCAGGTTGTGCCCGTTTAAATGACAGTACCTTGCCATATGTCCGGGTTGATTGCAGCGGCGGCAGATGGGTCGTCCGTCCTCGTTGTATCTGTCGCTGGGTCTTCCTCTGGCCGGTGGGGTCCTCCTCAGTCGGCGCCACGGGACGTCCTCCGGTCCGGATGCCAGCTGGATCTTTTCTGGAGAAGAGACCTGTAAAGACTGCACAGTTCTGGTTAGCGCGGCAACACTCTTAGTCAGCTCTTGGACCTGGTGGTGCAGGTCTGTTGCCGGGTCATTGTTCAAAGCCTGCGCATCAGCTCCAACAGGCCCTGCAGACAAGGGCGCCATCTCCTGGTGGTAAGTGATAGCAGGGCGCCTGTGGGTCACAATGCCACCTGGTGCCGGTTCTCGGAGCACCCGGATGGCTCTGTCCTTGAACTGTGCAAAGTCCAGGTCAGGGTCCTGTAAGGCCATTGCCCGCAACTGGGTTCGGTGGGCATTGCACAGTAGACCCGCAATAAATTGTTCGGTCAACAGCTTGTCTTCATTTCCCACGCTGTCAGGGTCTGCCTGCTTAATGGCTCTCAGGGCCTCTTGTAAGTTTAGAGCATAGTCCCTTATACTTTCATGTGCCCATTGTTTGCACCCGTAAAATCTTAGTTTTATCTCGGCTGAGGTGCGGGTATCAAATGTGTCTTTCAGCCGGGCTAGTATCTCTCTGACAGTCCTCTTCCTCCCAGGTGGCCAGGACTTTACCTCCCTTTGGGCTGCCCCGATTAATTGGGCCACCAGGATGCTCACTTTTTGCTCTTCTGTGAGGGGGTATACCTGGAAGAGGCTATCAAGTCTTTCCCTAAAGTCACTTAGGGTATGTGACTCCCCTGAGTACTGGGGTAGCCAGGTTGCCCCCGGGATATAGGGCATGGTGAATGGCATGACTGCTGCAGCGGTTGCACTGGCGGTGGCTGTGGCGGTGGAGCTCCCCTCGGTGTCCGACATCCTCCTTCCCCCCTAGTGGACCGTGGCCTACCTTGCGATGCTCTTCTTCCATAGGCCGCGGCTCCGCAGTCGATCGTCGGGGTTAAGGACCTGGCGTCGCGCTCCGATGACGTCAGCGTCGCTCTTCCTCCCTTCCAGGACCTTGCGCAGCGTCAGTGCGTGGGGCGGAGCTTCGGATCTCGCGCGCTTTCGGCGTCCACGCCCCTCTTCTTCCCGCGCGGCGTCCCGAAGATGGCGTCCGAAGGCGGGAAGCAGCTGCGGATGGCGGGAAGATGGCAGAAGACGGCGGGAAATGGTCCAAGATGGCGTCCGATGGCGGGAAATGACTCCGGACGGCGGGAAACTTCGCCACAGGTAAGTATAAAAGTCTTTTTCAGGCACGCAGTACCCTGTGGTTGCGGGCACGAAATCCTACCGACTACGCCAAAGTTGACGCGCCCCCTGGGCCTGTGCTGTGCAGGGGGATACCCGGAGCCGGATCGCTGGGGGTTGTAGTCCTCCGTGGCGGTGACTCGGTCTGTGCCCAGGGCGGTCAAACCAGTGGCAGTCTATTGGTATTGTAATTGTCCGACTACGCCACCCGTGGATTGCGGTCAGTGGGGACCGCCGCTGCGCTGCAGACCGCTGAGGCTGATGTTGTTTGCGCAGCCGAGTATGGGATAACTCCCCACGGGAGAAGTATTGCCTCAGGGCAGCTAATGTGGATGATGGGAGTGATGGTGTGAGCGTCCCAGTAGTAATGGTGCTGGTGCGGCAAGGAATCACAGAGATGTGTGGTGCAGTTCAGGGTCTTTACTGATGGTATAAAGCAGACCCTCCCGGGAGTACTGGTTAGCAGTAGGGGCCTGGTCAGTCTGTGAGCAAGCAGGATCTCCCCTGGCCAGGTGGAGTTGTAGGCCTCCCCGACTATCTGCACTCTTTCCTGGCTACCTTGCTCTATGCGGGTAGAAGTAGCCCACGTCCCTGAGTATACCGTGTGGTGCTCACCCGTATGGCCGGTGACTTGGGGCCTTCCGTCAGCCTCCGCTTCACGATGGCGGTGCTGGTCCCTTGCTTGTGACCGTGCCTTCGGGTTTCTAAGGCCAGAGGACATGGAATCACCTGCCGGTTGGATTCTGCTGCTGGACCTGGATGTCCCCACAGCCTCGGACTCCGTGTCCGGGTTAGTGTCTTCAGCCAAGGCGAGCTATCTAGCTTCCAGCCTCTGGCACTCACTCCTCCTCCTACAGAGCTCCTAGTTCTTCCTTTCCCTGTGTCTGGAACTTCACTCCAGGCTCTGACTGACTGATCCCGCCCCAGACCCAGTTTATAAGGGCAGATTCCTCCCCTCCCAGGTCTGGGTGGGCCGTGTTGCATGCTTAGGGCTCCTGACCAGAGAAATCTCCCACTTGCTCTCAGACATAATATCTCTATTACTGTGGTAACCAGACCCCTGGGGTGCCACAATACCACCGCCAAGGAATAACTAAATAATACCACCACACAGTCATGGATCATGGAGATGCTTGTAAGGCCAATCGCAGAGACGTTCTACAGCCGGACACCGTATGATTGTCAGTCAACCATGACACACCCGTGACACTCACAGGATTCTCTAGGGAGTGTCTCACAGAGTTCCCTAGGATGTGTCTCACAGGATCCTCTAGGGCATGTCTTTTGGCTGCTGTACCTTATAATCCCGTAAGCACTGTGAGGCAGTAACTGGGATCGTATACGAGGGACGGTATATATCCCCCAGAATGTGTACAGAGACCTATTAAATCCATCGGAGTGCATTGCAGTCACCTACACACCTGCGGCTGCAATGCAGGAATGAAGGTGAGCATTGACCTGGTCAGGCTATTTGGCTAAGGCTGATTAAGTAAAACCCGGCAGGGCCTTCATTTCTTGGAGGAGGCTACAGGAAGGCAGTGGGGCGGCCTCCTCCCTCCAACCCGGGTTTTCCAGTGGCTCTTGCCACAGGTCATTTAAAAACCCTGCATTAAGGAGCAGTGTTGTTCTATCTTGGAACTTGCTAGGAGCACAGCAGGAAAGCTCAGCAGGATTGAGGGTAGCTGTTTATGTTGGACTTGCTTGGGTCACTACCTCAGTTACTGCACAGTGTGAACACCGACGCCTTACAGCACCCAAATGTATTTTTTTTAAAGTTCTGAATTGTTTTTCATTCACTATGAGTATGTTTACACGCGGTACACAAACAGCAAAAAGACCCAATAATAGTCTATGTGGTAGTGCGCATGGGATTATTCATACAGACCTCAGGTCCATGAGAAAGAATAGTAAGATTCCCTAGTCCTATCTGATTTACAGACCAGACGAGTGCATGTAAATAGCAGTCAGTTTCTGCACCCGTCCACTATGTGAATGGTCACACGGAGCCAGTCACATGCTCAATTTGATAAATTCAGTGGGTTGAGTAAGCTTAGCCTAAAATAGTAAAAAAAAGACAACCTTATAAGTTTGGTATCGCCACGATCATCCTGACCTGGAGAATTACATTGCCCGGTAGTTTTTCCCATACAGCCAACCCCATAGAAACAAAATCCATAAAAAGATGGACGAATTTCAGTTTTTTGACAATTATGGTGCAACGTCGGCGTCTCTGCCTCCTGGTCAGCAGAGACGCCGATCCCCTCACCGCCGCGGTCCCGGTTTGGCATCCTCCGGCTCCTTGCTGCATCTGCCCGGGGTGTGCATGCCGCAAGCAGATCCCTGGGAACTATATTTAGGGTGCTCTCCCTCTTAAAGGGGCCGCGCACGCCATCATAAAGAGTCCCCAGCCAAAGGCCGGAGGACTGCCCCTATATAAGGCACCTCCTCCAAAATGGAGGTGCCTGTGCAGTGTTGAAGTTTGTGTACTAACACTCTCTCCAGCCCTCAGATCCCAGTGCTGTTCGCCAGCCTGTCAGCCGTGCCCGCCAGCCTGCCTATCTGCTGTGCCCGCTAGCCTGTCTACTAGCCGTGCCTGCCAATCAGCCTGCCAGTTCAGCCTGTCCATCAGTCAGCTCCGTCCACCTGCCTACCAGCCGTGCACATCTGTCTGCCCATCTGTCGTGAAAGTCCGCTTCGGCTATCAGTCCCGTGGGAGTCGCCTGCCCTCACACGAGGTCGATCCCAAAGTGGCACCTGGTTCACCTTCCCGGTCCCTCCTTGGTTCACGGAGTTGACTAAGCCGCTGTGTTGCCAGGGTTGGTCCGGGTAGGCACTTAGTTACGCCACTCTGGTCCCTCCTTGCACCAAGGCACAGTGGTTCCACCATCCGGACCCGTAACAATTTGCACAGGCCATGGAATCTGGTGGCTTCTAGGCTCCTTCGCTCTCAGACCTGTACCAAGAGGTCTCCCGCCAGAGATCTCAACAGGATACAATCCTGTCCTATCTGTGGACTGTCAACTTCCTCTTGGACGCGCTGTCCACCCCGACTGTGTCCGACTCTAACCAAGCGGCATCCGCTTCGGCGGCATCTCAACCCAGTAGCGTTGTGACACCCGGCTTAGGACCCCGGCTATCTGCTCCACCACGTTTTGGCGGTGATCCCGCTCTATGACGGGGCTTCCTCAACCAGTGCACGCTGCACTTCGAGCTCTTAGCCCATCAATTGGCTTCTGACTGGGCTAAAGTGGCATTTATCATGTCTCATCTCACTGGAGAGGCGTTGGCGTGGCTCAACCCACTATGGGGGAGAGGGGATCCCCTGGTGTTGAATCTTTAGGCTTTTCTTGCGGCCTTCCGCAAGGTTTTTGATGAACCCGGCTGCACATCCTCGACTGCCTCCTCTCTTCTTCGTCTACGTCAAGGGAGTCTCATTGTGGGCCAGTACGCGGTGCGGTTTCGGACCCTCGCATCTAAACTAGCCTGGAATAACGAGGCTCTGGTGTCTACCTTTTGGGACGGCCTTTCCAGATGGATTAAGGAGGAACTATCCGGTCGTGACATACCCTCTTCCCTGGACGACCTGGTGTCTTTGGCCACACGGATCGACATCCGGTTCCAGGAGCGTTCTAAGAAGGTGATCCACGAGAAGAAATCTCCACGCCTTGCACCAACCTTCCAAAGGCCAGTCTCCCTTCAGGCCTCTATCTCGGCATCTACTCCTGAAGCTATGCAGGTAGACCAGGTTAAGATGGGCAAGTCTAGCGAGGAGACCCGCCGCGCTGAGGGCAGATGTTTCTACTGTGGCAGTTCCGAACACCTAATCCGCTCTTGTCCAGAGAGACCGGGAAACTCCAGTGCCTAGGATCGCTTGGAGAGGTCGTTCTGGGCAAAAATTCTTCCTCTCCATCCCTGACTTTGTCAGTATCGATAACCTGCAGGAAGATACACTTCTTCGAGACTGCTTATCTGGATTCCGGTGCCGCTGGGAATCTCATCCAACCGGCCTTTGTGGAACGGTTTCGAATCCCTACTCAACGTCTTTCAGATCCGTTAGCAGTCTCCTCTGTGGATGGGAAGCTTCTGTCTGAGTCCATCATGCTACACTCGGAGAAATTCTCCTTCTACGTGCTGTCTGATCTCTCTCATCCTTTGCTGCTAGGACTGCCTTGGCTACAGAGACACGAGCCAGTCTTAAATTGGAGCTCGGATGAGGTGCTCCGCTGGGGACAGGAGTGTCATAAGACCTGCTTAGTTCTTATCCGTCCTGCTCGACCTCCGTCCTCTCCAGCTAACCTACCTGGCTTGCCTTTGTGGCGGCTCCGGATACCAGGAGGGTCTTACTCTGGGGTCATTCTCCAAACTGGCTGGACATGCTGGTCAAAGGAAGACGCTTCTGTTAATTTCCCGACATTATTGGTGGCCGACTCTGCGCAAGGATGTTGCGGATTTTGTGTCCGCTTGCTCTTCCTGTGACAGTAATAAGACATATAGGCAACTTCCGACTGGTCGACTTCTTCCTCTACCCGTGCCTTCCGCTCCCTGGCAACACATTGCTATGGATTTCATCACGGATCTTCCTGTATCGGTCGGCTGTACTGTCATATGGGTGATCGCTGACCGCTTCTCCGAGATGGCTCACTTCATTCCCCTGCCAGGTCTTCCCTCTGTGCCTGTGCTGGCTAAAGACTTCATCCATCACATCTTATGTCTCCATGGTCTACCTCTTCATATTGTCTCGGATAGAGGAGTTCAGTTTACTTCACGCTTTTGGAGAACCACGTGCAAGCTGCTGGATGTCGCATTGGATTTCTCTTCGGCCTATCATCCTCAGTCCAATGGCCAGGTGGAACGTATCAATCAGGTCCTCACTAGTTTCCTTTGGCACTTTGTCAACGCTCATCATGGCGATTGGGTAGAACTTCTGCCTTGGGCAGAGTTTTCTTACAACAACCATGTGAGTGAGTCCTCAGCCAAGTCTCCGTTCTTTGTGGTGTACAGTCAGCATCCCAATATTCCGTTTCCTGTTTCTACTTTGGTGGACAATCCGGCTGCGGAGTCTGTCGTCAGAGACTTTTCAGTGATTTGGGAGGCCACTAAAACTGCGCTGCTACAGTCCTTGGAGTGGATGAAGAAGCATGCTGATAAGGGACGTCTGGATCCACCTCAATTTCGTCCGGGAGCCATGGTCTGGCTTTCCTCCATATATGTCCGTCTCAAAATACCATCATACAAGTTGGGCCCACGGTTCATCGGTCCTTTCGAGATTCTGAACCAAATAAATCCAGTGGCGTACAAGCTGAAACTCCCTGCCTCCTTGCAGATCCCCAATTCCTTTCATGTGTCTCTCCTCAAGCCTGTTGTCCTTAATCCTTTCTCTGACAATCCAGGTACCACTCCAGCTCCAGTCTCCATTGAGGACGTCTTTGAGGTAGAGAACATTTTGGCCATCAAGAGGGTAAGAGGAATGACTTTCTTTCTTGTGGATTGGAAGGGGTTTGGTCCTGAGGAGAGGTCTTGGGAGCCCAGGGAGAACATTCATGCACTTCTTCTTCTACTTAAACAAGAGGGGGCGTAAAGAGGGGGGGGGGGGTACTGTAGCATTGGTGTCTCTGCCTCCTGCCCGGCAGAGATGCCGATCCCCTCACTGCCGTGGCCCTGGTCCGGCATCCTCCGGCTCCCTCGCTGCATCCACCCGGGGTGCGCACGCTGAGCGCAGATCCCTGGGCACTGTACTTAGGGCCCACGCGCGCTCGCTCCCTCCCTCTTAAAGGGGCAGCGCACCGTCCTAAGGAGTCCCCGGCCAATGGCCGGAGGACTGCCCCTATATAAGGCACCTCCTCCAAAATGGAGGTGCCTGTGCAATGTTGAAGTTTGTGTGCTAACACTCTCTCCAGCCCTCAGGTCCCAGTGCTGTCCGCCAGCCTGTCTATCAACTGTGCCTGCCAGCCTGTCTATCAGTCGTGCCCGCCAGCCTGTCTGTCAGCCATGCCCGCCATCTTGTCTGTCAGCCGTGCCCGCCAGCCTGCCTGTCTGTTGTGCCTGCTAGCCTGCCTATCTGCCGTGCCCGCCAGCCTGTCTATTAGCCGTGCCTGCCAATCAGCCTGTCAGTCAAGCCTGTCCGTCAGTCAGCTCCATCCGCCTGCCTACCAGCCGTGCACATCTGTCTGCCCATCTGTCGTGCCAGTCCACTTCAGCTGTCAGCCCCGTGGGAGTCGCCTGCTCTCACACGGTCCCAGAGTGGCACCTGGTCACCTTCCCGTTCCCTCCTTGGTTCACGGAGTTGACTAAGCCACCATGTAGCCAGGGTCGGTCCAGGTAGGCACTTAGTTACGCCCCTCTGGTCCCTCCTTGAACCAAGGCAGAGTGCTTCCACCATCCGGACCCGTAACATATGGTAAAGTGAATGGTATCATTCAAAATACAAACATTTCTACAAAACTTTAACATTTCAGAAAATTGCAAAATTGTTATTCTTATTACACCATTGACAAGTACCTCTAGGCAAATGAGTGTATGATGACCATGGACAGCAAGTGCCATATTTCCAGATACCATCATGAATCTCAATCCAATGTTCTTGACTTCTCTGACGTTCACTGTCATTTTTATTTCAAATTTTGGATAGATACTTCATAAGTTGCTTTTTGAAAAAATTGAAAAGGTTGACTCTGAAATTTACTCTGAAAGGGAATCAGGTGATGAAAGCTAGATAATCTTCCAATGCTCACATCATGCCAAACCCTGAATTTGAAGGTCAAATTATCAAGAAATGCATTTACTGTGACCATCAGAATTTCCACCAATTTACTAGCCGTCTACTTGTTTTTTTTTTCTGGAAGTCCACTCTGATATTGGACTGAATCCCGTCAGAGAGTGGCCTCAATGATGCTCAGAAATGCCACAATCTGACCTACTTTTGGAAATGGTTATATAACCCCTGCCCCTTTTTGTCATGATTTTGCTTTTTCCAAAAATTCTGGACTGTGCTGGAGAATTCAGAACTGTTGTTTAATATGGATATTTACAAAAGTGACCATGGCAGAAGGTAGAGGCCTAATCTGAAGCTCTTGGGCCCTAATGCAATAATTTGTAATAAGATCATATCATATGCTATTTATAGCCTATTGGCTTCTTATCTCTGAGAGATGCTTTTCGGACCCCTGAGACCCTGGGATGGGTTGTGACTAGAATTTGGTGGATCAAGATGCAGGCCTCTGGTCCATTGGCCAGGTCAGTAGTCTCAAAAGATCCATGATAGTTGGGGTCCCTATTAGACATTTTGCATTGAGATCCACACACCACTTAAACCTACGTCTGTAGAGGTAGCAATCACAATTAGAGTTGGGCAGGACTCCAGTCCATCGGACCGAGCAATAATTTCTGGCTGCCGGATGGGAGGCTCGTGATTCATTGCGGCTGGCGCAACATTATCATTATGTTGTGATGCACAGATGATGTCACACCAGCCCAGCTAATCAAAAGCCGGGCTAGGATCTTAGAAGTTAGAGATTCACAAGCCTTCCATCCAGCGGAAAGAAACTATTGACCTGGCCAATGGACTGGAGTCCTGCCCAACTCTAATTGTGATTACTACCTCTACACCGGTGGCGTAGCTTTAAGTTTGTGCAAAATCTCTTATAGAGCCCCCAATTAGCATGGGTCTTTAATAGAATTGGTCTTCACATATAGATTAAATAGTCCTTTAGGCCCCTCTTGGCTCCAGTGCACAGGTGCAACGGCACCAACTAAAATGATGCCCCTGCCATACACCCTCTATATCTATGCCCCCCAATAAAAAAAAAGTTTTAACTGGCTCATGATTGTCCTCAAATGGACTGAAAGCCTGAAGTCATGATGTGCGACCACTATCATGTGTATCGAATTTCATTGGTCCTGCAAGGGGAGACTCAAAAGAGCCATTCTATTACTATTATAGAATGGCTCTTTTGAGTCTCCCCTTGCAGGACCAATGAAATTCGATACGCTTCTTTAATATACAATGCATTCTCTTTCTTTTAAAATCATCCATTAATTCTTCATTTGATTGCATTTCTGGAAATAGTGATGTAAGCCCTTCCACTGGACTTCATTGAATTCATAGGAGGTAATTCTTTTGCCTTCTTACAGTTTAGGCTTTAAAGAGAATTTGTCACCATCCATCCAATTTATTGATTGGTGGGAGCCCGACTGCTGGGATGCAAAATGGGGATGATTAATTTACAATCGACCCCAGTGGCAGCGCACAGGCTTCACCGCAGCTCCATTCATTCTCTTTTTAGCCCCAGAGGGAGTGAATGGAACGACAGTCATGCATACGCACGTCCCACACGTGTTTGACCACATGTGGAGAGGGCTCAGGAGCTTTTGCTCTCTCCACATTGGTTCAAAATTTCCATAGTTGACCACACTTTTTTAGGCTGGGCAATTATCATTATTGGTGATATTGGTCACTATTTCCCTTATTTAATTTTTTTTTCAGGTTTATTACTAGAGTTTACAGTAGAATTAGTTTCTGTTTTTCCTTTGAGGGTATACTAAAGAAGGCAGATTTTGACTGTAGTTATGACTCACTCACTCCTCCACTCAGGAGACATCCTTAAATGATTTCACAGTGTTTGTTCCCCAGAGAAAAAAAAATGAGACTCTTCATGTAATCAGTCTGAAGTATGACATGCTCGAACACATCCATCCTGCCACTACTATTCAATCAGAATTTCTACCTGAAAAAAAAAATTTAATTTACAGAGAAATTGTCACTAGTGATAAACGAGTATATTCGGTTAACCCTTTCGGCGAGCACTAAAATGCTCGGGTACTCGATGCTTGGGTCGAGCAAATTGGAATACTCGGGTGCTCGACCCGAGCAACGAGCCCAATATAAGTCTATGGGAAACTCAAGCATTTTTCAGGCTGCTCCCCCCGGCGGTCTGCAGAGGGTCTAAAAATTGACCAAATCGATGGGAACAGTGCTCAAATGACATGGGAACAGCATGGGGAAGACCCCTGGAAGCATTTCTGACTCCCAGGTCACTGCTGTCAGCAACATTGTCAGAGGTATTACGCCACTTTTACGGACTCACAATAAAGCATACAAAAACAAAACCAAAATGGATTTTCCTGGGAAATATGTTAAGGAACATCCTTTCCAGGGTAATGACTTGTATATAAGGCAAAATAAATAACCAAAACCAAAAATGTTCCTCCACACCTTGGGCTATGTTTTTGATGCGTTTTTGCACTTTTTGCATTGCTTTCAACCAAGACAAATGCATTCACTGGTAAATGTAATTTTAACATTTTACAACCTTATCTGGCCATGTGGTGTGTGACACATCATCAGACACATCCTGTTTCATTTATGAAGGAGGGACTCTGAAAGTCACAAAAACTATTTTTATAGGGCCAGCAGTCGGCCCTCGCTATTGTTAGTGAGCCATCAGCCAGCTATGCTTTGCCATTATTAACGAGTGTGTCTCCTATACTGTTATTGCGTATGCAGTGACTGCAAAGGCTGCCAAAAATTTGGAGGTACTCCAATGCCACTTGCAAGAGACGTAGAGGTTGCAGAGCCTCCTAAAAACATTGTTCCCATAATTAGGAAGTGGGTCTCCCATAGTGTTTGCCTATACAATGAAGCAACGGCTGCCAAAAATTTGGAGGCCCTCCACTGGCCCTTGGAAGAGATGTAGAGGTCGGAGAGCCTCCTAAAAACAATGCTCCCATTATTAGGAAGTGGGTCTCCCATAGTATTTGCCTATGCAGTGAATGCAAAAGCTGCCAAAAATTTGGAGGAACTCCAATGCCCCTTGCAAGACACGTAGAGGAGGTGATATGGTAGATATGGTGGTGAATGATATGGTGATGGAGGATGAGGAGAAGGAGGAGGACAAGAGCAAATAGACAAAATCAGGAAGCGTATACCCATGTGTAGGTGTGAAGAGGTGCATGGGAATATACCTCCCAAAAAGAAACTGGATTTGAGTTTATGTTACTCTGATATCATTTGGTGGTGTTGAGAAGTCTGGCCCAATCCAGCCCTTGTTAATTTTTATAAGAGTCAACCTGTCAGCATTTTCAATTATTATTATTATTATTCAATTATAATTCCACCAGCGGCACTAAAAACCCGGTCTGATAAAACTCTAGCGGCAGGGCAGGCCAGGACCTCCAAGGCATAGAGAGCCAGTTCATTCCACGTGTCCAGCTTGGATGCCCAGTAATTATAAGGCACAGAGAAATCACGGAGGATTTTGGTATGGTCGGCAAGGTACTCCCTCACCATTTTCCCAAACTTTGCACTCCTGGTGAGAGTACCCCGTGCCTCAGGGCCTTTAAGATGGGAGGGTCTGAGAAAACTGTCCTAGAACTTTGACAGTGTTCCCCTGCCTCTGCTGGATTTGAGTTGTGTCTCTCTCGCCTGTACTCCTTGGTTGTCCAATAAACTGTGACCTCTGCCGCCAGCGTTTTCAGAAGGGAACTTTATTAATAATTTCGCAACAAGGGCCTTCTGGTACTGCCCCATTTTAGTAGACCTGTCCACCTCAGGAATAAGAGATAGAAAGTTCTTCTTGTAGCGTGGGTCTAGAAGTGTCACCAACCAGTAATGACTGTCACCCAAAATTTGAAGAACGCGAGTGTCACAGGAAAGGCAGCGTAACATAAACTCACCCATGTGTGCCACACTGCTAACAGGGAAGACTTCTGTGTCCTCACCAAGAGGACGACTGACCATGCTCTCCTCCTCCTTCCTGTCCTCAGACGGTATGACAGTTGTGCAGGTAGTACCGTCTATAGCGCATGAAACTAGCTCCTCCTCCTCTTCCTCATTGTCACCCAATCCATGTTGGCATGAGATGAGGCTGGGCTGTGTGAAATCACCCTGTATGGTTCCTTGCTCCTTCTCATTGTGCCCGCCTGCAATGCATCCTCTTTGATTGTGAGCAGAGAGCGTTTCAGAAGACAGAGAAGCGGGATGGTGACGCTAATTATGGCATCATTGCCGCTCACCATCTTGGTGGAGTCCTCAAAGTTTTGTAGGATGGTACATATGTCTGACATCCATGTCCACTCCTGAGGTCTTATGTGTGGAGTCTGAACTGAATACCGACGGCCTTGTTGATGCTGGTAGTCAACAACTGCCCTCTTCTGCTCACAAATCCTTCCCAACATCTGCAATGTAAAGTTCCAATGGGTGGGGACATCACACACCAGTCAGTGAGCCAGAAGCTGCAAACGCTGCTGAAACATGGCAAGGGTGACGGAAACTGTAGGTGACTTTCTAAAATGGGCACACAGGCAGCGTATTTTGACAAGGAGATCCGGCAGCTTCGGGTAAGTTTTGAGAAACCGCTGAACCATGAGGTTAAGCACCTGGGCCAGGCATGGTACGTGTGTGAGCTCACCTCGCCTCAGAGCCGCCACCAGGTTCCGGCCATTGTCACACATGACCATGCCTGGCTGTAGGTTCAGCGGTGTCAGCCACAGATCTGCCTGCTCTTTCAGAGCTGTCCACAACTCTTCAGCGTTGTATGGTTTGTCACCTAAGCATATTAGCTTCAGCACAGCCTGTTGCCGCTGGGCCGAGGCAGTGCTGCAGTGCTTTCAGCTTGTGACTGATGTCATTTCGGAGTTGGATGCTGAAGAGGAGGAGGAGGAGGTGCAGGAGCTGTAGAATGCGTTGTGGGGGCAACCAGTGTTCTGTCCCAACGTCCGACTGGGTCCCGGCTTGTGCGGTCAGCAAGATGTACCGTCCCTGGCCACAAGCACTTGTCCACGTGTCCGTGGTTAGGTGGACTTTCCCAGTAACTGCGTTGTTGAGGGCATGGCTAATATTGTGGGACACGTGCTCGTGTAATGCAGGGATGGCACACCGGGAGAAATAGTGTTGGCTGGGGACCTAGTACCGAGTGACGGCCGCCACCATCAGGTTGCGTAAAGCTTCCATCTACACGAGCCTAAAAGGCAACATTTCAAGCGCAAGCAGTCGCGAAATGTGTGAATTTAGTAGTGAGGCCTGTGGGGCATTGGCTGCGCATTTGCGCTTGTGTTCCAAGGACTGGCAAAGGGACAACTTAACACTGAGCTGGGACAAGGATGTGGACGTGCTATTCGAGAGTGTGCAATGACAGGTGCAGGGCAGGAGGCATCTTCGCATGCACTATGGACAGAGGATTGGCTTGCATGCATAACAGCGGAAGAAGCAGTGGTGCCACCAGCAGACACTGTTCCTGGACCCTGTGGTTCGGCCCACTTAGTCGGGTGCTTTGCTGCCATGTGCCTGATCATGCTGGTGGTGGTCAGGCTGGTCGTTTTGCTACCTCTGCTGATGCTGGCCTTGCAGGTGGTACAAATGTCCTTTTTGGGGTTATCGGCAGAGTCTTTAAAAAACAACCAGACTCGGGAAAATCTAACAGTTGTACTGGCAACTTCCGTCGTGTTGATGTTACAGGGAACGGTTGCCCGCCTTCTGTCTGCAGCCACCACACTGCTTTATCCTGTCTGTTGGGGTGCTACACCTCCCTTCCCAGGTGTGCTGCTGTCCTTGCTCTGTATGTCCCCCTGCCAGGTTGGGTCAGTTACTATATCATCCACCACCTCGTCTTCCACTTCCGCACCCTGGTCCTCCTCCTGACTTTCTGGCAATTGTGTCTCAACATCGTCTACCTCTTGTGTCAGTTTCCCACCGTCGCCTTCGTGTGACCGTGGGTGCTCAAATATTTGGGCATCGCTACATGCGACCTTCTCTTCCTTCAAGTGGACCGGGCGAGAAGCCTGAATCTATAAATGGAAAAGTGAACAGCTCTTTTGAGTGTCCAAGTGTGGGATCAGTTGTCTCCTGGCACTCGGCATGGTGGGAGGAAGGAGGATCTGGGTGAGGAATATGCGGTCCAGACTCACGGCTACTGAGACTTGACCGTGTGGAAGACTGGGTGGTGGTGGTGGTGGCTAAGTGACTAGAAGCATTATCTGCTATCCAACCTGTCAGGGAAGTATTGAGGAATATTGAAAATGTTCTTCCATATTTCTCTGACCCAGATATTGACCATTCTTCCCCTTCTGCTCAGCACAAAAGCCCCAATTAACACAGTCATGAGGGAGACCTTACACAAACAAATGCCAGCCAAGAAGTGTTATAACTTCATTAAGATGCGAGCCTCTAGTCCCTGTCACATGCAGGGGGGTATTTACTGGCAGGATTGCACTAATTTGCTTGTAACTGGGAAAGTTGCTTTCCTGAGCTTAACAAAGAAATCCCCAGACAATCCGACTACGAAACGAAATATGAAATATTGTAAGTTCCATGCGT
Source organism: Phyllobates terribilis (assembly GCF_046119375.1). Taxonomy (NCBI): domain Eukaryota; kingdom Metazoa; phylum Chordata; class Amphibia; order Anura; family Dendrobatidae; genus Phyllobates; species Phyllobates terribilis. Next base: position 19,473,083 of record NW_027362766.1, read on the forward strand.
CTGACAATAATGGGACCCATATTTCCAGTGACAAAAACATCAGAGGAATGCATACATAGTTTTTCATTGTTGTAAGCAAAATCAGAGAGCTGTAGTGCAAAAACACCAGAATAGCAGACTGCAGCTATGCAATGTGTGGTCTGTAACTGAAAATAAAATCATAAGTGAAAAAATAGTGTCGTTTGCACGCTTCAGCGATGATTTATCGCAGAAGTTAGATTTTTTTAATAAAAATATACATGCTGGAGACCGGCCCACATGATGTCACCAAAGGGGGCGTGTGGCCAGATCTCACCTTAGGTATAAGAGAACCCATGGACAGTACAGACTCCCTCATTGCCAAGGGGGGAATAAGAATTATAAGCAACGGGTCCTGTTCGATAACAGCGTAATCAACTGGGGAGCCCCTCCTCCACCTATACTGAGTCGTCTCAGCAAACTTTATAGTGTAAGTTTCACCTTTTTATCCGGTTTATTTTATGTAACTGCTTATGTATTTTTAATGTCTCCTTTGTAACATCCTTGTATATATTTTTTCTTAAACACTGCCTCCCTTTTGGATCAAATATAAAATGTAATAGTTCTGTTTCTTTTGTCCTGTAATCTTTCCCTTCCCCAAAGCCATATACGCTACCAAAACGCAGGCGTCCAGGCCTGTATTATATTTCAAACTCAGCCAGTGGTAGCAGAAGATAATAATAATCGGGCTATTGTGAAGCTGACAGTGACGGTACGGAGGGCGTAAACACGAATTCCATGCTTTGGAACCCAGAAGTGTGACACCATACTCTCACTGGTCGCTTGCCGATATCCATGTAGCGAGTAGTCTGGATCGTGATTCCGGACGAAATACTGACAGCGTGACGGCAACAGCGAGATATCGCCTGATCTCCCCAGGGTCATCTCTCCCTGTAGGTGATCTCTGACAAATTGGTGGCAAAGCGGTGGGATATTACAGAACATCAGTGGCTGGATTGAGCAATCATTCCTGTCACTGAAAACTTGCACAGTTCTTGTGAGAATTCTGTGCAGAGTTTTAGGAAATCAGGCTCAGTGTTTTAATATTTCTTATCTGAGACATTACTATACGTATAGCAGTTGCATCCCCTCCCTTGTCTTGTTTTTCTGTCCTATCTTTTATTTGGCTATGATGGCTACACGTGGAGAACCCTGGTATCAACAGCAGTCAAAGGCCACTCTCACTGCCCTCTGTGAGCTGAGACAGATTGACCCCATGGCCAAAAATAAGGCCCAAATGATTGCTGAACTGTTGCTAGGTGCTGCAGAGCCTGTCCGACAACAGAGCCTTAATGATGGGACGGCCAGTCAAGGCCTGGATGGTGCTGCTTCAGGGGTCCCACCTGTGAATGCCAGCCATACCCACAGCCAGGGTAGTGTGGACCCTCACCTGCAGATGGTCTTGGAGCAGCTCGCCGCAGACGATCGTTATGGGCGACTGCAGCTGAAATTCCAGGAGCAAGCAGAGCGACAAGCCAAAGCTGACCGAGAGGCTGCTCAGCGACAAGCTGACCAAAAGGCTGCTGAGCGACAAGCTGACTGAGAGGCTGCTGAGCAAAAGTGGCAAGATGAGCAATGGCACCAGCTGGAGTTAGCCCGGATCCAGCTGCAGACCTCCACCACACAGACCTGTGAGTCCAGCAGCACCAACAGTTTTAAACCCCATCCTGAGCATTTCCCTGTGATGGAAAAGGATGGGGACTTGGACACATTTCTGCGAGGCTTTGAAAAGGCCTGCAGGCATTATCAGCTGCCCACGGACCAGTGGGCAAGGTACTTAACTCCAGAGCTTAGAGGAAAAGCCTTGGAGATGTTTGCTTCTCTCCCAAGAGTACAGGATGGAGACTACGAGGCCGTCAAGCAGGCCCTGATAAAAAAGCACCAGCCGACTCTGGAGGTTTACCGGAAAAAGTTCAGAGCCCTCCAACGTGGACCGCATGACACCTACAGTGACGTGGTAGACTGGCTCAGAACCAATTTTGAGCAGTGGATCTGAGGACTGTCCATCACCACCTTTGAGGACCTGAAGGATGTGATGGCGAAGGACTAGTTTCTTCATCTTTGCCCAGTGGAAGTACAACAGTTCATGCTGGACCGGGAGCCAAAGGAAGCTGCCAAAGCAGCCCAGATCACGAATAACTATGAGGCCAATCGCACACTAGAGGTGCGGAGGTCAGCCGCCGCCAGCTGAAAAGGGGGTAAGTCTACAACTATCCCCAGTGTTCCAGCCAGCTGGCCCTCAGCGGGTTCTGTCTCATCTTTCAGCACTTGACTTGACCTGCATTTGACTTCCGTAAATGTTATATTTATGACCAAACGGGTAACGTCAGCCTTGTCTGCCCGGAGAGGCAGAAGATGGACCCCACACCTGAAGCCTCAGGGCCTACTGCCGCCATTCTTTTTGTGGGTGGGGCGGTTGGCTGGGCCCGGGAGAACTTACAACCCGTTACCGTGGGCAACACCATCACTGTCTTAAGAACACTGGCACAGAACGTACCCTCATCTGCCCTGAGTTTGTGTTACCAGGGGAACTCATTCCTGGGAAGACCCTGACTGTCACCGGGTTTGGGGGTGTTCGCCATCCCATACCGATGGCCCAAGTTTTCCTTGAATGGGATGCGGGGAGGAGGTTAAGGGAAGTGGGGGTGTCAGAGAATCTCCCCACTAATGTGCTATTGGGGACTGATCTGGGACGGTTGGTTGCCCCATACGTTCATTACAACCCTCCCAGATCTGATATGTCATATAATGCCGCTGTCAAAAATGTCAAAGTGATGTATAATAAAAGTGTGTGTTGTGGTAAAGGGGAACTCAGCCACCTTATCCCGCGGGGTGATGCTGCTGAGGATCCCCTAAAGGAAGCTTGCATAAGTGCCATGGGCAAGGGGAGGAGGCACGGACACCAGGAATAGTGTTGAGCCACCCCCGTAGTGTTCGAGTTCGGTTCGGTTCGTCAAACACCCGTATGTTCGCCGAACTGTTCGTCGAACTGTTCGTCGAACACCTTCGAACACCGTTAAAACCAATGGCAGGCAAACAAAAACACATAGAAACACATAGAAAACACATAGAAAACACTTCAAAGGTGTCCAAAAGCTGACAAACTGCTCAGGAGACACAACTAACACATGGAAAAGTGACAAGTACATATAGTCATGCGAAAAGAAAAGAGGTGGAGGAGTAAAAGGAGGGGGAGACACAGATATAGGCATGTCATGCCCTTCTAAAATCAAGAAAGGCTGAAGTAAAAATCTAAAATCAGCCTACCAACAACCAGACGTCGTGACAAGAAAATTAAAAAAAGAAATATCTTTAGGTAGAATGGCGGTTCCATTCAGAACACTTTCCTTACAAGACGTAGTGGTATCCCCGTTGTGAGTTGTGCCAAAAACGGAACCCAATACATTCGGACTAATCCACCATTTGTCATATCCAAGGGGCAGGTCAGTAAATGACAACATCGACGCAGAACCAAGTACAGTAGTATATACTGTACATCCTTTGACAAGGCAATCAGGCGGATCAAGAAGTTGGGAAGGGTCACCCTAATGGCCAAAACAGACATTGATGCGGCGTTCCGGTTACTACCTGTGCCTCCGAATAGTGTCCACCTATTGGGCTGCTTCTGGGAAGGAGCATACTATATAGATCGCTGTTTGCCCATGGTGTGGTCCAGATCCTGCTCACTATATGAGGCGTTTAGTTGCTTCCTCGAATGGGTTGTAATGGACGTTTCTAAGGGGGCACATATTATCCATTACCTCGACAACTTCTTATGCCTGGGCCCAAAAGATTCGCCACAGTGTGAATACACGCGGTAGTCCACCTGTGAGAAGGAGAGAGCTGGAGGGAGAGCGGACACCACAGAGTCGAGGGGTTAGATGGAGAACGGAAGAAGGAAAGAGGGCGAGGGAGGTAAGGGAGTACAGTGGAAGGCCGACCTGAGCTCCCCCACGCTCCTGCTGGGCGGGGAACAGCCCTGGGAAGAAAAGCCGCTTGCGCATCCCTTTGAGGTTACGGGCGCGAGCGGGCAGAGGGACTACGCTGGAGTGCGAAGCCGACACGACCAGTCCATTCCTGCCCGTGCGACCTCCGTGTCGCCGGGTTTGTGCCAGAGCCGCGGTGGACCCTGACGGCCAGCCCCCCTCTTCCAATACTGGTGCCTGTCCGCTGGTGGGTCGAGCCCCCCCGCAGTGGGGGGGAGTAACATCTGCAGAAGAAAGACCATCTTCCAGCCAAACTAAGATGTCTACTTCTTTTTGTGGACAATGTGATCTTTTCTTACGGACACGCCCATCGCTACAAATTCCAGATGAGGCACAAAAACAGCAGGTGCTTCAACGGATATCAAGTGCTCCTTCAAGTGGGCTCTCCTCCACCTCAACTTCAACATCACAAATACTCCAGTCCTCAGAGGTGTCACCCCAATCGCACTTGCTTCCTCACAGCTCCCAAGTCTCCAGCTGCCCGTCTGAGTATGGGGTAACACAGATGGTTGAGTCTGAACAGCTGTTTACTCATACTATAGCCTGGAAAACGGAGGTCTGCTCCAGAGCTTCTGTTAATCCAGACGAGGAAATGATCTGCACTGATGCCCAGAATCTTTATGAGTCGGATCCAGGACCAGATGAAGAAGGTTCTGAGCATAATGTAGACCCTCGTTCCCAAACTGTAACTCCTGTTGGTGGAGACAATGATGAAGACGATGATGAGGCTCAAATACCTGATTGGAGCGACAACTTGACTTTTCGGTCAGGGCAGGAAGAGGTTGGCTCTGAGGACGACGGGTGTGAGAACACACAGGGTGATGATGACGAGGTTGGAGATCCCACTTACTGTCAACCCACAGTTAGCCAGTCGATGAGGTCAGCAGAGGAGGTGGAGGAGGATGTGACTAGCCCAGGGGATGGGGATGACTCGGTACCCGGGCCTTTGCCTGGCCTTGGGGATGTCGCGGTGGTCGGCTCCCGGGCCCGTACCCTGGAGTCACTCTTTAAAAGGGTGGATAATTGTTAATTTTATAAGAGTTCATGATGCCACTGTGGTATCTGGTGAGAAGCACCAGCGCTGCAGCAGTCCACTGAGGCCGGTGATAAGGCAGCTCGATGGTATAGCTCCCCACAGGTGGAGCTAGGCCTCAGAAAAGCATATGCTGGGGGAATGCAGGACAGGCGAGACCCAGCTGGGTCAGAGCAAGAAAGGGAACGGACACGGTAGTCACTTCAGTACCTTTTACTGGTGGAAATTCAGGCGCATCCCGGAGCACTGTAGGGTGAAGGGTGCATATCAGGATCCTCCCCAATGAGCGGGTGTAGGGCCTCCTGTTTCTTGCCTCTGCGTAGTAAGTTTCTGACCTGCCTGGAGCTGGGCCTAACTTTGTCTCTGTCCTGCGCTGGCTGACCTTGTGGTAGGGCCTTGTCTTGGAGTTCACGCTCCCAGTATGCGGGGCCTAAGCGTCTCCTGGCTCTGTTACATATCAGCACCTTAGCGATCCTGAGACTTGTAGTTCTCCAGGGATTAAGGTTATGCCTTACTGAGTCATAGAGATCCCGGTAAGCTCGGATCCGGTGTCCGGTAAATGCTTCGGGATGAGCTGGTTAAGCTCCACTGCCACCTATGTACTAACTCTCCACTCGTCTTTGGCCTACTCGGGCCCTCACTAGGCTATACACACTAACGGCAGCTTGCCGCTCTTCACCAATCTTATGGCACCGGCACACCTTAAGCTCTAACTGGGCTCCCTGAATCTAGCTAACAGGAGCCTCGTGCTCCACTGCTGGACTATTAACTGAGTTCTCTAGACTAGACTGAGCTCCACTGCAGACTGACCTCTCTTAGGCTTCTCTACTGTAGGAACTCTTCAGAGGAACTGAACTGCCTAGCTCCACCTTCCCTATTTATATCCCTAACGGGCTCCCTCTGCTGGTCTGAGGTGGAAGGTGGAGATGTGTGAATGTTTATGGGGGCCTCTTGTGGAGGATTCCATCAATGCACTCTTCTAGGATCTGTGATACCAAGCGCAGCTGGGCGTCACAGATGCTATTGACGACGAGGTTAGGTGGTGCCTTCCTGGACAGAGACGGAGTACTGGAAGCACGTCAACAACTGCATCCTCAACCACAACTCTGCCTCTGACCACAAGTCGTAGTGGCTCTTCAGGTCACATGGGCTCTAAGCCTTGCATAGCCTGGGCATTTTTTCAGATCGATAAGGATGACCCAACTCGGGTTATCTGTAATATTTGTCACCAAAAGCTAAGTAGAGGCCAAAAAATCCATAGTTTGAGTACTTCATGCATGAACCGTCACGTGGATATGAAGCATAAGTTGCAGTGGGAAGCTCACTGTGCTACAATGCGGCCTAGCGGGCCGGGCCAACCACCGTCTGCCCCATCTTGTGCATCCACGGCCTCTTAATCCTCTGTGACTGGGGGGACAGCAGTCACACATGTTTTTGGACGCAGACCTGCCACCTCTTTACCCGCAACAGCCAGTGTGATTGGCAGGTCATCATTTCATTTGGAAGTGGAAACACCAGCTGGTGTTGAGCGCTCTCCGACATCGAGAGCACCACCTTTGGATCAAGGCAACCTAACCTTTCCGCCTGCATCTTCCTCACAGACCGTCAAGTTTGCCGGGGACACCCTACTCAACCCCGTCTAAGCACAACAGCCAGCCCTTGGTCCCTCAGATGTGGACAAGTAAAAGACCATTTCCTCCTAGCCATGAGAAAGCTAAGAGGTTGAATTTCACCATCTGCAAGCTCTTGGCTACAGAAATGCTGCCTTTCCGCCTGGTGGACACAGAGGATTTTCGAGACCTTATGTCCGTCGCAGTGCCCCAGTACCAGATGCCCAGTCGGCACTACTTCTCAAAGAAAGGTGTGCCTGCGCTCCACCAGCATGTCGCACACAACATCACCGCTTCTTTGAGAAACTCTCAAAGAAGTGTGTGACAGGGTGCATTTCACCACAGACACTTGGGCGAGTAGGCATGGACAGGGGCGTTACATGTCGCTGACTGGGCACTGGGTAACTATGGTGACAGCAGGACAAGGGGCTGCTGTCCAAGTCTTGCCGTCCCCACGAGTTGTGCGTCAGTCCTCTTTATCTAGAAGTTCCTCCACTGCTTCTGCCTCCTCAACCTCCTCTCGGTCCTCCACCTGCACCCAAAGCCTGTCTGGTAATGCCACCCGCTTTCTAACTGCGCAGAAGGAATCCTGCACACCTCCTTACTATGCTGGCAGTAGGGCTCAACGGCATCAGGCGGTGTTTACTTTGAAATGTCTGGGAAATGTGAGTCACACAGCTGAGAAGTTGTGGTCAGCTCTGGAGACCCAGTTTCATGAATGGTTGTCTCCACTGGACCTGCAACCAGGGAAGGCCGTGTGCGACAATGCTGCAAACCTGGGTGCGGCCCTTCGCCGGGGCAATGTCACACACGTGCCTTGTATGGCTCACGTGTTGAACCTGGTTGTCCAGCAATTTTTAGCCCACTATCCCGGACTAGATGGCCTTCTGCAGAGGGCACGGTCGCTGTGTGCTCACTTCCGCCGTTCGCATTCCCGCAGCTCAATGACGTTGGGCCTGCAAGTTCACCAGCTGAAATGCGATGTGCCGACACGGTGGAATTCAACTCTGCACATGTTGCAGCGACTGTGGCAGCACCGACAAGCACTGGTGCAATACGTTCTGACGTATAGCCTGGGCCAATGAGATCCAGAGGTGGGGCAAATCACGCTGCAGGAGTGGTCTCAGATCAGGGACCTATAAAGTTGACGCGCCCCCTGGGCTGTGGGGTACCCGAAGCCGGGCCGGTAGACGCTGGGGGTTGTAGTCACTGTGGCGGTGACCCGGTCCGTGACCCAGGGTGGTCAATCCAAGGGTAATTTGTATATATGGGTTTTATAATTTCCAACTACGCCACCTGTGGAGTGCGGCCAAAGGGGCCGCCGCTGCAGAACAGTCCTCTGAAGCTGGTGGTTTTGCAGCAATGGTATTATTACTCCCCACAGGAAGAGTGTAGCTTCAGGGCAGTGTGGGTGGATGATGGTGGTTGTAGTGCAGGGAGTCAGTAATGAACACAGAGTCTGTGTGATGCAGTCCCAAGATCTTTACTCACAGTTGTTGCAGTCCAGATTACAGGTACCAGAGCAATCTCCCCCGTCGTGCTGTGCGTACTCAGTGAGGGGCTCAGTCCACCCCCAGATAGCTCCGGAGTACTTAGCAGGACCCCCTTCTGTGTGTCCTTTCTCTGGCCTTCTCCCTGCACCTCACACCCAGTGACACTTCTATCCGGTATCCTCGGGCCTTGGCGGGCGACGTGTGTTCCGTCCCCTGGGTCCTATGTGGCTACCTTCTTAGTGAGACTGGTGTGGACTTTGGCCTGCAGTACATGAAATGCTGCAGCCTCCGGTTTCTAGTTGAGCCTTGCTGTTTCTCCGCTAGTTGAGGGACCGGTTCCCATTATCTGGCCCGACCCCTCTACCTCCTGGTAGCAGCGGGCGTACGGGTGGCCTTCTGCACGGCCCGTACCCCTAGGGTCCCTTCGGTTCCTGGAGCCTTCCTGCTCCCACTCCTCTCTTCTCTCCTTCAGTCCTGGGCCTCCCAGGCTAGGCCTGCCTCCGGGGCAGAGCTCATGCAGAGCCTCTGCTCCTGTCACTTCTCCTCTTCTGACTGGCTTGCTCTTTCTAAGATGGCTTCCTATTTATACTCTCCCTGTCATGTGCTCCCCTAAACTGCTTTCTCCACCCACACCCACTACATAGGACCCTCCCGCCAGCTAGGGACCTGGGACTGTGCTCTCCCTTAGGAGCAATCTCGCCCTACCCCCACTGCGGGTATATGTTGGATGCAGGTGTTAGGGTCCCGAGCCATACTCCTTCCTTACCTGAGGGTGAGATACCACACCTCTGGGTGAGATGCAGTACCTCTGTGGCGACTGAACCCTCAGGGGCACCACACACCCTTCTGCACAGTTTTGAAATGGCGACGAAGATGTTTAGTGCTGACGATGCCATTATCACCATGTCTATTCCGGTGATTTACATGCTGGAGCACACGTTAAACAGAATTCAGAGTCAGGTGGTGGGACAAGAGGAGGTGGAGGAAGTAGAGGAGGAGTCGTATGCGGAAGGGCTAACATCTCCAAGATCCAGACAGTCGGCAGCACCAAGGCGGCAGGCATGGGAGGGTGGGGGAGAGGGATTAACCAGGGCGCATGGTAGCAGCCAAACTAGTGAGGAAGGTGCAGGAGCCGAGGAAGAAGTGGAGGACGAACTAGCGATGGGCATGTAAGACTCATCAGATGAGGGAGACTGTAGCGCTGGCGTCCCTGCCCTCTGCTAGGCAGGGACGCTGCTCCCCTCACCGCTCTGCTCCGTGCCCGGCGTTCTCTCCCCGCTCTGCTGTCAGCGCGCGCTCCTTCCCGGCGTCCTCCTCCCGCTCTGCTCTCAGCACGCGCTCCTTCCCGGCCCCTGTGCTTAGGGCGCGCGCGCGCGCGCTCCCCTCCTCTTAAAGGGGCCGCGCGCGCCGTCCTAAGGAGTCCCCGGCCAATGGCCGGAGGACTTCATCATATATAAGGCACCTCCTCCAAAATGGAGGTGCCCGAGCAATGTTGTTTGCACCTGTGTCTCACCTGTGCTTCAGCCCTCAGGTCCCGTTGCCAGTTACCTGCCAGTTACCTGCCAGTTTCCTGCTAGTTACCTGCCTGATTCCTGCCTGAATACTTGTTACCTGCCTGCCTGCCTGAGGTCCGACGGTCTGCCTTACAACTCCGGTCAGTCTGTCTAAGGACCAACTTGTCCGCTCACCTGGGAGCGCACATCAGCTACCTGCCTGCTTGCCTGAGGTCCGACGGTCTGCCTTACAACTCCGGTCAGTCTGTCTATGGACCAGCTTGCCCGCTCACCTGGGAGCGCTTCTCCGCTACCTGCCTGCTTGCCAGCCCGGAGGCTCCGTTGTCACGTGCTGTGACCACCAGCTATCTCAGAGACTCTTGCCCGCTCACCTGGGAGCGCATCTCCGTTACCTGCCTGCTTGCCAGCCCGGAGGTCCCGTTGTCACGTGCGGTGACCACCAGCTATTCCAGAGACTCTTGCCCGCTCACCTGGGAGCGCTTCTCCGTTACCTACCTGCCTGCCAGCCCGGAGGTTCCGCCGTCACGTGCCGTGACCACCTGCTATTCCAGAGACTCTCGCTTGCTCACCTGGGAGCACACATCTACCATCTGCCTGCTAGCCTACCCGGAGGCTCTGCCATCACAGGTCGTACCTACCCCTTACCCAGAGACTGCCCTGATCACTTGCCGTAACTCCCTGTCCGTTCACCCAGAGACTGCCACCCGCTCCCTTACAAGGGCCGCCCCCTTGTATAGTAGCTCAGAGGTTCCGCCTCCCGGACCCGTTACAGTTTGCTCGGGCCATGGAACCCGGTGGCACCCAAGCTCCCTCGCTCTCGGACCTCTGTCTTGAACTGTCCCGTCAGAGGTCCCAACAGGAGGCCATCCTGGGTCACCTGCGGAATGTTAATACTCGCCTGAACACTCTGTCTGATCCACCAACAACCTCCGCCAGTGCCATATCTTGCAATCCGGCAGCTCCGCTGCCCACTAATACTATGGTATCCTACCCCGGACCCCGGCTCTCTGCACCTCCTCGCTTCGGAGGCGACCCCGTCCAGGCTCGGGGCTTCATAAATCAGTGCACCCTGCACTTTGAACTTTTGTCCCATCAGTTTAATTCCGACCGGGCCAAAATTGCCTTTATCATGTCCCATCTCACCGGGGAGGCCCTGGCCTGGCTAAATCCTCTATGGGAGAGAGGAGACCCCCTGGTGTCCAACTTGCCTGCTTTTCTCTCGGCTTTCCGGAAAGTCTTCGACGAACCCGGTCGGAAGACCTCTTCCGCATCCTCTCTGCTACGCCTCCGTCAGGAGGGTCTCACCGTGGGCCAATATGCCATACGGTTCCGCACCCTTGCCTCGGAGCTGGCCTGGGATAACGACGCTCTGGTATCCGTCTTCTGGGAGGGTCTGTCCGGTCGTATTAAAGATGAACTTGCTGGTCGGGACATTCCTACCTCTCTCGATGATCTAATAACCCTTGCCACCCGGATTGACCTACGGTTCCAGGAGCGTGCCAAAGAGGTCACCCGTGAGAGAAGGATTCCACGTTTAGCTCCTACTTTCCAGAAACCCGTCATTCCCTCCATCTCTCCCCAGGTACACTCTCCTGAGCCTATGCAGGTCGACCAGACCAAGATGGTCAAAACCCGTCAGGACTCACGCCGTGCCGAGGGGAGCTGCTTCTACTGTGGCAGTAAGGAGCACCGGATCCGTGCCTGCCCGGAGAGGTCGGGAGACGCCTGTGTCTAGGTTCGCTCAGAGAGGTCCACCTAGACAAGAATAAATCCTCTCCATCCCTGCTGTTGTCAGTTTCGATCATCTACGGGGAGAACCGTTATTTCGAACTAGCCCAACTTGACTCTGGAGCAGCCGGGAACCTTATTTCACAGTCCCTGGTTGAGAAATACCGCATCCCCACCAAACCTCTGGCTGTACCCTTGTCTGTCGCTGCCGTGGATGGGGGCCTCTTACCTCGCCCCATTCAACTCATCACCGAATCCATTACCCTGCAGGTGGGAATGCTGCATTCTGAAAGTATCTCCTTTCATGTTCTGCCTGGACTCTCTCACGCCCTCTTGCTAGGTCTGCCCTGGCTCCAGAGACATGCACCCGTGCTAGACTGGCAAACCGGAGAGGTCCTTCGCTGGGGACAAGACTGTCATAAAACCTGCCTGGTTCCCGTCCATCCCGTCCGTCCCTCTCCTACCCCAGCTAATCTACCTGGACTTCCGATTCCTTATTGGTCTTATGCAGATGTCTTTAAAAAAAAGGAGGCAGAGACATTACCACCACATAGACCATACGACTGTCCCATCGATCTGCTACCCGGTACTACTCCTCCCCGTGGGCGTATCTATCCTTTATCCGCTGCTGAGACCCGGTCAATGTCCGAATATATTGAGGAGAATCTGGCCAGAGGATTCATCCGGAAATCTACCTCCCCGGCGGGAGCAGGCTTCTTTTTCGTCAAAAAGAAGGACGGCTCTCTCCGTCCCTGTATAGACTATAGAGGCCTAAACCTGATCACGGTGAAGAATAAGTACCCCCTTCCGCTCATTCCAGAATTATTTGATCGCCTGAGGGGGGCTAGGATCTTCACCAAACTGGACCTTCGTGGGGCGTACAACCTGGTTCGTATTCGTCAGGGGGATGAATGGAAGACGGCATTCAACACCTGGGACGGCCACTATGAATACCTGGTAATGCCCTTTGGTCTCTGTAACGCTCCTGCCGTCTTTCAAGAGTTGGTCAATGACATCTTCCGGGACCTTCTCTACTCCTGCGTAGTGGTGTACCTGGACGACATCTTGGTCTTCTCTCCGGATCTCCAGACTCACCGGAGGGACGTTCGTCAGGTCCTGCTCAGGCTAAGGCAGAACCATCTCTACGCTAAATTTGAGAAGTGCCTCTTTGAGCAGACCTCGCTTCCGTTTCTGGGCTACATTATCTCTCAGACCGGCCTACAAATGGATCCTGAGAAACTGTCTGCCATCGAGAAATGGCCCCGACCGGAGGGGTTGAAGGCCATTCAGCGATTCCTGGGCTTCGCCAACTACTACCGCCTCTTCATACCACACTTCTCTTCCCGGACGGCCCCAATTTCTGCGCTCACCCGTAAAGGTACTAATCCCAAAGAGTGGCCACCCGAAGCAGAGGAGGCCTTTCTTTCCCTTAAACAGGCCTTCTCTTCCGCCCCGGTGCTGCATCGCCCAGATGGCAACAAACAGTTCTTCCTGGAAGTTGACGCCTCCTCCTCTGGAGCCGGAGCGGTACTTACTCAAAAATCATCTTCCGGGAGGATGGTAACTTGTGGCTTCTTCTCTAAACTCTTCTCCTCCTCTGAGCGCAACTATTCCATAGGAGACCGAGAGTTATTGGCCATCAAACTGGCATTGGAGGAGTGGCGTTACCTGCTCGAGGGGGCTCTTCACCCGGTAATAATTTACACTGACCACAAGAACTTGGCTTACCTCCAGCATGCCCAGAGACTTAACCCGCGCCAAGCCCGGTGGTCCTTGTTTTTTGCTCGTTTTGATTTTGTCCTTCATTTTCGCCCGGCTGACAAAAACGTCAAGGCGGACGCCTTGTCTCGGTCCTTTCTGGTGTCTGATCTCGAGGAGGATCCGAAACATATCATCGATCCCGCCAGAGTAATGCAGGTGGCTCCCGTGAGTCTAAATCGTCTTCCTCCTGGTAAGACGTTCGTACCAGTACCTGATCGGGAGAAGATCCTACACTGGGGTCATTCGTCTAAACTAGCTGGCCACGCCGGTCAGAAAAAGACCCTCCAGCTTATTACCCGGCACTACTGGTGGCCTAACCTGCACAAGGATGTAATAGACTTTGTTTCTGCCTGTGTGTCCTGCGCCCGCAACAAAGTTCCGAGACACCTGCCGGCCGGCCGCCTCCTACCTCTGCCAGTACCTGCTGCCCCCTGGCAGCATATAGCGATGGACTTCATTACTGATCTACCCGTCTCTGCCGGTTGTACGGTCATTTGGGTGGTCGCTGACCGCTTCTCCAAGATGGCTCACTTCATTCCACTGCCAGGTCTTCCGTCTGCACCCGAGCTGGCTAAAGACTTTATCCGCCACATCTTCCGTCTTCATGGCCTGCCCCGTCACATCGTGTCGGATCGTGGGGTACAGTTCACTTCCCGTTTCTGGAGAGCCACTTGTAAATTGCTGGACGTCACCCTGGACTTCTCCTCCGCTTACCACCCACAGTCTAATGGTCAAGTGGAGCGGATCAATCAGAACCTGACCAGTTACCTTCGGCACTTCGTTAATGCCCACCATTCTGACTGGGTGGATCTCCTGCCATGGGCCGAATTCTCGTACAACAATCACGAGAGCGAGTCTTCCTCCAAATCCCCGTTTTTTGTAGTCTACGGTCAGCATCCTCGGATCCCGTTTCCCGTCTCCACCTCGGCGGACAATCCGGCTGCGGAATCTCTTGTTAACAAATTTTCCTCCATATGGGAGAGTACCCGGTCCGCACTCCTTCTGTCATCCGAGCGTATGAAAAGACACGCTGACAAAAAACGTCTGGACCCTCCTCAATTCCGCCCTGGGGATAAAGTCTGGCTCTCGTCCAAATATGTCCGGCTCAAGATCCCTTCCTATAAGTTAGGGCCTCGGTTCATCGGCCCACTGGAGGTCATCAGTCAGATCAACCCGGTGGCCTATAAATTGAAACTCCCGGCCAACTTACGGATCCCTAACTCCTTCCATGTGTCTCTCCTCAAACCTGTGGTGCTTAACTCTTTTTCCAAGTCTACAGGTACGCCTCCTGCTCCGGTTTCTGCTGAGGACGAGTTTGAGGTAGAGAACATTCTTGCCACCAAAAGGGTAAGAGGAAAGACCTTTTTTCTGGTAGATTGGAAGGGGTTTGGTCCTGAGGAGAGAACGTGGGAGCCCCGGGAGAACATCCATGCCCCTCTCATCCTAGCTAAATTTCTGTCTGGCCTAAAAAAGGGGGGGCCTAAAGGGGGGGGTACTGTAGCGCTGGCGTCCCTGCCCTCTGCTAGGCAGGTACGCTGCTCCCCTCACCGCTCTGCTCCGTGCCCGGCGTTCTCTCCCCGCTCTGCTGTCAGCGCGCGCTCCTTCCCGGCGTCCTCCTCCCGCTCTGCTCTCAGCGCGCGCTCCTTCCCGGCCCCTGTGCTTAGGGCGCGCGCGCGCGCGCTCCCCTCCTCTTAAAGGGGCCGCGCGCGCCGTCCTAAGGAGTCCCCGGCCAATGGCCGGAGGACTTCATCATATATAAGGCACCTCCTCCAAAATGGAGGTGCCCGAGCAATGTTGTTTGCACCTGTGTCTCACCTGTGCTTCAGCCCTCAGGTCCCGTTGCCAGTTACCTGCCAGTTACCTGCCAGTTTCCTGCCAGTTTCCTGCTAGTTACCTGCCTGATTCCTGCCTGAATACTTGTTACCTGCCTGCCTGCCTGAGGTCCGACGGTCTGCCTTACAACTCCGGTCAGTCTGTCTAAGGACCAACTTGTCCGCTCACCTGGGAGCGCACATCAGCTACCTGCCTGCTTGCCTGAGGTCCGACGGTCTGCCTTACAACTCCGGTCAGTCTGTCTATGGACCAGCTTGCCCGCTCACCTGGGAGCGCTTCTCCGCTACCTGCCTGCTTGCCAGCCCGGAGGCTCCGTTGTCACGTGCTGTGACCACCAGCTATCTCAGAGACTCTTGCCCGCTCACCTGGGAGCGCATCTCCGTTACCTGCCTGCTTGCCAGCCCGGAGGTCCCGTTGTCACGTGCGGTGACCACCAGCTATTCCAGAGACTCTTGCCCGCTCACCTGGGAGCGCTTCTCTGTTACCTACCTGCCTGCCAGCCCGGAGGTTCCGCCGTCACGTGCCGTGACCACCTGCTATTCCAGAGACTCTCGCTTGCTCACCTGGGAGCACACATCTACCATCTGCCTGCTAGCCTACCCGGAGGCTCTGCCATCACAGGTCGTACCTACCCCTTACCCAGAGACTGCCCTGATCACTTGCCGTAACTCCCTGTCCGTTCACCCAGAGACTGCCACCCGCTCCCTTACAAGGGCCGCCCCCTTGTATAGTAGCTCAGAGGTTCCGCCTCCCGGACCCGTTACAGAGACCTTGATCACATTTCTGTTGTGTGAGGTTGGGGGGAGAGGGCAGAGGAAGGAAGCATGATTGTTACCTCGCCACCAACACAACAGGGACTTGGTGCTCCTGGATGCGCAAGACACGTGAGTGCCTTCTTGCTGCACTACCTGCAACATGATCCCCGGATTGTCAGAATTCAAAGTAATCCCGACTATTGGATTGCCACACTCTTAGATCCCCTTTACAAAAGTAAATTTGCCTAAATAATTCCTGCCATAGAAAGGGATTCACGCATGCAGGAGTATCAGCAGAGGCTGTTGCAGAATCTTAGGCTGAGTTGACACGATGCGCATTTAATGCGTTTTCGCGGCGTTTTTGCAGTTGCGTAAACGCCGCGGAAACGCATTAAAAATGCATGGTAGAAGGGCAGCAATGTTCCCCAATTGAAATCCGCATGTGCTGTGCCCATGATGCGGATTTTTCCGCAGCGTAAACGCTGCGCTCAAAAATCCGCAGCATGTCAATTAATTTTGCGGAAACGTGGCGTTTTCGCCGCCATTGACTTGCATTAGAACGCGCCAATTCCGCAAGACTGCATCTGTACTTGCGTAATTGGCGCGTTCTAATGTGCGGATGGTACCCGGGTGTGGAGGAGAGGAGAGTCTCATCCACACCCAGGTACCATTAAAAAAGCTGTAAAAAAAGAATAAAATAAAAAATAAATGTATACTTACCATCTGTCGGCCCGTGCAGCGCTCCTGCTTGGTTCCCGGCACTTGCAGTGAGTTGTAGGACCTGCGCTGACGTCAGAGTCATGTAACGGGTCTCGTGACGCTGACGTCGGCAGGTCTTTCAATTCAAAGTTGCCAGCGAGGGAGAATGGATTGAGCAGGACAGCGCGGGCCATCGGAGGTAAGTATATACACTCTCTCGGGTCACACTATATAAATCCATGTCGGCTGCATGGATTTATATAGTGTGACCTAGTTGGCAAGCACTTTCCAAGTGATGCTAAAATCGCCTGGAATGCGCTTGTCAATCCACATGCGGAAACGCATGTGAATCCGCATGTATTCCGCAGGAAAAACGCATGCACAATCTGCATGCGTTTTTTCTGCCAGGGAGATGCAGAAATGATGCAGAAATTTTCTGCTTCATTTCTGCATCGTGTGCACATACCCTTACATGTGCTTTTCCACAAAACACCAGTGGTGCACGTAGTGAATATCACAGTTCTAACTTGCCAACCGTGGGACTGTCGAGTCTTCATCACTCAAACCGTAACAGAACCACAGTATCTGCTGGTAACATCAATTTTGTGGAATCGTTTCACCACTTTTTTAGCCCATCCTTTGCAAAGCCACAGGAGACAAGAAGTCTGACACATGGTCAATGACGCGCCCCCTGGGCCTGTGCTGTGCAGGGGGATACCCGGAGCCGGGCCTTCTGTAAAATGCTGGGGGTTGTAGTCTCCGTGTGGCGGCGACCCGGTCCGTGCCCAGGGCGGTCAAACCAGTGGCAGTCTTAAGTAATAACAATGTCCGACTACGCCACCCGTGGATTGCGGTCAGTGGGGACCGCCGCTGCGCTGCCGACCGCTGAGGCTGATGTTGTTTGCTCAGCTGAGTATGGGATAACTCCCCATGGGAGAAGTATTGCCTCAGGGCAGCTAGTGTGGATGACGAGAGTGATGGTGTGAGCGTCCCAGGAGTAATGGTGCTGGTGCGGCGATGAAACACAGAGACGTGTGGTGCAATTCAGGGTCTTTACTGATGGTATAAAGCAGACCCTCCCGGGAGTACTGGATAGCAGTAGGGGCCTGGTCAGTCTGTGAGCAAGCAGGATCTCCCCTGGCCAGGTGGAGTTGTAGGCCTCCCCGACTATCTGCACTCTTTCCTGGCTACCTTGCTATATGCGGGTAGAAGTAGCCCACGTCCCTGAGTATACCGTGTGGTGCTCACCCGTATGGCCGGTGACTTGGGGCCTTCCGTTAGCCTCCGCTTCACGATGGCGGTGCTGGTCCCTTGCTTGTGACCGTGCCTCCGGGCTTCTAAGGCCAGAGGACATGGAATCCCCTGCCGGTTGGATTCTGCTGCTGGACCTGGAGGTCCCCACAGCCTCGGACTCCGTGTCCGGGTTTAGTGTCTTCAGCCAAGGCGAGCTTCCTAGCTTCCAGCCTCTGGCACTCGCTCCTGCTCCTACAGAGCTCCTGTTGTCACTTTCCCTGTGTCTGCTGTCCTCCAGACCTGACTCTGTCTCTGTCTGGGACTTCACTCCAGGCTCTGACTGCTCTGCTTGTTCTGCAGGCTCTGTCTCACCTAATCCCGCCCCAGACCCAGTTTATAAGGGCAGATTCCTCCCCTCCCAGGTCTGGGTGGGCCGTGTTGCATGCTTAGTGCTCCTGACCAGAGAAACCTCCCACTTGCTCTCAGACATAATATCTCTATTACTGTGGTAACCAGACCCCTGGGGTGCCACATCAACGCCTAGAGAGGATGGTACAGGAGTATCTCCAAGTGAACATCAAAGCCATGACTGTGTCACTGGATCCTTGCTCATTTTAGGATTCCAATCTGGAAAATTGTCCTGAGCTCGCCACTCACGCCTTGGAGATCTTGTCATGCTCCGCAGCTAGCGTTCTCTCTGAACGTGTGTTCAGCGCTGCTGGTGATGTGCTGACAGATAAGCGCACGCGGCTGTCCACTGAGAATGTAGACAGACTCACGTTCATAAAGATGAACAAATCATGGATCCGCAAGGACTTTTCTACCCCTGTGTCATCCTGGGGAGACTAAAAGCTCGAGGATTTGGTAAAATCACCTCACCAACCGTTTTAAGCAACTCTGGGGCAATTGATGCCACTTAAGCGGTGTCTGTGCCACAATTTTTGGAAAAAATGGAGACTCTTTTTGGAGTCCCCTTGCTGTGTTTTACTTGACGTTGGCATCGTCAATTCCAGGTGGGTTGGGTCGCCCCCCCCCCTTTTAACTGTAAGAAACTACATACACTATGGCTTGGGGTAACACAGATGGTTGAGTCTGA
The DNA here is from genome assembly GCF_046119375.1 of Phyllobates terribilis. Classification (NCBI taxonomy): domain Eukaryota; kingdom Metazoa; phylum Chordata; class Amphibia; order Anura; family Dendrobatidae; genus Phyllobates; species Phyllobates terribilis. Next base: position 19,491,842 of record NW_027362766.1, read on the forward strand.
AGAGCTGTTTACTCAGAGGTCTGCTCCAAAGCTTCAGTGTCTGCTAGTCAGCGTAGAATTTTTAACTGCATCTAGCCTAGGCAATACTTTGGGCGTAGTAGCCCAGCTGCGAAGCAAACTGCACCGCCTGTGTATCTAATAAGAATTTTTAAATGCATCTAGCCTAGGCAGACTGTGGGGACCCTCAACCAAACCCAGACGCTCAGCCCCCCTACCGCCCCCCTTTCCTTGACAATACAATAATGTAACTCTTTCAACTGGATGGGTGAGGATCGGTCACAGCTTTATTAACTCTTTATACTCATTCCATTAGAAAAGCATTTTATTTCTAAAATAATTCAGCTTGTTGCAGCATGCCCTGGGTCTCCACACCGGCAAGTTGGCCAACAAGTGTAACTCTCCAACATGTCCTTTCTATTTCCAGGCCACGGAGGATCCTGCGTACTCTATGCAGGACTCTGACCCCCATCCATCACTCTTAACGCTTCTTCCACTCCGTCCTGGAGTCCTGACAAGAATATGTCCAGTCCAATATTCATTAAGTGAACACCGTCGGGCCGTATGAGGCCTGCTTTATCTCCTTCCAGTTGTCGGTGTCATATCACTACACCGCCTCTGTCTCTTCTAAATTTTGCCATCCGAATATTTATTACCTGCCTTGTCCGTTCGATGGCCGTGATGTCTCGCGCACCTTGCCATACCGCTATCGGCACAATCTCTGACCATACTATAGTTAGTTTTGTGAAAAATTCTCTGAAGCGCTCAGTGTCTAGTTTCATTATTGCCATTAGTTATGCGCTCTTGTGATGACCTAGGTCGTTTCCCCCGGCCTGTATAACTAAGATGACCGGACCTCTTGCCTCTCTCCCTACCTTGATTACCTCCATTAGTACCTGTGGCCATTGCAGGCCTCTAATACCTCTCCAGTTGAAATATGTGTTATGAAACTCTAATTTCCTCCCGCCTGGGCGGACTTTCGCCCTTTTTTCTGCCCAATATATATACGAGTGGCCTATCACCCACACTGTTGGCTTAGCGTCACCTGTAAAAGAAACAAACCACGTTAGGATAACAAGTCCGGTCTTATATATCTCGCCAAACACGTGGATCGCCATCTCCCTATCCTCTGAACTTCCGTTTCTGACAGTCCTGCTCTTGCTGCTTCCGTGGCCGCACCTATGCGGAATGAGTGTGTCCCGTACTCTTTGGGGTGGTTCCCTGCCGATGTTATGCATTTATTAAATATAGCTTGGAACTGGTATCTTGATAATGGCATTCCATCAATGTGTGATAGGAAGAAATTACTTTGTGATCTGATGGTTAGATATGTTTTTACTATTGTTACCCGACTCAGTGTACCGTTTGTGGGTTGTAGAAGTACCCAAGTGCCCTGCCCGCTGGAACCGTTTTCGATTGGCGTATGCGTAGACGTATTGCATTATTGGCTATGACTACATCCTGGTGTAATAAGCCTCCACTGGTGGTAATTTTGGATTGAGGGACTAATTCGCTTATGCATAGCGCCCCGAAGAAGGCGATCGCAAATGCAGTAGACAGTAGTGTTGCTTCAAATTGTGAGTGTCATGTTAATTGTGTTAGGGATATGATGTGAGAAATCAGTTTTAGTGACACGGGACGGGACGTCTACACTCCTGACTTGGCTGACCCCTTTTCCACCCTTTTATGGATTGTCTGATGATGAATCTCTTTGTCACATCTCCCCAATTCAGTAGTTGGAAGTGAAATGCTACTCCGGTCAGACACCGCTGCGCTGACGCCCCTGATATGCCCCTCATCATTAGCTTGTGGAGAAATTCTATGGTGACTTGTGATCTGGCTTGTTCACATTGGTCAACCCGTCTGCCTGCTACTAGTCGTGTCCACTGTTCCCATGCCTTACAGTATGCTTGCCACGTCGACGGGGCAACTGACGCTCTGATTAATGGCATCAACTATTCGCCACTAGATCCCATAGGGAGGGTGGGCAACTGTTGCCCGATGGGTGGGCGTTGGGGAGGAGCTCTGTGAAAATCTGCCAATTGAATTGTGATAAAGCGTTAGCAGCAGCTTTAGACCCCTCAGCATCGTGGCTAGCGCGGACCCATGCATTGTGTTTTAGGCACAGGAATGCTAGCCGGCGTAGTAGGCCTAGCACTGGGAGAGGCGATGATGCCATCTTGTTAATGCAGTGCGCTAGGCTGGTGATTTTTGTTATGAAGCGCATATTTTTGTTAGCCAGGCGCACGCGCCATATTTCTATTGCTATCACTATTGGGAAGAAAAAATATTTTCCGGGCTAGATGCAGCTAAAAATTATTATTAATTTCAAAGCTGGTGGAGCTTGGTATAGATGGCCTAATACAATGAGTCCCACACACTGCTACAAGCCCAAATATTTTTTCAGAGCTAGATGCAGATAAAAATTATTTTTAATTTGCAACCTGGTGGAGGTTAGTATAGATGGACTAATAGAACAAGTCTAACACTCAGCTGCAGCAGTGAGAAAATGATGGCGACGGGGAAAATGGCTGGGTCTTATAGGGCAAGGACATGTGACATACACTGCCAATGACACATGCCCTTGCTTGTGTGAAAAAAAGCACTTCACTCTGTGTGTGCGCTGCTGATAGGCTGACAGATTGCACCTCCCCACTGTAAATGCAGGAAAGAGAAAAAAAATGGAGATCTTCATTATTCCTGCAGAGATCCATCCCCTGCCCCTCCCCCCACCCCGCTGTACACTCAAACTGCGTATTAACATTAATTTTCATCATTACTGAGAAAAAATCCAGTTATGATTTTGGTGCACGAACAGTTATCGAACATAACCTCGAACAGCCGAATTTTTTTCAAATCGTTCGTGTTCGCCGAATGGCTCGAACACCGCCCAAAACAGCTCGAATTTGAGATTGGCGAACAGTTCGAGTCGAACACCGCTCATCTCTAACCAGGAAGCAGGTCATCCTGTGCAGGTGACCAGTGTCACGTCAGATAGTGGCATGGTCACTGGTAGCTGCCCCATGACTAGCACGGCTCCAGAGGTGATGAGGAAGGATGGGGGGAAGCACAGGGATCATAGGGAAAGTGGTCCCGTGCCGCCGACCAGTGTCACGATGGACTGTGACATGGCCGGGCGTAGCTCCCAAGGTAAAAATGATGACAGGTAAAAAGATAGGCCCCATAGCCAAGAAAGGTAACAGGAAAGTGTGTCCCCCTGTTTGTCAGAAGTATGGGAGGAAGGTACCCATAGCATGTTAGAGGTGTGGGGAAAATGTATCCCGAACCTGTCAGGGTGATCGGAAAGCTGGATCCCCAGCTTGTCGGATTAGCAGGAAGGGTGAGCCAGGAGGTGGGCTTAAAGGGGTGATTGGTAAATCACCCATTACACCACCTCAAAGAGGGGGAGATGTCAGGGAAGTATTGAGGAATATTGAAAATGTTCTTCCATTTTTCCCTGACCCAGATATTGACCATTCTTCCCCTTCTGCTCAGCACAAAAGCCCCAATTAACACACTCATAAGGGAGGCCTTACACAAACAAATGCCAGACAAGAAGTGTTATAACTTCGTTAAGATGCGAGCCTCTTGTCCCTGGCACATGCAGGGGGGGGATTTACTGGCAGGATTGCACTAATTTGCTTGTAACTGGGAACGTTGCTTTCACGAGCTTAACAAAGAAATCCCCAGACAATCCGACTACGAAACAAAATATAAAATATTGTAAGTTCCATGCGTCTGACAATAATGGGACCTATATTTCTAATGACAGAAATATCCGAGGAATGCATGCATAGTTTTTCATTGTTGCAAGCCAAATCAGAGAGCTGTAGCGCAAAAACACCAGAATAGCAGACTGCAGCTATGCAATGTGTGGTCTGTAACTGAAGATAAAATCATAAGGGAAAAAATGGCATCATTTGCACGCTTCTGCGATCAACGAGCGATGAGTTATCACAAAAGTTAGCTTTTTTAATAAAAATGTACAGGCTGGAGACCGGCCCACATGATGTCACCACAGGGGGCGTGTGGCCAGATCTCCCCTTAGGTATAAGAGAACCCATGGACAGTACAGACAGATATTGCGTGATCTTCCCGGTGTCCTCTCTCCCTGTAGGTGACCTTTTCAGACTGCTCTGTGTTCATTAGTGGTGTTCTGCGTTCCCCTATTAATTGGGACAGGAAGGTTGAGCGAGAAGATGCGGGTGTTTGTTGTGGCACAATCTCTGCTAGCCCACGGCCTCGGCCTCATCCTCGTCGCCTTGCCCATTTTAAATGGAGGACAATATTTTCCACGCTCAGTACAAATGGCTGTATTTGAACCACAGTGAGATGTGATACGTGTGACGGAAAACCACAGTTTTAAATAGCTGGTCTGTAGGTTACTATTTTTTAACAGCGACCTTGTGTCAATAACTTTGCTGACACACTGCAACAAAATTTCAATGGAGGCCAGAAATGGCAGAATTTTCAGAGCAATTATGTGTGATTCATGTGACGGACAAACCACAGTTTTAAATAGCTGGCCTGTAGGTAACTATTTTTAACAGCGACCTCGTGTCAATAACTTCACTGACACACTGCCACAAAATTTCACTGGAGGCCAGAAATGGCAGAATTTTCAGCGCAATTACATGTGATTCGTGTGACGGGCAAACCACAGTTTTAAATAGATGGCCTGTAGGTAACTCTTTTTAACAGCGACCTCGTGTCAATAACTTCACTTACACACTGCAACAAAATTTCAATGGAGGCCAGAAATGGCAGTGACGCGCCCCCTGGGCCGTGTGTGCACGTGTGTGGGATACCCGGAGCCGGGTCTCTGGGGGTTGTAGTCTCCATGGCGGCGACCCGGTCCCGTGGCTCAGGGTGGTCAAACCAGTGGCAGTTTTTTATAGGTTTTAGGTTAATTGTCCGACTACGCCACCCGTGGACTGCGGTCAGGGTGTACCGCCGCTGCGAGGCAGACCGCTGAGGCTGGTGTTGTATGCTCAGCAGAGAATGGGATGACTCCCCACTTGAGGAGTATAGCCTCAGGGCAGTGAGTGTGGATGATGGGAGTGATGGTGCACGAGCGCAGCAGGAACGACTCAGAGTCTTTGCAGTGCAGTTCAGGGTCTTTACTGATGATAATAAGGCAGCCCCTCCTGGGAGTACTGGCTAGCATAAGAGGCCTGGTCAGTCTGTGAGCAAATAGGAGTTCCCCTGACCAGGTGGAGTTGTAGGCCTCCCCGTCTGTCTGCACTCTTCCTGGCTACCTTGCTGTAAGCGAGTGGAAGTAGCCACGTCCCTGAGTGTACCGTGTAGTGCTCACCCGTATGGCTGGTGACTTGGGGCCTTCTGATAGCCTCCGCTCCTCGATGGCGGTGCTGGTCCCTTGCTTGTGACTGAGCCTCCGGGCTTCTATGGCCAGAGGTTTCTGCTGCTGGACTTAAAGATCCTTGCAGCCTCGGACTCCTGTGTCCGGTTCTTAGATTCTTCTGCCAGGGCGAGCTCTGCTTAGCTCCAGCCCCTGGTCTTCAGCTCCTGCTCCTACAGAGCTCCTAGCTGTTACTTTCCCTGTGTCTGGAACTCACTCCAGGCTCTGACTCTCCTAACCCCGCCCCAGATCCAGTATATATAGGGCAGGTTCCTCCCCTATCTGGTCTGGGACAGGAGGTGTTGCATGTTTAAGGGCTCCTGACCAGGAAACCTCCCACTTTCTCTCAGACGTAATATTTCTATTACTGTGGTAACCAGACCCCTGGGGTGCCACAGCAGAATTTTCAGCGCAATTATATGTGATCCATGTGACGGACCAACCACAGTTTTAAATAGCTGGCCTGTAGGTAACTATTTTTAACAGCGAACTCGTGTCAATAACTTCACTGACACACTGCAACAAAATTTCACTGGAGGTCAGAAATGGCAGAATTTTCAGCGCAATTACATGTGATTCGTGTGACGGACAAACCACAGTTTTAAATAGATGGATTTTTAGCGCTGTAATATGGAAAGGACCTGGCTGTATTCTGCAGTGCCAACAAGCAAATGGAGCAGAAAAACGGTGTTCTCTGGATTGCTTTTTAAGCAAATTATCAGGATTAAGATCTAAAAGAAAATTATTCCTGACACCTGATACCTGGGGCTATTTCTAGAAATATCCGTAAAAGCACCAGCAGCGGACAGAACTGGAATGGACCCTCTTGCTATATGCACTGCAGTTTGCCACATACACTGCCTGCCTGCCTAGCACTGATATCTATGCTGCTGGATTAGTCCTTAGAAGGACTCTTATTTGAGATGGATATGTGTAGAATATGTTGTGGTATACCTACACTATGAAGAAGCAAATCTCCCTAGCTCAGCAGCAGCTCTCCATACACTTCCTGATTCCGGAGTAGACTGTGAAGAGCATGGCGGTGCCAGGTCTGATATAGACCTGATGATGCTGTGCGGCCAGCTAATCACTGTAATGCCACAACCAACATGGCTGTGGCATTACAGTGTGTGGCAGACAATCCCTGCATGTTCATTGGCGCTCTAAAGAGCACCAAACATGCAAGGAGGGGACCCGAGCTCCCGCCGAGGAACCCCGGAAATACTCAGCGAGCGCCGAGCATCTCGAGCAGTGAGATGCTCGGGCGAGAACTGAGCAGTAGCGAGTTATTATGCAACTACCATTCCAAATATAAATTGTAATCCATCACTGCGCCCCCACTAACTATAAAAAGCCACTTACCTCACCAAATAAACATATAAATTAATTAGAACCTGTACTCTTTCCCTCAATTCATTACCAGTCATACTCCTGCACCCTCAACATCCTCCACTCTGTGCCTCCCGATCCCCTGATTCATTATATTTACATGCCCCCATCCACCCCAATTCATTACGTCATGTCCTCTCTCTTCCACTCCCGCCCTCAATTCATCATCATTTGCTCTTCCTCACACTCAATTCATCATTTACTGTTCTTCACCCTCAATTTATCATCCTTTGTTGTCCCCACCCTCAACTCTTCATCATTTGCTCTCCCCCTCAATTAATTATCATCTACTGTATCTCACCCTCAATACATTATCATTTGGTCTCCCCCACCTTTAATTCATTATCATTTGCTGTAGCCCACCCTCAATTCATGGTTACTTACTCTGCCCAAGCCCCACTTTCACTTCATAAATCACTGTCCCCCGTCACCCATCCTCAAATCATCCGTCACTGTCCCTCGTGCCCCACCCTCAATTCACCATTCACTGCCCTCCACCCTCAATTGATCAATCGCTCTCCTCCATCCTCAATTCATCATTCACTGTCCCTCATTCCCCGCCCTCAAATCATCATTCACTGTCCCCCACCCTCAATTCATCATTCCCTGTCCCTCATCCCCACCATCAATTCATCATTCATTGTCCCACATCTCCCACCCTCAATTAATCATTCATTGTCCCCACCCTCAATTCATTATTCACTGTCCCCACCCTCAATTCATCATTCACTGTCCCCACCCTCAATTTCATTATTCATTTACCCTAGTCCCCCACCCTCAATTCATCATTCACTGTCCCCACCCTCAATTTCATTATTCATTTACCCTAGTCCCCCACCCTCAATTCATCATTCACTGTCCCTCATCACCCACCCTCAATTCATTATTCATTGTTTCTTACCCTCAATTCATCATTCACTGTCCCTCATCCCCCGCCCTCAATTCATCATTCACTGTCCCCCTCCCTCAATTCATCATTCATTGTCCCCCATCCCCTAACCTCAATTTATCATTCGCTGTCCCTCGTCCCCCACCCTCAATTAATAATTCACTGTCCCTCGTCCCCCACCCTCAATTCATCATTCACTGCCCCTCAACCCCCACCCTCAATTCATCATTCACTGTCCCCCACCTTCAATTCATCATTCATTGTCCCCCATCCCCCAACCTCAATTTATCATTCGCTGTCCCTCATCCCCCACCCTCAATTAATAATTCACTGTCCCTCGTCCCCCACCCTCAATTCATCATTCCCTGCCTTTCACCCTTAATTCAGTATTCACTGCCCCTCAACCCCCACCCTCAATTCATCATTTACTGTCCCCCAACCTCAATTCATCGTTCACTGTCCCCAAACCCCCGCCCTTAATCCATCATTCACTGTAACCCATCCACCACCCTCAATTCATCATTCACTGTCCCTTATCCCCCACCCTGAATTTATCATTCACTGTCCCTCGTCCCCCACCCTCCATTCATCATTCACTGTCCCCCATCCTCCACCCTCCATTCATCATTCACTGTTCCTCAACCCCCACCCTCAATTCAGCATTCACTGTCCCTCGTCCCCCACCCTCAATTCATCATTCATTGTCCCCCGTCCCCCACTCTCAATTCATCATTCATTGTCACTCACCCCCCACTCTCAATTCATCACTCACTGTCCCCCGTCCCCCACCCTCAATTCATCATTTACTGTCCTCACACCTCAATTCATCATTCACTGTCCCTCGTCCCCCACCCTCAATTCATCATTTGCTGTGTTCCATCCCCTACCCTCAAATCATCATTCACTGTCCACCATCCACCACCCTCAATTCATCATTCACTGTCCATCGTCCGCTACCCTCAAATCATCATTCACTGTCCCCATCCCCCACCCTAAACTCATCATTCACTGTCCCCCATCCACCATCCTCAATTCACCATTCACTGTCCCTCATCCCCCACCCTCAATTCATCATTCACTGTCCCCCTGCCCCACCTCAATTCATTATTCATTGTTCCTCGTCCCCCACCCTTATCTCATCACTCAATGTCCCCACCCTCAATTCATCATTCAATGTCCCTCATACCCCACCCGCAATTCATCTTTCACTGTCCATCCACCACCCTCAATTCATCATTCACTGTCCCTCGTCCCCCACCCTCAATTCATCATTCCCTGCCTTTCACCCTTAATTCATTATTTACTGCCTCTCAACCCCCACCCTCAATTCATCATTCACTGTCCCTCGTCCCCCACTCTCAATTCATCATTCATTGTCCCTCGTCCCTTACCCTCAATTCATCATTTACTGTCCCCCAACCTCAATTCATCATTCACTGTCCCCAACCCCCCACCCTTAATCCATCATTCACTGTAACCCATCCACCACCCTCAATTCATCATTCACAGTCCCTTATCCCCCAACCTGAATTTATCATTCACTGTCCCTCGTCCCCCACCCTCCATTCATCATTCACTGTCCCCCATCCTCCGCCCTCAATTCATCATTTACTGTTCCTCAACCCCCACCCTCAATTCAACATTCACTGTCCCTCGTCCCCTACCCTCAATTCATAATTCATTGTCCCCCGTCCCCCACTCTCAATTCATCATTCATTGTCACTCACCCCCCACTCTCAATTCATCACTCACTGTCCCCCGTCCCCCACCCTCAATTCATCATTTACTGTCCTCACACTTCAATTCATCATTCACTGTCCCTCGTCCCCCACCCTCAACTCATCATTTGCTGTGTTCCATCCCCTACCCTCAAATCATCATTCACTGTCCCCCATCCACCATCCTCAATTCACCATTCACTGTCCCTCATGCCCCACCCTCAATTCATCATTCACTGTCGTTTGTCCTCCACCCTCAATTCATAATTCATTGTCCCCCGTCCCCCACTCTCAATTCATCATTCATTGTCACTCGCCCCCCACTCTCAATTCATCACTCACTGTCCCCCGTCCCACACCCTCAATCCATCAATCACTGTCCCTCGTCCCTTATCCTCAATTCATCATTCACTGTCCCTCGTCCCCCACCCCCAATTCATCATTCACTGTCCCCGTCCCCCACCCTCAATTCATACTTCATTGCTCCTCGTCCCCCACCCTTATCTCATCACTCAATATCCCCACCCTCAATTCATTATTCACTGTCCATCATCCCCCACCCTCAATTCATCACTCACTGTCCCTCATCCCTTATCCTCAATTCATCATTCACTGTCCCTCGTCCCCCACCCTCAATTCATCATTCACTGTCCCCTGTCCCCCACCCTCAATTCATTATTCATTGTTCCTCGACCCCACCTTTATCTCATCACTCAATGTTCCCACCCCCACCCTCAATTCATCATTCACTGTCCCCTGTCCCCCACCCTCCATTCATCATTCAATGTCCCTCATCCCCCACCCGCAATTCATCTTTCACTGTCCACCATCCACCACCCTCAATTCACCATTTACTGTCCATCGTCCCCTACCCTCAATTCGTCATTCACAGTCCCTCGTCCCCCACACTCAATTCATCCTTCACTGTCCCTCGTCCCCTACACTCAATTCATCCTTCACTGTCCCTCGTCCCCTACACTCAATTCATCCTTCACTGTCCCTTGTCCCCTACACTCAATTCATCCTTCACAGTCCCTCGTCCCCCACCCTCAATTCATCATTCACTGTCCCTCAGCCCCAAACTTCAATTCATCATTCACTATCCCTCTTCCCACACCCTCAATTCATCATTCACTGTCCCCCAACATCAATTCATCATTCACTGTCCTTCACCCCCACCCTCAATTAATAATTCATTATCCCTCATCCCCCATCCTCACTTCATCACTAACTGTCCCCATCCCCCACCCTCAATTCATCATTCACTGTCCCTCGTCTCTTACCCTCAATTCAACATTCACTGTCCCTCGTCCCCCACCCTCAATTCATAATTCATTGTCCCCCGTCCCCCACTCTCAATTCATCATTCATTGTCACTCACCCCCCACTCTCAATTCATCACTCACTGTCCCAGGTCCCCCACCCTCAATTCATCATTTACTGTCCCCCACCCTCAATTCATCATTTGCTGTGTTCCATACCCTACCCTCAAATCATCATTCACTGTCCCCATCCCCCACCCTAAACTCATCATTCACTGTCCCCCATCCACCATCCTCAATTCACCATTCACTGTCCCTCATCCCCCACCCTCAATTCATCATTCACTGTCCTTTGTCCTCCACTCTCAATTCATCATTCATTGTCACTCGCCCCCACTCTCAATTCATCATTCACTGTCCCTCGTTCCCCACCCCCAAATCATCATTCACTGTCCCCCGTCCCCCACTCTAAATTCATACTTCATTGTTCCTCGTCCCCCACCCTTATCTCATCACTCAATGTCCCCACCCTCAATTCATTATTCACTGTCCATCATCCCCCACCCTCAATTCATCACTCACTGTCCCCCATCCCCCACCCTCAATCCATCATTCACTGTCCCCCATCCCCCACCCTCAATCCATCATTCACTGTCCCTCATCCCTTATCCTCAATTCCTAATTCACTGTCCCTCGTCCCCCACCCTCAATTTATCATTCACTGTCCCCCGTCCCCCACCCTCAATTCATTATTCATTGTTCCTCATCCCCCACCCTTATCTCATCACTCAATGTCCCCACCCTCAAATCATCATTCACTGTCCCCCACCCTCAATTCATCATTCAATGTCCCTCATCCTCCACCCGCAATTCATCTTTCACTGTCCACCATCCACCACCCTCAATTCATCATTCACAGTCCCTCGTCCTCCACCCTCAATTCATCATTCATTGTCCCTCGTCCCCTACACTCAATTCATCCTTCACAGTCCCTCGTCCTCCACCCTCAATTCATCATTTACTGTCCCCCATCCCCCACCCTCAATTCATCATTCACTGTCCCCTACACTCAATTCATTATTAATAAATAATAATAACAATCTTTTTATTTATATGGAGCCAACATATTCCTCAGCGCTTTACAATTCTGGCAATTTACAGACAATATGAGCACTGTCGCAATCTATATCCCCTATCCCCTATATATGCCTTTGAAATATGGGCGGAAACTGGAGAACTCGAAGGACACCCATGCAAATGACGCGCCCAGGGGATGGGGATGACTCGGTACCTGGGCCTTTGCCTGGTTTTGGGGATGTCGCGGTGGTCGGCTCCCGGGCCCGTACACTGGGGTCACTCTTGAAAAGGGGGATTGGGACTTGGATAGAGATAAAAATAAAGTAAATAGTTTGTGACGCCACCTGTGGTACCTGGTAATGATTACCAGCGCTGCTTCAGACCTCCGGGGGTGTTGGGATGGCAGCTGAGGTGTTTCTGCTCCCCACAGGTGTTACTCACAGTTCTTGTACAAGGTCCTCAGGTACACTGTACGGGTGTCCGCCTCCGCGTCGCACTGCGTCTACAGACCAGGGGTTCAGCTCTTCCTCAGATATGTCAGGAGCGCTTGACGGAACCCCGCTTTCTTTATGTTCCTAACTAGACCGACTTCCCACGCTGGGTCTTCTCCCTCCTGCCCTGCGCTTCCCACACACAGTCCCAATTGGGTGCTCTGAAGTCCTTCTGGGCAACCTGGAGTTCCCGGACTTGCTTGACCCTCACGGTGACTAGGATGAGACTGTGGCGACTGCACCATGGAAGTGCAGAAGCCTCCGGTTTTTCCAGCCGAGACCTTTGACACCTGGCAGATTCGGGGCGTACGGGTGCCTTCCTGCACTCGCCGTACCCCCTGGGATCCCTTCTATAGAACGGAGCCTTCCTCCTCTGCTCCCCTCCTGGGCCTCTATCACTAGGCCCCACTTGAGGAGCACAGCTCCTGAAGAGACTCTGCTCCCTGACTGACTAACTGACTGACTAACTGACTTACTAACCTTCCACCCTAAGATGGCTTCCCTTTATATATCTCCTACAATGGTGCTCCCCTACTCTACATCCTCCACACACACCCACTACTGGTTCCCCCTACCTTTGGTTCCCCCCACTCCAGCCAGGGACAGGGCTCAGCATGGAAACACATTGCATCTTGCCCTTCCAGCCGGCCTGGAGCAGTGTAGTGTTGAATGCGGGTGTTGGGGTTCCGGGCAGCACTCCCTCCTTACCTGAGAGAAGGAGACACCACACCCCTGGGTGAGGTGCAGTACCTCTTTGGCGACCGAACCCCCAGGGGCGCCACACAAACATGGGGAGAACATACAAACTCTTTGCAGATGTTGTCCTTGGTGGGATTTGAACCCATGACCCAAGCACTGCAAGGCTGCAGTGCTAACCACTGAGCCACCGTGCTACCCATTATTCACCGTCCTTCATCCCCCACACTCAATTCATCATTCACTGCCCCCCACCCTCAATTCATCATTCACTGCCCCCCACCCTCAATTCATCATTCACTGTTCCTCGTCCCCACCCTCAATTCATCGTTCACTGTCCCTTGTCCTCCACCCTCAATTCATCATTTCTTGTCCCTTACACTCAATTCATCATTCACTGTTCCTTGTCCCCCATCCTCAATTCATCATTCACTGTCCCTCATCCCAACCCTCAAATCATAATTCACTGTCCGCCACCCTCAATTTATCATTCACTGTCCCCACCCTCACTTCATTATTCACTGTCCCTCGTCCCCCACCCTCTATTCATCATACACTGTCCCTCACCCCCCACCCTCATTTCATTATTCACTGTCCCTCATCCTCCACCCTCAATTCATCATTTACTGTCCCCCGTCCCCCACCTTCAATTCATTATTCACTGTCCCCTACACTCAATTCATTATTAATAAGTAATAATAACAATCTTTTTATTTTTATAGAGCCAACATATTCCTCAGCGCTTTACAATTCAGGCAATTTACAGACAATATGAGCACTGTCGCCACTGGGGTTTCACAATCTACATCCCCTATCCCCTATATATGTCTTTGGAGTGTGGGCGGAAACTGGAGAACCCGAAGGAAATCCACGCAAACATGGGGAGAACATACAAACTCTTTGCAGATGTTGTCCTTGGTGGGATTTGAACCCATGACCCAAGCACTGCAAGGCTGCAGTGCTAACCACTGAGCCACCGTGCTACCCATTAGTCACCGTCCTCCATCCCCCACACTCAATTCATCATTCACTGCCCCCCACCCTCAATTCATCATTCACTGCCCCCCACCCTCAATTCATCATTCACTGTTCCTCGTCCCCACCCTCAATTCATCGTTCACTGTCCCTTGTCCTCCACCCTCAATTCATCATTTCTTGTCCCTTACACTCAATTCATCATTCACTGTCCCTCGTCCCCCACCCTAAATTCATCATTCACTATCCTTCATCACCCACCCTCAATTCATAATTCACTGTCCCTCATCCCCCACCCTCAATTCATCATTCACTGTCTCCTATCCGCCATCCTCAATTCATCACTTATTGTCCCCGGTCCCCCACCCTCAATTCATCATTCACTGTCCCCTGTCCTCCACCCTTAATTCATCATTCACTGTCCCCCATCACCCACCCTCAATTCATCTTTCACTGCCCTCCACCCTCAATTCATCTTTCATTGCCCTCCACCCTCATTTCATCACTCACTGTTCCCATCCCCCACCCTCAATTCTTCATTCACTGTCCCCCACCCTCAATTCATTATTAATTTTCCCTCGTCCCCCACCCTCAATTCATTATTCACTGTCCCTCATCCCCCACCCTCAATTCATCATTCACTGTCCCTCACCCTCAATTCATTATTCACAGTCCCTCTGTTATGTTCTGCTACCAAAGCTAAGGAAAGAGAGGAGATCTGTCCCTACTATAGGACTCAGCTTAATCCCTACGATGTAACAGGGAACCTGATCCTGCGATCAGACCTGCTAAAGTCCTAATCTAGTCTGTACGGAGACCTATAGATGTGGGGAGGGAATCCCTACAAGTACTAAGGACTGGGAGGAATATGGGACACCTCCTAACAGAAATAGTAGCAGACAGACGAACAAACAAAATAGATAGAACCTAGAGGTCCGTAGACCAAGCAAACTAACAGAGTTAGATACTGAGCACAGGCTAGCTAGACAGTAGATATACAATGAAGTCCAGCAAAGCCAGAAGGGTGGACCAGGATTAAATAGGCCAACAAGGTCATGTGACCAGCAAAGGAAAAAAAAACCTAACAGCAAGGTTCTAACACCCTCGTCCCCCACCCTCAATTCATCATTCACTGTCCCCCATCCTCCACCCTCAATTCATCTTTCACTGTCCCCCGTCCCCCACCCTCAATTCATCATTCACTGCCCTCCACCCTCAATTCATCTTTCACTGTCCCCCGTCCCCACCCTCAATTCATCATTTCTTGTCCCCCACCCTCAATTCATTTTTCACTGTCCCCCACCCTCAATTCATCATTCACTGTCCCCCACACTCAATTCATCTTTCACTGCCCCCCACCCTCAATTCATCATTCACTGTCCCCCACACTCAATTCATCTTTCACTGTCCCCCGTCCCCACACTCAATTCATCTTTCACTGCCCCCCACCCTCAATTCATCATTCACTGCCCCCCACCCTCAATTCATCATTCACTGTCCCCCACCCTCAATTCATCATTCACTGTCCCCCACACTCAATTCATCTTTCACTGTCCCCCGTCCCCACACTCAATTCATCTTTCACTGCCCCCCACCCTCAATTCATCATTCACTGCCCCCCACCCTCAATTCATCATTCACTGCCCCCACCCTCAATTCATCATTCACTGCCCCCCACCCTCAATTCATCATTCACTGTCCCCCACCCTCAATTCATCTTTCACTGTCCCCCACACTCAATTCATCTTTCACTGCCCCCCACCCTCAATTCATCATTCACTGCCCCCCACCCTCAATTCATCATTCACTGTCCCCCACCCTCAATTCATCTTTCACTGCCCCCCACCCTCAATTCATCATTCACTGCCCCCCACCCTCAATTCATCATTCACTGCCCCCCACCCTCAATTCATCTTTCACTGCCCCCCACCCTCAATTCATCATTCACTGCCCCCCACCCTCAATTCATCATTCACTGTCCCCCACCCTCAATTCATCTTTCACTGCCCCCACCCTCAATTCATCATTCACTGCCCCCCACCCTCAATTCATCATTCACTGCCCCCCACCCTCAATTCATCATTCACTGCCCCACACCCTCAATTCATCATTCACTGCCCCCCACCCTCAATTCATCTTTCACTGCCCCCCACCCTCAATTCATCATTCACTGCCCCCCACCCTCAATTCATCATTCACTGTCCCCCACCCTCAATTCATCATTCACTGTCCCCCACACTCAATTCATCTTTCACTGCCCCCCACCCTCAATTCATCATTCACTGTCCCCCACACTCAATTCATCTTTCACTGTCCCCCGTCCCCACACTCAATTCATCTTTCACTGCCCCCCACCCTCAATTCATCATTCACTGCCCCCCACCCTCAATTCATCATTCACTGTCCCCCACCCTCAATTCATCATTCACTGTCCCCCACACTCAATTCATCTTTCACTGTCCCCCGTCCCCACACTCAATTCATCTTTCACTGCCCCCCACCCTCAATTCATCATTCACTGCCCCCCACCCTCAATTCATCATTCACTGCCCCCACCCTCAATTCATCATTCACTGCCCCCCACCCTCAATTCATCATTCACTGTTCCCCACCCTCAATTCATCTTTCACTGTCCCCCACACTCAATTCATCTTTCACTGCCCCCACCCTCAATTCATCATTCACTGCCCCCCACCCTCAATTCATCATTCACTGTCCCCCACCCTCAATTCATCTTTCACTGCCCCCCACCCTCAATTCATCATTCACTGCCCCCCACCCTCAATTCATCATTCACTGCCCCCCACCCTCAATTCATCTTTCACTGCCCCCCACCCTCAATTCATCATTCACTGCCCCCCACCCTCAATTCATCATTCACTGTCCCCCACCCTCAATTCATCTTTCACTGCCCCCCACCCTCAATTCATCATTCACTGTCCCCCACCCTCAATTCATCATTCACTGCCCCCCACCCTCAATTCATCATTCACTGCCCCCCACCCTCAATTCATCATTCACTGCCCCCCACCCTCAATTCATCTTTCACTGCCCCCCACCCTCAATTCATCATTCACTGCCCCCCACCCTCAATTCATCATTCACTGTCCCCCACCCTCAATTCATCTTTCACTGCCCCCCACCCTCAATTCATCATTCACTGCCCCCCACCCTCAATTCATCATTCACTGCCCCCCACCCTCAATTCATCATTCACTGTCCCCCACCCTCAATTCATCTTTCACTGCCCCCCACCCTCAATTCATCATTCACTGCCTCCCACCCTCAATTCATCATTCACTGTCCCCCACCCTCAATTCATCTTTCACTGCCCCCCACACTCAATTCATCATTCACTGCCCCCCACCCTCAATTCATCATTCACTGCCCCCACCCTCAATTCATCATTCACTGCCCCCATACTCAATTCATCATTCACTGCCCCCACCCTCAATTCATCATTCACTGCCTCCCACCCTCAATTCATCATTCACTGTCCCCCACCCTCAATTCATCTTTCACTGCCCCCCACACTCAATTCATCATTCACTGCCCCCCACCCTCAATTCATCATTCACTGCCCCCCACCCTCAATTCATCATTCACTGCCCCCATACTCAATTCATCATTCACTGCCCCCCACCCTCAATTCATCATTCACTGCCCCCCACCCTCAATTCATCATTCACTGTCCTCCACCCCACCCATTTATTATTATTATTTATTTATATAGTGCCATTGATTCCATGGTGCTGTACATAAGAAGGGGTTACATACAAAATACAGATATCACTTACAGTAAATTAATTAATAGTGATAGACGGGTACGGAGGGAAGAGGACCCTGCTGTCACGATTCTGTGTGGGATTGCTATGCTCCGCTATTGAACTGGTTCTTGCTGTGATTTGATGGACTGCTTGGCTGTTTAATCCTGTGAGTGGCAAGTCTGACTCTCGGTGCTTTGATTGACAGCTCGGCTGTCCAATCTTTGACTGGGATTATTTGCATGGCAGTCTCCAGGTGTTCAGTGTTCTGGAGATTGCCCAAGCTATTTAACTGAGGTGACTGCTCCTGTTCCCTGCCAGACGTAGTTTGTGCTTCCTGGTGAGTGGTTTCCTCATTCTGTTGTTCTCTGTTCTGATCTTCTACTGCCTGACCCTTTGGACCGTTTTCTGACTGCCTCCTTGTCTGGCCCTTTGGCTTTGTTCTGCTCTCTGTTGATATTGACCCTGGACTGTGACCTGACTTACGCATCTGTCTTTTCCCTTGGTATCTACGGGCTCTCTTGGTATTACATAGTAACAGTTTTTAAGGTTGAAGAAAGACTAAGTCCACCTAGTTCACCCCATAGCCTAACATGTTGATCCAGTGGAAGGCAAAAAAACCCATGTGGCAAACACTAAGCTCCACATTGGGGGAAAAAATTCCTTCCCGACTCCATACGACAATCAGACTCGTTCCCTGGATCAACGCCCTATCAAGGAATCTAGTATATATAACCTGTAATATTATACTTTTCTAGAAAAGCATCCAGGCGCTTCTTAAATGTTAGTAGTGAATCACTCATTACAACATCATGCGGCAGAGAGCTCCATAGTCTCACTGCTCTTACAGTAAAGAATCCGCGTCTGTGATTATGATTAAACCTTCTTTCCTCCAGACGTAGAAGATGCCCCCTTGTCCCCGTCTCAGACCTCAGAGTAAAAAGATCAGTAGAAAGGTCTTTGTACTGTCCCCTCATATACTTGTACATAGTAATAAGATCACCCCTAAGCCTTCGTTTTTCCAAACTAAATAACCTCAAGTGTAATAATAACCTGTCTTGGTATTGCAGACCCCCCAGTCCTCTAATAACCTGTATTGGTATTGCAGACCCCCCCAGTCCTCTAATAACCTGTCTTGGTATTGCTGACCCCCCAGTCCTCTAATAACCTGTCTTGGTATTGCAGACCCCCCAGTCCTCTAAATAACCTTGGTCGCTCTTCTCTGCACCCTCTCTAGTTCAGCTATGTCTTTCTTATACACCGGAGACCAGAACTGTACACAGTATTCTAAGTGTGGTCGCACTAATGACTTGTATTGTTATGATGTGCTACAAGCACTAAGGAAAGACAGGAGATCTGTCCCTACAATAGAACTAAGCTGGATCCCTACGATGTAACGGGGAACCTGATCCTGCGATCAGACCCGCTAAAGTCCTCGGCTAGTCTGAACGAAGACCTATAGATGTGAGGAAGGGATCCCTACAAGAACTAGGGACTGGGAGAAAGATGGACACCTCCTAGCAGAAATTGTAGCAGAAATAAGACAAACAAACAACATAGAACATAGAGGTCCGAAGACCTAGCAAAACTGACTGAGAAAGGTAACAGAGCACCAAGCTAGCTCAAGAGTAGAAATTACAATGAAGTCCAGCAAGGCCAGGAGGGCGGAGCCGGATTAAATAGGCAAAAAAGGTCATGTGACCAGCAAACTAGAAAAAACCTAACAGGAGAGTTCTAACAGTACCCCCTCTTCTAAGAGGATCCTCCGGATCCCCTAGGCCCGGGCTTATCAGGAAACCTCCTGTGAAACGCTCTGACAAGTCTGGAAGCAGAAACATCATCCGCCCTCACCCATGAGTTATCCTCGGGTCCGAAACCCTTCCAAGCGACGAGATACTGCAAATTCCCTCTATACCGTCTAGAATTTAGGATGCGGGAAATTTCATATTCCCGGTCCTCCACCACCGGAGGAATAGTGGCAGAGGCGTCACCATCCGACACATCAGCTCTTTTCAACAGAGAAAGATGAAACACCGGATTAATCTTCCAGGAGGTAGGAACCTCCAACCTAACAGCAGATTGGTTAACTATCTGAAGCACCTTAAAGGGCCCTACAAACTTGGGACCCAATTTTTTAGAAAGAATCCTCAATCGCAGATTCTTAGAGGACAACCAAACCATGTCACCAATAGCAAACGAAACCTCTTGCCGTTTCCTATCAAAGTACCTCTTAGATTTTTTGTTAGCCTCCTGAAGATTACCATGCACATCCGTCCAAACTCTCTCCAAATCACCGGAAAAACTCTCCTCCTCAGGCACAGCCGATACCAATTTGGAGAATGACCCAAAAGACGGATGTCTCCCAGAACAACAAAAAAAAGGCGAACACCCAGCAGAAGAGGATGTATGGTTGTTAAGAGCAAATTCAGCAAGTGGCAGAAACTCAGACCACCCCTCTTGATTGTCTGCCACAAAGCAACGCAAGAACTGCTCAACATCCTGGTTCTTTCTTTCTGTCTGGCCATTAGACTCAGGATGATATCCGGATGAAAACGACAAATGAACTCCCAACCTGTCACAAAAGGCATGCCAAAAACAAGCCACGAACTGAGGTCCCCTATCAGAAACAATGTCAGTAGGAATGCCGTGTAGTCTGACAATTTCCTTAACAAAGGCCTTAGCGAGTGTCTTAGCGCAAGGCAGTTTGATGAAGGGAACCAAGTGACACATCTTGCTAAAACGGTCCACGACCACCCAGATGACCGTGAAACCTTCAGAGGGGGGAAGGTCAGTAATAAAGTTCATAGCCAGATGTGTCCAAGGCCAAGGTGCACTAGGAACCTCCAAAGGGCAAAGCAACCCCGCAGCAGGAGCATGCGAAGACTTGGATCTAGCACACACAGTACATTGACGCACCCACTTAATGACTTCCTTCTGCCACCCAGGCCACCAAAAACTGCGACCCACAAGTCTCTTGGTCTCAGAAATTCCTGGATGACCTGCCAACCGAGACTCATGATGGAAACTGGAGGTCTTTCCTTAGAAAAAATTTTTGGGCTGGACTTACTGTTATGATGTGCTACAAGCACTAAGGAAAGACAGGAGATCTGTCCCTACAATAGAACTAAGCTGGATCCCTACGATGTAACGGGGAACCTGATCCTGCGATCAGACCCGCTAAAGTCCTCGTCTAGTCTGAACGAAGACCTATAGATGTGAGGCAGGGATCCCTACAAGAACTAGGGACTGGGAGAAAGATGGACACCTCCTAGCAGAAATTGTAGCAGAAATAAGACAAACAACATAGAACATAGAGGTCCGAAGACCTAGCAAAACTGACTGAGAAAGGTAACAGAGCACCAAGCTAGCTCAAGAGTAGAAATTACAATGAAGTCCAGCAAGGCCAGGAGGGCGGAGCCGGATTAAATAGGCAAAAAAGGTCATGTGACCAGCAAACTAGAAAAAAACTAACAGGAGAGTTCTAACATGTATAGAGGTAAAATTATCTTCTCCTCATGAGCATATATGCCTCTTTTAATGCATCCCATTATTTTATTTGCCTTTGCAGCAGCTGTCTGACACTAGCCACTAAACGTGAGCTTGTCGTCCACCAATACACCCAGGTCTTTTTCAGTTACAGTTTTGCCCAGTGTTTTACAATTAAGCATATAATTATACATTTTATTTCCTCTGCCCAAGTGCATTACCTTACATATATCCCCATTAAAGCTCATTTGCCATTTATCAGCCCAAGCTTCTAGTTTACATAGATCCTCCTGTAATATAAAATTGTCCTCCTCTGTATTGATTACCCTGCAGTGTTTAGTTTCATCTGCAAATATTGAAATATTACTCTGTATGCCCCCTACAAGGTCATTAATAAATATGTTAAAAAGAAGGGGGCCCAATACTGACCCCTGTAGTACCCCACTGTTAACTGTGACCCAGTCTGAGTGTTTTCCATTAATAACCACCCTTTGTTTCGTATCACTTACATATATTTTCCCCTATCCCCATTGTTCTCATTTTATGTATCAACCTTTTGTGTGGAACCGTATCAAAAGGTTTTGAAAAGTCCATATACACAACATCCACTGCATTTCCTTGGTCCAGTCCGGAATTTGCCTCCTTATAAAAGCTGATCAGATTAGTTTGACAGGAACGGTCCCTTGTAAACCCATGTGATATTGGGTCATGAGGTTCTTCTTCTTCAGATACTCTAGTATAGTATCTCTTAGGAAACCCTCCAGGATTTTACCCACAGTAGAGGTTAAGCTTACCGGCCTATAATTTCCAAGTTCGGTTTTTGTCCCCTTTATGAATATTGGCACCACATTTGCTATACGCCAATCCTGTGGTACAGACCCTGTTATTATGGAATCTTTAAGGATTAAAAATAATGTTCTATCTATGACGTTACTTAATTCCTGCAGTACTCGCGGGTGTATCCCATCCGGGCCCGGGGATTTGTCACCTTTAGTGATTTTTAGACGCCGCCGTACTTCCTGCTGGGTTAAGCAAGTGACATTTACTGGAGAATTTTTGTCATCACTGATCGTGTTTTCTGTCATGTAATTTTCTTGTGTAAATACTGTTGAAAAAAATCATTTAGCATATTGCCTTTTTTTTCCTCATCCACCATTTCACCCAGACTATTTTTAAGGGGGCCAACACTATCAGTTTTTAGTTTTTTACTATTTATGTAGTTAAAGAATATTTTGGGATTATTTTTACTTTCTCTGGCAATGAGTCTCTCTGTCTCAATCTTTGCTGCCTTGATTTGGTTTTTACAGAATTTATTTAATTTTCTGTATTTATTTAATGCCTCATCACTACCTACTTGCTTTAGTTCTCTAAATGCTTTCTTTTTGTCACTTATTGCGCCCCTTACAGCTCTATTTAGCCATAGTGGTTTCCTCCTATTTCTAGCATGTTTATTCCCATAGGGTATATATTGTGCACAGGTTCTATTCAGGATGTTAATAAATGTCTCCCATTTGCTTTGTGTAGTTTTATGTCTCAGGATATCGTCCCAGTTTATTGCACTAAGATCATCTCTCAACTGTTGGAAATTTGCCTTCCTGAAGTTTAGTGTCCTTGTAACCCCTCTACTTCACATCTTATTAAAGGTTACATGAAAACGTATTATTTTGGGATCACTATTACCCAAGTGACCCCCATCTCGTATATTTGATATGCAGTCTCGCCTGTTGGTTAATATTAGGTCTAGCAGTGCCCCCCTTCTTGTTGGGTCCTGAACCAGTTGTGAAAGGTAATTGTCTCTCATAGTTGTCAGTAATCTATTTCCTTTGCTTGAACTACATGTTTCTGTCCCCCAATGTATTTCAGGGTAGTTGAAGTCCCCCATAATAATGACTTCCCCTTGAGTCGCTGCTTCATCTATTTGCTTTACGAGGATATTCTCCGCTACTTCCATTATTTTTGGAGACTTATAACAAACTCCTATCAGTAATTTATTATTTTTTTCCCCCTCCCCTTATCTCCACCCACAGGGACTCTACATTTTCATTAGATTCACATATATTCTCCCGCAAGATGGGTTTTAAGGATGATTTCACATATAAACCCCCCCCCCCCTCACTTGTTTGTACGGTCATTTCTGAACAGACTATAGCCCTGTAAATTAACTGCCCAGTCATGGCTCTCGTCCAGCCACATCTCAGATATCCCCACCATGTCATAATTATTTTCCAACAAAATTAATTCTAACTCCTCCATTTTGTTGGTGAGGCTTCTGGCATTAGTGTACATGCATTTTATGTAACTCTCTGTACCTCTATTCCTTCTTACTATATTGACTGTTCTAACCCCACCCCCAATTTCTTTATTTGTGCCCATAACAACTTTATACAAATTAAAAAAAAACCTTAAAAAAACTCTCTATTGACTTTCCCTTACATTTTGGATCCTTTCCGACTATTCAGATCTCAACCACTCCCACAGAATTCCCACTACTTTGCTGAATCCAAGCGGAAGCGAGTCATAAGAATATCGACATTTTGTCGAATTTGGATTTTTTTTCTAATTCCGATTTCACTCCTCTCTAACCATAACTTTTTTTTTCTTATTTCATATATTAAACTTTTGGAAGATTGTAAGTCACCTTGAGCAATAGAAAACAACTTGCTCGCTTTTGGAGAAAAAATAATAAAACAGATGAGAACAATTCCTTTTTTTTTTAAATATATTATTTGTGAAAATTTTTAGCGCAGTAATGTTGGAGGAATATGTTCTTTCTCATGTCATCCAGGCATGGATTTAATTTCCTCCTTAAATGATTTTCCTTTAATTTAGAATTAATCAACATTAGTATGCAGAGATTCTATCCTATTAATCTCGCTGTGCACCGTAGACCCATTCTTAAACATGCCTTTGGCGTTCATGGTCACATTTCTATACATATGCTGCTGCAAATGTAAATGCAAGCATGATTATAGAGCCACGGGAAAGGCAAATAAAGAATTAGTTCCACATCTGAGCTATTATATTCTCTTTGCATGCAAAATTGGAACAGACAGGAAGTTACACTGATTCCTATCAATTTAAGTCAAAAGGTATTTTGGATGCTTATTAAAAATTGCCTGTCATGCCACTATGTTTACAAGCAAATCTGAAACAATGATTATGTTAATTTTATTGAGTGTTTGTTTGTGATCTGTGATGAAGAAGAGAAAAGAAGAAAACGAGAAGAAACACTAACACAACATCAATGACAGCAATCTAAGCAAAGTATAAAAAAATTACCATAAATCTGTGAATGAGATGTTCTTTTTCAGAATTTCCCTTTGGAACTATTCATTAGGGAGTCCTAAATCTCTTGCCGATATCCACTTTACATAATCACAGTAGGTGTCAGCTGTGTTGTACAGCCAGCACCCGTTGCTGACGGTAGAGTATGGAAATAGCTCCGATCACTGATGTTACACCTAGAGACGAGTGGATGGATCCGCAGAGGATTGAGCTCGCGTTGATTTTACTGAAATTCACAGTTTCGTGCAAGCATTTTGAGATTCCGTTCATGGTTTGCAAAAAAAAAAAGTGGTGGTCAGGACATGGGCCATTGGAAATCAGCAGTTAACAGCCGAGCACAGTTTGTACTGCAGAGTCATTTTCCATCTCCAGAGTCACTTCTCTTGCCTGTAGAGTGTAAGCTCTTATGGCCAGCGGTGTCCTCTCTCTCCTGTAGAGTGTAACCTCTTATGTTCAGCTGGGTCCTCTTTCTCTCCTGTAGAGTGTAAGCTCTTATGGTCTGTGGGGTCTTCTCTCTTTCTCTTGTAGAGTGTAAGCTCTTATTGTCAGTGGGGTCTTCTCGTTCTCCTGTAGACTGTAAGCACTTATGGCCAGAGAGGTCCTTTCTCTCTCTCTTGTAGAGTATAAGCTCTTATGGTCGGGTCTTCTCTCTCTCTCCTGTAGAGTGTAAGTGTGACACCCCAGGGGTCTGGTTGCCACAGTGATAGAGATATTACATCTGAGAGCAGGTGGGAGGTCTCTTGGTCAGGAATCCTATGCATGCCACACCTCCTGCCCAGTCCTGGGAGGGGAAGAACTTCCCCTATATAAACCTAGGGCTGAGGCAGGGTTAGTGAGTAGAGAAGAAGTAGAGACAGAGAAGAGAAGCAGCATAGGAACAGAACATCAGGAGCTCTGTGGGAGCAGTGTTACAAGGAGTCAGGGGCTGGCAGCTGCAGAGCTCGCCCTGACTGAGAAGATTTCTTACCGGACCCGGAGTCCGAGGCTGTGGGGACTAACTCCTACCCAGCAGCAGAATCCGTCAGGCAGGGGATTCCAGGTCCTCTGGCCAAGAAACCTGAAGGCACGGTCACACGCATGGGACCAGCACCGCAGTTGTGGAGCGGAAGCTACTAGAAGGCCCCGAGTCACCGGCCATACGGGTGAGCACCACACGGTACACTCAGGGACGTGGGCTACTTATACCCGCCTCTAGCAAGGTAGCCAGAAGAGTACAGTTAGTTTGGGAGGCCTACAACTCCGCCTGGCCAGGGGAGATCCCATCTGCTCAAGGACTGACCAGGCCCCAATCGCTAGCCAGTACTCCGGGAGGGTCTATCTTTGTCACCAGTAAAGACCCTGAACTACACCGTACCGTCTCCGAGTGGTTCCTGCTACCCCCATCATCCACGTCGGCTGCCGTAAGGCCATACCCCTCCCGTTGGGGGTTATACTATCACGCTGCACAATCCTACCACCGGCCTCAGCGGTCTGCCCTGCAGCAGCAGCTCCTTAGCTGTACTCAACGGGTGGCGTAGTCGTCCAACATCTACCGCTGATACATCGCCGCTCAGTTTGACTCCCTGGGCACGGACCGGGTCACCGCCACGAGACTACAACCCTCAACAGATCCGGCTCCGGGTAAGCTCCCGCGTGCGCAATGCAGCGCAACACAGGCCCAGGGGCGCGTCAACTTTTGGCGTAGTCGTCAGGATTTCGTGCCCGCAACCACCGGGTACTGCGTGCCTGAAAAAGACTGTTCAAACTTACCTGTGGTGAAGATTCCCGCCATCCGGCGCCATTTTCAGCCTTCTTCCCGCCTTCCGTGGAGTTTTCCCGCCGTTGGACGCCATCTTGAAGACGTCGCGCTGGAAGAAGAGGGGCGTGGACTCCGAAAGCGCGCGAGAACTGAAGCCCCGCCTCACGTCCGGACGTCGCGTAAGGTCCTGGAAGGAGCCCA
The DNA here is from genome assembly GCF_046119375.1 of Phyllobates terribilis. NCBI lineage: Eukaryota > Metazoa > Chordata > Amphibia > Anura > Dendrobatidae > Phyllobates > Phyllobates terribilis. Next base: position 19,518,169 of record NW_027362766.1, read on the forward strand.
GCAGACGCCGACGTCACAGGAGCGCGACGGAAGGTCCTCAACCCTGACGATCTACTGCGGAGCCGCGGCCTACGGAAGAGGATCATCGCAAGGTAGGCCACGGTCCACTAGGGGGGAGGAGGATGTCGGATACGGAGGAGAGCTTCACTGCCTCAACCCCCGCCAGCGCCACCGCTGCTGCAGTCATGCCTTTCACCATGCCCTATATCCCGGGAGCGGCCTGGCTACCCCAGTACTCAGGGGAGTCACATACCCTGCATGACTTTAGAGAAAAGCTGGATAGCCTCTTCCAGGTGTACCCCCTCACAGAAGAGCAAAAAGTGAGCATCCTGGTGGCCCAATTAACTGGGGCAGCCCGAAGGGAGGTAAAGTCCTGGCCACCTGGGGGGAGGACTGTCCCAGGGATACTAACCCGGCTGAGGGACACCTTTGATACCCGCACCTCAGCCGAGATCAAGCTTAGATTCTACGGGTGCAAGCAGCGAGCATACGAGAGTATAAGGGACTATGCCCTGAACCTACAAGAGGCCCTGAGAGCCATTAAGCAGACCGACCCTGACGGCGTGGGAGACGAGGACAGGCTGTTGACTGAACAATTTATAGAGGGTTTATATTGCAATGCCCACCGAACCCAGTTGCGGGCAATGGCCTTACAGGACCCTCATCTGGGATTTGCACAGTTCAAGGACAGAGCCATCCGGGTGCTCCGAGAACCGGCACCAGGTGGCGTTGTGACCCACAGACGCCCCACTACCACTTACCACCAGGAGGCGGCACCCTTGTCGGCAGGGCCTGTGGGAGCTGATGCGCAGGCTTTGAACAATGACCCGGCTCCAGACCTGCACCATCAGGTCCAAGAGCTAGCTAAAAGCGTTGCTGCGCTAACCCGAACTGTGCAGTCTTTACAGGTTTCCACTCCAGGGAAGATCCAGCTGGCATCCGGACCGGAGGACATCCCGTGGCGTCGACCAAGGAGGACCCCACCGGCCAGAGGGAGACCCAGCGACCGATACAACGAGGACGGACGACCCATCTGCCGCCGCTGCAATCAACCCGGACATATGGCAAGGTACTGTCCTTTAAACTGGCACAACCTGGGGTAGAGGGCCAACCCCCAGGAAAAAGATCACCAGGCCCATCGAACTGGCGCGACAAATATGTGGGAGGACGTCCAGTCTTACCCGTGGTACTGGATGGCATTCCTATGAGTGCCCTACTGGACACCGGGTCACAGGTCACCACCATCCCGTACGTGCTCTACAAGCAGTACTGGAATGACTCGGATATCACCCGCTACCCTGACGACGACTTGAGTATCATCGCCAGCAATGGTCAGCCCGTGCCACTGATTGGATTTAAAGAGGTGACCATTAAAATCGGTAGAGTCGAACTGGCAGCACAGGGACTGATCATTGTAGACATTGACAAACACGAGAGTCACCCAAAGATAACTCTAGGAACTAATGTAATTGAAAATTGTCTTGCAGAGGTGATTTTCCTTTTACAGCAGGTTGCCAAGAACGCCAGCTCCGGCGAGCAGCGAGTGCTCCAAAAAGAGATCCGGGCACTGATGCGACGGCAACAGGTGGAACTCTCCGGCGGTGAGATTGGTAGCGTGAGAATGTGTGACCCTTTCCCTATTGCCATGCCCCCAAAAAGTGAAATGATGATTTGGTGCCGGGCAGCTATTGGTCTGAGAGGTAGAGATTACCAGGCAATGGTAGAACCAGTTTACTCAGACAGTAGGCCCACCATCTTGACAGCACGGGGGGTGGTTAATGTACGCCATGGGAGGGTGCCCGTTCGCATAATCAATATCGGGAAGAGTGAAGTGTACCTGCCCCGGTATGCCACGCTAGCCAAATTATATACCATTAACCAAAATGCTATACAATCTGTGGAACCCTTGCCTCCATCTCACCCGGAGGAAGGTAACGGCTCTAAGAAAACAATGGAGGACTGGTGTCAGCAACTACATTTGGGTACTGACTCCACTCCCTCACACCAGAAACAGGGAGTCTATCGGGTGGTTCAAGAGTACGAGAGAGTGTTTAGTAAACACCCGTTAGACTTCGGGCGAGTCAAGGGGGTAGAACACCACATCCCCACGGGAGACCATCCTCCCATAAAAGAGAGGTATCGACCCGTACCCCCTGCACACTACCAACACGCCAAGGGGATGCTTAGAGACATGAAGGAGGCTGGGGTGATCAGGGATAGCTGTAGCCCCTGGGCAGCTCCACTAGTCTTAGTCAAAAAGAAAGACAACACCATGAGGATGTGTGTAGATTACCGGAAAATCAACCGTATCACACACAAGGATGCGTACCCCTTACCAAGGATAGAGGAGTCTTTGGCTGCTTTAAGATCTGCTAACTTCTTCTCTACCTTGGATCTCACTAGTGGGTACTGGCAGGTTCCTGTAGCAGAGGCGGACCGGGAGAAGACCGCATTCACCACCCCGATGGGACTTAGCGAGTTTACCTGTATGCCGTTCGGACTCTGCAACGCACCAGGAACCTTCCAACGATTAATGGAGTGCTGTCTGGGCCACAGAAACTTCGAGACGGTCCTGTTGTACCTGGATGATGTCATCGTATATTCGAAGACTTATGAGGACCACCTGAAACACCTGGCGGAAGTGTTCGAAGCTCTGGCAAGCTACGGCCTAAAGGTGAAACCCTCCAAGTGTCACCTCCTGAAACCAAAGGTGCAGTACCTGGGACACGTGGTGAGCGCTGACGGAGTGGCTCCCGACCCTGATAAGATCACCGCAATTAAGGAATGGCCAAGTCCCTCCAGTGTAAAGGAAGTGCGGCAGTTCCTCGGGTTGGTAGGCTACTACCGCAGGTTCATCCCCGGTTTCACCAAAAAGGCAGCTCCTATGCAGGACCTCCTGATAGGCCAGTCCCGGAAGGCCAAGAACCAGAAGCCGCCCTTCAGATGGGAGAAGTTGGAAGAAGAGTCCTTCCGCCAGCTGAAGATGGCCCTCACGGGGGATGAAATCCTGGCGTACCCGGATTACAGCCAGCCCTTTATCCTCTACACCGACGCAAGTAACATCGGGCTAGGAGCCGTGCTGTCCCAGATCCAGCAGGGGAAAGAGCGAGTAATCGCTTACGCCAGCCGAAAACTGCGACCCACCGAAAGAAACCCTGAGAATTACAGCTCATTTAAGCTAGAGTTCCTGGCAGTGGTGTGGGCAGTCACCGAACGCTTTAAGCACTACCTCGCTTCTTCCCGGTTCGTCGTGTACACGGATAACAACCCGTTGACACACCTGGACACGGCAAGACTCGGTGCCCTAGAGCAGAGATGGATGGCCCGTCTGTCCAACTACGAGTTCACAATCAAATACCGGGCAGGACGCTCCAATACCAACGCGGACGCCCTGTCCAGGATGCCAAACCTACCGGACGTAGGAGAAGATCCAGAGGGACTGGAAGAAGTCGAACTCCCCGCGTTCCACCGTCATGGGACTATCCAGTATTCCCATCGGGTAAAGAGTAAGCAAGCCGCTACGTTTAACCCCTTGCCTCACTACAACTGGGAGGAAACGCAAGACAGTGACCCTGCCGTCCGACTGGTGAAGGAGATGCTGACTCGGCCAGAGGCTCGCCTTGACCCAGACGCTCCGGAGGAAGCCAAACAACTGTGGGCTGAGAAGAGTCGACTGTTCCTTTACAAGGGGAAGTTGTGCCGCAGAATGGTTAACTCCCGGACGCATGAACTAATCTGGCAAGTAGTGGTGCCACGAAGAGACGCAGCCATGGTGATGGAGGCATACCACGACGGGGCTGGACACTTCGGATGGAAGAAGTTGGAGTTCCTGCTGCGCGGGCGGTTCCACTGGGTAGGCATGAGGGGAACCATCGAGAGGTGGTGCAGAGACTGTGGCCCGTGCAACCTAAGAAGGAAGGACCGTGCCAGCCAGAAGACTCCCCTGCAGTCCATCGTCACCCGGCAGCCGTTGGAACTGGTAGCCTTGGATCATGTAAAACTGACCCCAAGCAGAAGTGGCTACGTCTACGCGTTAACCATCGTGGATCATTACTCCCGGTTCTTGGTTGTCGTCCCCGTCAAGGACTTAACGGCTCAAACAGCAGCTAGAGCCTTCCAGCAGCACTTCTGCCGTCCACACGGGTACCCGGACCAAGTGCTGACGGACCAGGGACCTGCCTTTGAAGCGGAGGTCTTCCAGGAATTCTGCAATCTGTATGGCTGCCGGAAGATAAGGACGACACCCTATCATCCGCAAACTAATGGACTTTGTGAGAAAATGAACCAGGTGGTAATGGATCTTCTGAAAACGTTGCCCCTGGAAGAACGCAGTCTGTGGCCTGAGAAGCTGCCCGATCTGGTGGACCTATACAACCACATCCCGGTAGGTTCCACCAACTGTACCCCGGCTTACCTAATGAGGGCGAGACCTGGTAAGTTACCTGTTGACCTGGAAATGGGAGTCCTGACACCCGAGGACACTTCACCAGAAGCAGACTGGGACACAGAGAGGCAGCAGCAGTACCGGAAAGTACAGGAGAGCGTGGAGCGAAGTCTCTGTCAGGCTAGGGAGAGACAAGAGAAAACTTACAACCAGTATGCTCCCGCTGTTCCCCTGGTGCCCGGAGAGCAGGTCTTGAAGAGGAAAAGACGGCTCCACAAGTTGGACGACCAGTGGGAGAAGGACCCGTACACCGTACTGCCCTCAAGCCACGAGAACCCGAAGGTCTGTACCATCAGTAAAGACGGAGGGGAAACCACAACCATTGTATCCCGGGATCACCTGAAGAAGTGTCCCGAACAGCTACGGAACCCTGAAGAGGAACAAGAAGACCCTCGACCTGTAGAGGAAAGGGAAGATATGGTTAGTACTGTGCTCGGAGACTTCCCTCGGTCTTGGACTCAAGTCAATGGCGCAGTTGTGGTACCCGTACTCACCTTCCTCCAACCAGCATCCCAAGCACCTACGGAGCAACAGCTAGAGCTGGAAGAACAGCCGGTCCAGGAGGCAGAAGACCCCACACCAGCAGACCAGGAGGATCAACCCTCTGCTTATAGTGAACCTGCCATATCCCTAGTGAGCCAAAGGGCCCGTGGACAGCTGCCCAGTTTACCCTTGACAGTTCCTACACCCTGTAGTTCGGGGCTAGACAGTCAGCTCCGTAGGTCCACTAGGGCCACTAGAGGCCAGTTACCCGCACGATGGAGGATTTGAAGTGTATAAGTTGTTTTATTTATGGTTATCTGTTTTTCTTGTTGCTTGTAAATAATTATGTGTTTCTAGTTATTTTTAGGAGTCCTTGGTGGATTTACTGGGAATCCTTGTACAATTAGTTGGAGCGTAACCCAGGATGGACTAAAAGACTGATAAGGACTCGGGGCAGGACAGACCCCTACCTGGTTACGTCTCCCTGTTTTGGTGAAATGGACACCTTTGTTTTCTTCAAAACTGCACCCGGTTGCGGACACGCCGTAACCATCTTTATGTGTTTTTCTTATTGTATTATTATTGTTTATACCTTGTTATGTTTTTTCTAAAAATATGTTTAGTCCCGGAGTACTAAATTTCACTAGGGGGGAATGTGACACCCCAGGGGTCTGGTTGCCACAGTGATAGAGATATTACGTCTGAGAGCAGGTGGGAGGTCTCTTGGTCAGGAATCCTATGCATGCCACACCTCCTGCCCAGTCCTGGGAGGGGAAGAACTTCCCCTATATAAACCTAGGGCTGAGGCAGGGTTAGTGAGTAGAGAAGAAGTAGAGACAGAGAAGAGAAGCAGCATAGGAACAGAACATCAGGAGCTCTGTGGGAGCAGTGTTACAAGGAGTCAGGGGCTGGCAGCTGCAGAGCTCGCCCTGACTGAGAAGATTTCTTACCGGACCCGGAGTCCGAGGCTATGGGGACTAACTCCTACCCAGCAGCAGAATCCGTCAGGCAGGGGATTCCAGGTCCTCTGGCCAAGAAACCTGAAGGCACGGTCACACGCATGGGACCAGCACCGCCGTCGTGGAGCGGAAGCTACTAGAAGGCCCCGAGTCACCGGCCATACGGGTGAGCACCACACGGTACACTCAGGGACGTGGGCTACTTATACCCGCCTCTAGCAAGGTAGCCAGAAGAGTACAGTTAGTTTGGGAGGCCTACAACTCCGCCTGGCCAGGGGAGATCCCATCTGCTCAAGGACTGACCAGGCCCCAATCGCTAGCCAGTACTCCGGGAGGGTCTATCTTTGTCACCAGTAAAGACCCTGAACTACACCGTACCGTCTCCGAGTGTTTCCTGCTACCCCCATCATCCACGTCGGCTGCCCTGAGGCCATACCCCTCCCGTTGGGGGTTATACTATCACGCTGCACAATCCTACCACCGGCCTCAGCGGTCTGCCCTGCAGCAGCAGCTCCTTAGCTGTACTCAACGGGTGGCGTAGTCGTCCAACATCTACCGCTGATACATCGCCGCTCAGTTTGACTCCCTGGGCACGGACCGGGTCACCGCCACGAGACTACAACCCTCAACAGATCCGTCTCCGGGTAAGCTCCCGCGTGCGCAACGCAGCGCGACACAGGCCCAGGGGCGCGTCATAAGCTCTTATGGTTAGTGGGGTTTTCTCTCTTTCTCCTGTAGAGTGTAAGCTCTTATGGTCAGTGGTGTCCTCTCTCTCCTGTAGAGTGTAAGCTTTTATGTTCAGCTGGGTCCTCTCTCTTTCCTGTAGAGTGTAAGCTCTTATGGTCAGCATGGTCCTTTCTCTCTCCTGTAGAGTATAAGCTCTTATGGTCAGTGGGCTCCTCCCTCTTTCTCCTGTAGAGTGTAAGCGCTTATGGTCAGCGGTGTCTTCTCTCTCCTGTAGAGTGTAAGCTCTTATGGTCAGCAAGGTCTTCTCTCTCTCCTGTAGACTGTAAGCTCTTATGGTCAGCAAGGTCTTCTCTCTCCTGTAGAGTGTAAGCTCTTATGGTCAGTGGACTCTTCTCTCTATCTCTCCCCTGTAAAGTGTAAGCTCTTATGGTAAGTGGGGTCTTCTCTCTCTCTCCTGTAGAGTGTAAACTTTCATGGCCAACGAGGTCTTCTCTCTTGTAGAGTGTTAGCACTTATGGTCAGTGGGGTCTTCTCTTTCTTGCATGTAAAGTGTAAGCTCTTATGGTCCACAAGGATCCCTGTCTCTCCTCTCCCCATGTATATTTCACAAGCAATTACAAGCTTTCCAGTATTGAAATCAGGGGAAATTTATTCGCAGCTAATCAAATTTTATGGGAAATTTCTCCAAATTTGAATTTTAAAAGATCTGCTCATCTCTAGTTATACACCTTAAATGCCGTAGTAAATCACTGATCCTAATGACCCGCTGATGCAAATAGGGACCCCATGAAGCAAAATAGTGTTCCTTATTGCAAACATGCACCACAATCACAAATAGTTTGTGAAAGGTGGGGTATTCTGGTGTAGTAAAATGCAGAAAAACATTAGGAGAACTGGATGTGCCATTGGAGAGGAAAGACTGCCAACTGCTGGCCAGGCAAAGTTAAGCATAACCAAGTTGTGCTAGAAGATTTGAAGGGGGGAGTAAATTCAGATGCCGTACCTGATCTGGTGGCCCACAGGCAGATTTGGCTCCAAGCTGCAGAGCAGAGCAGATGTGCTCTAGAAGGGCCGCAGAGCCCAGCGTGACAGGCCTCAGCCAGAGGCATGTGTCACCTAAGTGCCAGGCGCAGCTTGATAAGGTCAGGAAGACCCCTACCAGAAGTGCCCTGAGTTTTCTGCATGTTAGCCTGAGCGAGGACCCACGCTCTGCACTGATTAAGTTCCCAGGATGTAATGTAGCCTGACAAGAGCCGAGGTCTGGACCCCCTTGCCCCAAGCCTTAGAGACTACCGTCGAAGGTCAAGCCGAGAAGAACTGAGAGAAGACTGCGACAGGAGAGGTGCGCCAGCAGTAGCAGAGGAACAGTGCGAATGAGCAGGGCCGTCACTTCCAAATTTCACCTACGGTACCGGGGATAATTGGGACTAGGATTTCAGGTTGGTAGGGGGCCGGTTGGTGTGGGGGATGCTAAACGGGACCTGATTAACTATATCTGGAAGAGACTTGCGGCCTAGCTGGAAGAACTGGTGACCCCCAATAGGGCCATATACAGTGGGTATGGAAAGTATTCAGACCCCTTTAAATTTTTCACTCTTTGTTTAATTGCAGCCATTTGGTAATTTCTAAAAAGTTCCTTTTTTTCTCATTAAAGTACTCTCTGCACCCCATCTTGACTGAAAAAAAACAGAAATGTAGAAATTCTTGCAAATTTATTAAAAAAGAAAAACTGAAATATCACATGGTCATAAATATTCAGATCCTTTGCTCACTATTGAGTAGAAGCACCCTTTTGAGCTAGTACAGCCATGAGTCTTCTTGGGAATGATGCAACAAGTTTTTCACACCTGGATTTGGGGATCCTCTGCCATTCTTCCTTGCAGATCCTCTCTAGTTCCGTCAGGTTGGATGGTGAACGTTGGTGGACTGCCATTTTCAGGTCTCTCAAGAGATGCTCAATTGGGTTTAGGTCAGGGCTCTGGCTGGGCACACCACTATTGAAACCAGAGCAGTGTCAAAAGGTTGTTGGTTGGATAGTGGATAATGCTTCCAGTCACTTTGCCACCACCACCACCGTGTCTTCCACACGGTCAAGTCTCAGTAGCTGTGATTCTGGACTGCATATTCCTCACCCTGATCCTCCTTCCTCCCACCATGCCGAGTGCCCGGAGGCAACTGATCCCACACTTGGACACTCAGAAGAGCTGTTCACTTTTCCATTTATAGATTCGGGCCTCTCGCCCAGTCCACTTGAAGCGGGGCAAGAGGAGATCGCATGTAGCGATGCCCAAATATTTGAGCAGCCACGGTCACATGAAGGTGACGGTGGGAAAGTGTCACAAGAGGTGGACGATGATGAGACACAATTACCAGAAAGTCAGGAGGAAGACCAGAGTGCGGAAGTGGAAGACGAGGTGGTGGATGATATAGTAACTGACCCAACCTGGCAGGAGAACATGCAGAGCGAGGACAGCAGCACACAGGGGGAGGGAGGCAGAGCACCCCAACAGGCAGGAAGAAGCAGTGTGGTGGCTGCAGACAGAAGGCAGGCAACAGTTCCCCGTAACACCAACACAAAGGAAGTTTCCAGTACAACTGTTAGGTCTTCCCGAGTCTGGTTGTTTATTATAGACTCTGCCGATAACCCCAAAAAGGCCATTTGCACCACCTGCCAGGCCAGCATCAGCAGGGGTGGCAAAACTAGCAGCCTGACCAACACCAGCATGATCACCCCAAAAAGGCCATTTGCACCACCTGCCAGGCCAGCATCAGCAGGGGTGGCAAAACTAGCATCCTGACCACCACCAGCATGATCAGGCACATGGCAGCAAAGCAATTGACTTTGTGGGCTGAACCCCGAGGTCCTGCAACAGTGTCTGCGGGTGGCACCATTGCTTCTTCTGCTGTTGTGCATGCTAGGCAATCTCTTGTCCATAGTGCATGCAAAGATATCTCCTGCTCTGGACCTGTCGTGGCACACTCTCAAGTAGCAGCATCAGGAAGCAGGTCCACGTCCTTGTCCCAGTGCAGCGTTCAGTTGTTCATACCCCAGTCCTTGGAACGCAAGCGCAAATACGCTGCCAATTCCCCAAAAGCCACACTACTAAATTCCCACATTTCACGACTGCTTGCGCTCAAAATGTTGCCTTTTAGGCTCGTGGAGATAGAAGCATTCCGCAACCTGATGGCGGCGGCCGTCCCTCGGTACTCGGTCCCCAGCCGCCACTATTTCTCCCAGTGTGCCGTCCCCGCACTATACAAGCACGTGTCCCAAAACATTAGCCGTGCCCTCAACAAGGCAGTTACCGGGAAAGTCCACCTAACCACGGACACGTGGACAAGTGCTTGTGGGCAAGGACGGTGTATCTCGCTGACGGCACACTGGGTTAACATAGTGGAACCCGGAACCCAGTCGAACCTTGGGACGGTACACATCCTCCCAACGCCAAGGATTGCGGGCCCTAGGTCAATCAGGGTTGCCCTCACAGTCTACAGCTTCTGCACCTCATCCTCCTCAGCCTCCTCCTTCTCTTCAGCCTCCATCTCCGAAATGACCACATCAGTCACAAGCTGGAAGCACTGCAGCACTGCCTCGGCCAAGCGGCAACAGGCTGTGCTGAAGCTAATATGCTTAGGTGAGAAACCGCACAATGCTGAAGAGTTGTGGACTGCTCTGAAAGAGCAGGCAGATCTGTGGCTCACACCGCTGAACCTACAGCCAGGCATGGTCGTGTGTGACAATGGTCAGAACCTGGTGGCGGCTCTGAGGCAAGGTGAGCTCACACACGTACCATGCCTGGCCCAGCTGCTTAAACTCGTGGTTCAGCGGTGTAACATCCCTGGCGCAGTGCTGGCATGGCTTACCACCTTCCACCATGCAAGACCGCCATCTTACCTATCAGTCTAGGCTGCACACTTTGCTCCAGTACCTGCTGTGTGCATGTCTCTTGTCTGATTGCTTAGGGCGGCGGCGCGGTTACTGCCTGTTTCTTATAGTTACTGTGTGCACAGTCCTAATGCGTCCCCAGCCTATTGCTGTGAGTCACTGGATACTTAAAATCCCTCCACCTAGTAGGAGGTGCCTGAGCATCACTTTCTTTCAGTGTGTTCTGTGCAACTGAGTTGCGAGGTCCTGTCCTGTATCTTGTCTGTTTCTGCCACCCTGGGGGCTGTATACCCAGGCCTGTTACCGGTATCTGTGACTTCTAGTCTGTTCCGCCACCCTGGGGGCTGTATACCCAGGCCCGTTACCTGTATCGGTGACTTCTAGTCTATTTCTGCCACCCTGGGGGCTCAGTTCCCAGGCTCGTTCCTGTATCTTGTTCCTGGTTCAGCTCCTGTCTGAACAGTGTCCTAGCCCATTACTTGTTTGTCTCTCTGTCCGTATCTTCCCTTTTCCTGCAGTGTCTGAACCTGCACCTAACTCCAACTCGTTGTCTCTGTACTTCTGTTTGTGAGTTTAGTGTCCACTCGCTACTTCATTGTAAGTACCTTGTGTGTATTTGCTCTGCTCTGCTTGTTTACCGCACCTGCGGGTTTTTCTCTGATCTGCTAGTCTACCGCACCTGCGGGTTTTGCTCTGCTCTGCTTGTCTACTGCGCCTGCGGGTTTTGCTCTGCTCTGCTTGTCTATCGCACCTGCGGGTTTTGCTCTGGTCTGCTTGTCTATTGCACCTGCGGGTTTTGCTCTGCTCTGCTTGTCTACTGCACCTGCGGGTTTTGCTCTGCTCTGCTTGTCTACCGCACCTGCGGGTTTTGCTCTGCTTGTCTACCGCACCTGCGGGTTTTGCTCTGCTCTGCTTGTCTACCGCACCTGCGGGTTTTGCTCTGCTCTGATAGTCTACCGCACCTGCGGGTTTTTCTCTGCCCTGCTTGTCTACCGCACCTGCGGGTTTTGCTCTGCTCTGCTTGTCTACCGCACCTGCGGGTTTTGCTCTACTCTGCTTGTCTACCGCACCTGCGGGTTTTGCTCTGCTCTGATAGTCTACCGCACCTGCGGGTTTTTCTCTGCCCTGCTTGTCTACCGCACCTGCGGGTTTTGCTCTGCTCTGCTTGTCTACCGCACCTGCGGGTTTTGCTCTGCTCTGCTTGTCTACCGCACCTGCGGGTTTTGCTCTGCTCTGCTTGTCTACCGCACCTGCGGCTCTGTTCCTGTATCCCAGTCTGTACTGGTCCCAGTCCTGCCTGCGTTCCTACCTGCCAGTACCCACCTGTCTGCACACCAGCCGTGCCTGCCAGTACCCACCTGTCTGCATACCAGCCGTGCCTGCCAATACCCACCTGTCTGCATACCAGCAGTGCCTGCCAGTACCCACCTGTCTGTATGCCAGCCTAACCTGCCTGTTCCTGCATTCCCCGGTGTGGGTCAACAGCTGTGACCAGGGTCTGACCTGGAGTAGCACCTGGTCCCTCTGCTCGGTTCCTCCCTGGTTCACTGAGTCGACTGAGCCGCCGTGTGACCTTGGTCAGACCGAGTTGATACTTAGTCACTCCCCTCCAGGCACTCCTCGGTTCATGGTCCAGTGGGATCACTAACCACGCTCGCGCCAGTCAGTCCGGGCGTGTGCGTAACAAGCGGTTTCTCAAATCCTACCCGGAGCTGCCAGATCTGCTTGTTAAAGTATGCCGCCTGTGTGCCCAAGTCACCTACAGCTTCCACCGCCCTTGCCATGTTTCAGCAGCGTTTGCAGCTTCCGGCTCACAGACTGGTGTGTGATGTCCCCACACGTTAGAACTCTACACTGCAGATGTTGGGAAGGATTTGTGAGCAGAAGAGGGCAGTTGTTGACTACCAGCATCAACAAGGCCTTCGGTATTCAGTTCAGACTCCACACATAAGACCTCAGGAGTGGACATGGATGTCAGACATATGTACCATGCTCCAAAACTTTGAGGACTCCACCAAGATGGTGAGCGGCGATGAAGCCATAATTAGCATCACCATCCCGCTTCTGTCTTCTGAAACGCTCTCTGCTCACAATCAAAGAGGATGCATTGCAGGCGCAGCATGATGAAATGGAGCAAGGAACCATACAGGGTGATTACACACAGCCCAGCCTCATCTCATCCCAACGTGGATTGGGTAACAATGAGGAAGAGGAAGAGGAGGAGGAAGAACAGGAGCTAGTTTCATGCGCTATAGACGGTACTACCTGCACAACTATCATACTCTGTTCAGCGTAGATGGCCAGAGGACGGAGAGGAGGAGTAGAGCATGGTCAGTAATCCTCTTGGTGAGGACACGGAAGTCTTGCCTGTTAGCAGTCTGGCACGTATGGCTGAGTTTATGTTACGCTGCCTTTCCCATGACCCTCGCATTCTCAAAATTTTGGGTGACAGTCATTACTGGTTGGTGACACTTTTAGACCCACGCTACAAGGAGAACTTTATATCTCTTATTCCTGAGGCGGACAGGTCTACAAAAACGGGGCTACCAGAAGGCCCTTATTGCGGAACTATTAAAAAAATCCCATCTGAAAACGCAGGTGGCAGAGGTCACAGTTCGTTGGACAACCAAGGAGTACAGACGAGAGATACAACTTCAATCCAGCAGAGGCAGGGGAACACTGTCAAAGTTCTGTGAGAATTTTCTCAGCTCTTCCCATCGCACAGGCCCTGAGGCGCGGGGCACTCTCACAAGGAGTGCAAAGTTTGGGAAGACGCTGAGGGAGTACCTTGCCGACCATACCAACGTCCTCTGTGCCTTATAATTATTGGGTATCCAAGCTGGATACATGGAATGAACTGTCTCTCTATGCCTTGGAGGTCCTGGCCTGCCCTGTCGCCAGCGTTTTATCAGAGCGGGTTTTTAGTGCCACTGGTGAAATTATAACTGATAAGCGCATCCGCCTGTCAACTGAAAATGCTTATAGGCTGACTCTTATAAAAATGAACAAGGGCTGAATTGGGCCAGACTTCTCAACACCACCGAATGATAGCAGCGTAACATGAACTCAAATTCAGTGTCTTTCTTTGGGAGATGTATTCTCATTGACCTCTTCACACCCACACCCACCCTTTGGAAGTGCATTGAGGTGAAGGGTTCATTGCTGGAAAAGGGAAAAAAAAAAAAAAACTCTTTAAATCTCTTAGTTTGCGAGTGTGAACGAGCTGCATGTGTCTGGAGCGTAAGTGTGAACGAAAGTAAGTGTGTGACTTGTTTTTCAGTGACTTTGTATTCAGGGAGTTTGGAAGGGAAGACTTTGGACTGAATTGCTGACTGTATTTCATTAATTCTTTACTTTTCTTTCTACTTAACATTCTGTATATTGCAATCCCCATTAGGAAATGAGCTCCATTATTGACAATGCTATCCAGTGTACATCTTGCCACATGTATGTATTCCTTGAACAGCCGGTCGAGGTTGCTTACTGCTGTGCGAGATGTGTGCACATTGTGCGTTTGGAAGCCCAGATACTGGACCGGGGACCGGCTGCACCTTAATGGGGAGGATGCAGCTGTGCTGGGGGAGAAAATGGCTAGAAGGTTGGAGGAGTGTTTAAACTAGGGATTGGGGGGGAGGGTATTCATTTTATAGGTGGGGAAGATAGTGCAGATAGTGACCTGGGCACAAATAAAGAAATTGGGGGTGGGGTTAGAACAGTCAATAAAGTAAGAAGGAACAGAGGTACAGAGAGATACATAAAATGCATGTACACTAATGCCAGAAGCCTCACCAACAAAATGGAGGAATTAGAATTAATTTTGTTTGAAAATAATTATGACATGGTGGGGATATCTGAGACATGGCTGGACGAGAGCCATGACTGGGCAGTTCATTTACAGGGCTATAGTCTGTTCAGAAATGACCGTATAAACAAGCGAGGGGGGGGTGTGTGTTTATATGTAAAATCATCCTTAAAACCTGTCTTGCGGGAGGATATATGTGAATCTAATGAAAATGTAGAGTCCCTGTGGGTGGAGATAAGGGGAGGGGGAAAAAATAATAAATTACTGATAGGGGTTTGTCATAAGTCTCCAAAAATAGTGGAAGTAGCGGAGAATATCCTCGTAAAGCAAATAGATGAATCAGCGACTCAAGGAGAAGTCATTATTATGGGGGACTTCAACTACCCTGAAATACATTGGGGGACAGAAACATGTAGTTCAAGCAAAGGAAATGGGTTTTTGACAACTATGAGAGACAATTACCTTTCACAACTGGTTCAGGACCCAACAAGAAGGGGGGCACTGCTAGACCTAATATTAACCAATAGGCCAGACCGCATATCAAATAAAATAATACGTTTTCATGTAACCTTTAATAAGATGTGTAGTAGAGGGGTTACAAGGACACTAAACTTCAGGAAGGCAAATTTCCAACGGTTAAGAGATGATCTTAGTGCAATAAACTGGGACGATATCCTGAGACATAAATGGGAGACATTTATTAACATCCTGAATAGGACCTGTGCACAATATATACCCTTGGGAATAAACATGCTAGAAATAGGAGGAAACCACTATGGCTAAATAGAGCTGTAAGGGGCGCAATAAGTGACAAAAAGAAAGAATTTAGAGAACTAAAGCAAGTAGGTAGTGATGAGGCATTAAATAAATATAGAAAATTAAATAAATTCTGTAAAAAACAAATCAAGGCAGCAAAGATTGAGGCAGAGAGAATCATTGCCAGAGAAAGTAAAAATAACCCCAAAATATTCTTTAACTACATAAATAGTAAAAAACTAAAAAATGATAATGTTGGCCCCCTTAAAAATAGTCTGGGTGAAATGGTGGATGAGGATGAGGAAAAAGCCAATATGCTAAATGATTTTTTTTCAACCGTATTTACACAAGAAAATCACATGACAGAAAACATGATCAGTGATAACAAAAATTCTCCATTAAATGTCACTTGCTTAACCCAGCAGGAAGTACGGCGGCGTCTAAAAATCACTAAAGTTAACAAATCCCCGGGCCCGTATGGGATACACCCGCGAGTACTGCAGGTATTAAGTAATGTCATAGATAGACCATTATTTTTAATCTTTAAAGATTCCATAATAACAGGGTCTGTACCACAGGATTGGCGTATAGCAAACGTGGTGCCAATATTCAAAAAGGGGACAAAACTGAACTTGGAAATTATAGGCCGGTAAGCTTAACCTCTACTGTGGGTAAAATCCTGGAGGGTTTCCTAAGAGATGCTATACTAGAGTATCTGAAGAAGAATAACCTCATGACCCAATATCAACATGGGTTTACGAGGGACCGTTCCTGTCAAACGAATCTGATCAGCTTTTATGAGGAGGCAAGTTCTGGACTGGACGAAGGAAATGCAGTGGATGTTGTGTATATGGACTTTTCAAAAGCTTTTGATACCGTTCCACACAAAAGGTTGATACATAAAATGAGAACAATGGGGATAGGGGAAAATATATGTATGTGGGTTAAGAACTGGCTCAGTGATATGAAACAAAGGGTGGTTATTAATGGAAAACACTCAGACTGGGTCTCAGTTAACAGTGGGGTACCACAGGGGTCAGTATTGGGCCCCCTTCTTTTTAACATATTTATTAATGACGTTGTAGGGGGCATACAGAGTAGCATTTCAATATTTGCAGATAACACTAAACTCTGCAGGGTAATCAATACAGAGGAGGACAATTTTATATTACAGGAGGATCTACGTAAACTAGAAGCTTGGGCTGATAAATGGCAAATGAGCTTTAATGAGGATAAATGTAAGGTAATGCACTTGGACAGAGGAAATAAAATGTATAATTATATGCTTAATTGTAAAACACTGGGCAAAACTGTAACTGAAAAAGACCTGGGTGTATTGGTGGACGACAAGCTCACGTTTTTTGGCCAGTGTCAGGCAGCTGCTGCAAAGGCAAATAAAATAATGGGATGCATTAAAAGAGGCATAGATGCTCATGAGGAGAAGATAATTTTACCTCTATACATGTTAGAACTCTCCTGTTAGTTTTTTTCTAGTTTTACCTCTATACAAGTCATTAGTGCGACCACACTTAGAATACTGTGTACAGTTCTGGTCTCCGGTGTATAAGAAAGACATAGCTGAACTATAGCGGGTGCAGAGAAGAGCGACCAAGGTTATTAGAGGACTGGGGGGTCTGCAATACCAAGACAGGTTATTAGAGGACTGGGGGGTCTGCAATACCAAGACAGGTTATTAGAGGACTGGGGGGTCTGCAATACCAAGACAGATTATTAGAGGACTGGGGGGTCTGCAATACCAAGACAGGTTATTAGAGGACTGGGGGGTCTGCAATACCAAGACAGGTTATTACACTTGAGGTTATTTACTGTGGAAAAAAGAAGGCTTAGGGGTGATCTTATTACTATGTACAAGTATGAGGGGACAGTACAAAGTCCTTTCTACTGATCTTTTTACTCTGAGGCCTGAGACGGGGACAAGGGGGCATCTTCTACGTCTGGAGGACAAAGAAGGTTTAATCATAATCACAGACGTGGATTCTTTACTGTAAGAGCAGTGAGACTATGGGACTCTCTGCCGCATGATGTTGTAATGAGTGATTCACTGTTAAAATTTAAGAAGGGCCTGGATGCCTTTCTTGAAAAGTATAATATTACAGGTTATAAATACTAGATTCCTTGATAAGGTGTTGATCCAGGGAACTAGTCTGATTGTCGTATGGAGTCGGGAAGGAATTTTTTTCCCCAATGTGGAGCTTAGTGTTTGCCACATGGTTTTTTTTGCCTTCCTCTGGATCAACAAGTTAGGCTATGGGTTGAACTAGATGGACTTAGTCTTCCTTCAACCTTAAAAACTATGTTACTATGTTACATGGGTATACGCTTCCTGATTTTGGCTATTTGCTCTTGTCCTCCTCCTTCTGCTCCTTCTCCTCCTCCTCATCCTCCACCGCTATATCACCAGGGTGACCGTGATCCACGATGCAACACCCAAATAATTTTTTTAAAGAGTGTTTATGATGCCCGTAAAAAATTTTTTTAGACAGTATGTTCATTTATACCCCCCAGGGGTAAATGTTTGTTAGCCCATACATTTAGTGCATGGGCATTACAAGTATAGGAGACTCGCTCCTTTCTAATGGGAACATTTTTTATGAGGCCCTCCTCCATGTCTCTTCCAAGGGGCATTGGAGTGCCTCCCAATTTTTGGCAGCCCTTGCATTCACTGCATAGGCAAACACAATGGGAGACCCACTTCCTAATAATGGGAACATTGTTTACAGGAGGCCCTCCTCTAAGTCTTTTCAAAGGGGTATTGGGGTGCGTCCAAATTTTGGGCAGCCCTGCCACTCACTGCATGCGCAATAACAGTATAGGAGACCCACTCTTTAGTAATGGGAATAATAAAACATAGCCGGCTGATAGCTCTCTAAGAATAGTAAAGGCCGCCTGATGGCCCTATAAAAATAGGCTTTGTGACTTTCAGAGTCCCTCCTTCATAAATGAAACACGATGTGTCTGATGATATCTTACACACCACATGGCCAGATAAGGTTGTAAAATGTTAAAATGACATTTCCTGATGACTGCATTTGTCACGGTTGAAAGCAATTCAAAAGTGCAAAAACGCATCAAAAACGCTAAGTGTGAACATAGCCCAAGGTGTGGAGGAGTATTTTGGTTTTTGGTTATTTTGCTTTATGCACAAGTCATTACCCTGGAAAGGAAGTTCCTTGACATATTACCCAGGAAAATCCATTTTGGTTTCGTTTTTGTATGTTTTATTGTGAGTCCGTAAAAGTGGCGTAATACTCTGACAATGTTGTTGACAGCAGTGACTTGGGAGACAGAAATGCTTCCAGGGGTCTTCCCCATGCTGTTCCCATGTCATTTGAGCACTGTTCCCATCGATTTGGGCAATTTTTAGGCCCTCTGCAGACCGCAGGGGGGAGCCGCCTGAAAAATGCTCGAGTTTCCCATAGACTTACATTGGGCTCGTTGCTCGGGTCGAGCACCCGAGTATTTCAATGTGTTCCACCCGAGCTTCGAGCACCCGAGCATTTTAGTGCTCGCCCATCACTAGTGATCCCATATTACTGCAGTAATGATCCTGAAATATTTGGGAACGTGTCAATATTAAATACGCTATCCATACTGCGATACCTCACCCGTAAACAAATTTCAAATAAGACAGGTAATATTCTAGAATATAGAATATATTTGAATTGTCCTTCCCATTATTAAAGAGTGGGTCTCCTATACTGTTATTGCATATATGCAGCAATTTCAAGGGCTGGCAAAAATTAGGACGTACTCCAATACACATTTGAAGAGATGTAAAAAAATAAATAAAAAAAAATATAAAAACACAGCAGAATCTTTAGTATAAAAACCAGACTCGTCAATGTAACCTCAATGTAATAACATTCTACCGCTCCTGCACCTCCTATTCTTCTTTGTCCTCCATCTCTGATATGACCATATCAGTCGCAAGCTGGAAGCACTGCAGCACTGCCTCGGCCAAGCGGCAACAGGCTGTGCTGAAGATATTATGTTTATGCTTAGGTGACAAACCGCACACTGTTGCAGAGTTGTTGAAAGCTGTAACAGAGCAGGCAGATCTGTGGCTCTCAGCGCTGAACATACAGCCAGACATGGTCGTGTGTGACAATCGCTGGAACCTGGTGGCAGAGAAATGACAGCCGGAGTAGATACGGTTTCCCTCTATGCCAGTCCTTCCATCCGACCTAAAGAATATGGCTGTGGTGAAATACAACTCTCACCGAGAAGCAGCTCTGGCTAAGAAAAGTCTGTGTGAAGGTTCCTGGACACTCTATGGCTGCATTTTTTTTTACTGCGGACTGGTTCCAGCAATCTATAAGGCTTTAAAAGATGCAATCTGGCATCTTGGCAAAAGCAAATTCTTTTTTCCCTCTGATATCTAAAAAAAACAGGTCATGCTGGAGAAATTTTCACCTACTGCCACTCAGTGTCTTCAGCTCCTTTATGAGAAACTAATATTTGGGCAGCCACTCAGACTACCAAATAAAATTCCTGAGAAGGAAATTGTGGATGGCTATGCTTCTGGTACTGGGTGCACTGCTAATACCATGGCGTGCCATAATTCAGTAGAAATATTCCAGGCTGGTTGGAGACAAGCTCATTCACACAGAGAAGTACCAGCAGCAAGCTAAGGAGATGGTGACCTCTATCATCATCACAACCTTCAAGATTTGCATTATGAATGGTGATGAGCGAACCTGATCGCCACTGCTTGGTACTCGCCCAAGCATCACGGTGTTCGACAAACTCGGCGCTTGGCGAGTATTTCCAGGTTGCTCGGGCGGGAACTCGGGTCCCCTCCCTGCATGTTTGGCACTCTTTCGAGAGCCAATGAACAACCAGGGATTGCCTGCCACGCACTGTAATGCCCTAGCATGTTTGTTGTGGAATTACATTGACTGGCTGGCCGCACAGCGCCGCTATGCTCGTCACAGTCACTCTGGAATCAGACAGTGTAGGGAGAGCTGCTGCTGAGCTAGGGAGAGATTTGCTTGTTTATAGTTAGTATAGATATTCCACAACATATACAGTTATATGAAAAAGTTTGGGCACCCCTATTAATCTTAAGCTTAATGTTTTCTTAAAATTGGTGTTTTTGCAGCAGCTCTTTCAGTTTGATATATGCAATAACTGTTGGACACAGTAATGTTTCTGCCTTGAAATGAGGTTTATTGTACTAACAGAAAATGTGCAATTTGCATTCAAACAAAATTTGACAGGTGCATAAGTATGGGCACCCTTATCATTTTCTTGTTTTAAATACTCCTACATACTTTTTATTGACTTACTAAAGCACTTTTTTTGGTTTTGTAACCTCATTGAGCTTTGAACTTCATAGCCAGGTGTATGCAATCATGAGAAAAGCTACTTAAAGTGGCCACTTGCAAGTTATTCTCCTGTTTGAATCTCCTCTGAAGAGTGGCATCATGGGCTCCTCAAAACAACTGTCAAATGATCTGAAAACAAAGATTATTCAACATAGTTGTTCAGGGGAAGGATACAAAAAGCTGTCTCAGAGATTTAACCTGTCAGTTTCCACTGTGAGGAACATAGTAAGGAAATGGAATAACACAGGGACAGTTCTTGTTAAGGCCAGAAGTGGCAGGCCAAGAAAAACATCAGAAAGGCAGAGAAGAAGAATGGTGAGATCAGTCAAGGACAATCCTCAGACCACCTCCAGAGAGCTGCAGCATCAACTTGCTGCAGATGGTGTCACTGTGCATCGGTCAACTATACAACACACTTTGCACAAGGAGAAGCTGTATGGGAGAGTGATGTGAAAGAAGCCGTTTCTGCAAGCACGCCACAAACAGAGTCGGCTGAGGTATGCAAAAGCACATTTGGAGAAGCCAATTTTTTTTTGGAAGAACGTCCTGTGGACTGATGAAACCAAGATTGAGTTGTTTGGTCATACAAAAATCCGTTATGCATGGCGGCAAAAAAACACAGCATTCCAAGAAAAACACTTGCTACCCACAGTAAAATTTAGTGGAGGTTCCATCATGCTTTGGGGCTGTGTGGCCAATGCCGGCACTGGGAATCTTGTTAAAGTTGAGGGACGCATGGATTCCACTCAGTATCAGCAGATTATTGACAATAATGTTCAAGAATCAGTGATAAAGTTGAAGTTACGCAGGGGATGGATCTTTCAGCAAGACAATGATCCAAAACACCGCTCCAAATCTACTCAGGCATTCATGCAGAGGAACAATTACAATGTTCTGGAATGGCCATCCCAGTCCCCAGACCTGAATATCATTGAACATCTGTGGGATCATTTGAAGAGGGCTGTCCATGCTCGGCGACCATCAAACTTAACTGAACTGGAATTGTTTTGTAAAGAGGAATGGTCAAAAATACCTTCATCCAGGATCCAGGAACTCATTAAAAGCTACAGGAAGCGACTAGAGGCTGTTATTTTTGCAAAAGGAGGATCTACTAAATATTAATGTCACTTTTCTGGTGAGGTGCCCATACTTATGCACCTGTCAAATTTTGTTTGAATTCAGATTGCACATTTTCTGTTAGTACAATAAACCTCATTTCAAGGCAGAAACATTACTGTGTCCAACAATTATTACATAGATCAAACTGAAATAGCTGGTGCAAAAACACGAATTTTAAGAAAACATTAAGCTTAAGATTAATAGGGGTGCCCAAACTTTTTCATATAACTGTATATCCATCTGAACTAATAGGACTAATCCAGGTGAATATTTTCAGTGATGAAGGTGATAGCAGGAGTTATGCAGGCAGGCAGTGTATGTGGCAGACTGTAGTGCATATAGTGCAAGAGGGTCCATTGAACGTCCTGTTAGCATAGGTATTCCACACCATATATACAGTGGGTACGGAAAGTATTCAGACCCCTTTAAATTTTTCACTCTTTGTTTCATTGCAGCCATTTGGTAAATTCTAAAAAGTTCACTTTTTTTCTCATTAAAGTCCACTCTGCACCCCATCTTGACTGAAAAAAAATCAGAAATGTAGAAATTTTGCAAATTTATTAAAAAAGAAAAACTGGGTAGCACTCTGCAGGATGACTGGATCTTCTCCTGATGAACCAAATATCAACGGGGAAACGCGTCGAGGAGCATTTGGGGCACCCTAGCATCTTTGTAAGATAACTTCTATTGTTTTTTCTCTGTGACTCGCCCCCTGGGCCGTGGGGCACTCGAGACCGGACTTCAGGGCAATGCTGGGAGTAGTAGTGGCGACCCGGTCCCGTGGCTCAGGGTGGTCAGACCAGTGGTAGTCTATGATGTGTTTTAGGTAATGTCCGACTACGCCACCCGTGGATTGCGGTCAGGGAGGACCGCCGCTGCAAGGCAGACCGCTGAGGCTGGTGTTGGTGTGCAGCACAGGGATAGGATAACTCCCCACGGGAGGAGTGTAGTCTCAGGGCAGTGTGATAGGATGCTGGGGGTGATGGTGCAGGTGCAGCAGTAACCACACAGAGTCCAATAATGCAGTCCAGGGTCTTTTACTGATCTTATCATAGACCCAACAGGAGTACAGGGTAGGAATGGACCTGGGTGTCTGAGGGCATTCAGGTGAGCTCCGCTGGTCAGGGTGAGTAGGTAGGCCTACCGTCCTCTCTCTGCCCTTGCTGACTATCTCCCCCTTTAGTGGTATGATAGCCCACGTCCCTGAGCTTGCCGTGTACTACACCTGTATGGCTTGCGACTCGGTCCTTAGGTACCTGTAGCTTCTCCGTGCTGTACCGGTCCCTCTGTGTGGCGGAACCTCCAGGCTTCTTGGCCAAAGGGACCTGAAATCCCTTGCGGGTTGGTTATCTGCTGCCGGGCTTGCAACCCTGACAGCCTAGGACCCCAGTGTCCGGTTGTGTAGTCTCTCTCTGCCAGAACCGGCTCTCGTCGCCTCTGTCCCTGGCTTTCTGTTCCTCCTTTGCCTCCTGGACTCCTCAGCTGCGGCTGACCTGTCCCTCTCTTCTGGGAACCCTTCTGGATACTTCAGAAGTGGGTCCTGGTCTCTCTAACCCTGCCCTCAGTACCAGTTTTTATAGGGGCAGCCTGCTCCCCCTACTGGCCTGGGACAGGAGGTGCTGCATGCAAATGGTCCATGACCAGAGAACCTCCCTCCTGCTCTCAGACACAGCCTTACAAGTTTGTGGCATCCAGACCTGGGGTGACACATCTGCATGTTATGTCACTATTATGTGACGGGAGGTGTGGCAGGACTATCTGTCCGCTACTCCAAAGAAATACCTGTGGGTGTATCATTCTAAGGACATTGGTCGGGATTAAATACCACAGTAGTGCTGCATATATAGGAAAAAAGTGTTGGCATCTCTTTAACTTACCTTGTGGGTTGTACCCTTGCTATTCATGTGTCAATTATTTGTTGAATGTAGTATGGGGGGCTGGATCTGCTTAATCCATTAATATCGGATATGAACATGTACCCTCTAACTACGTTTTCCTGCTGTTTCTAATAATAAGTAACTTGGTGCTTGTAAGGTGGGTTTTTGACTAATCCCATACCAACACGCAATTTTTACCGCCTCTGGTGTGTGGGGGGCCACACAGGGCCGATATCTGTATACCTATCTGTACTAAGCCGCTTTTTTATGTGCACTTTATTCATGTTGTATGTGTCATATTGATATTTGTGATTATTAAAGATTATCTTTTATTTTAAAGGGTTTCTTTTTGTCAGCTGTCAGACATATCACCTATAACTAGGCATGAGCGAACATTTCAATGGCCGGTTCGGTAAAGTTCGCCGAAAAAATTGATATTCGCCGAATGTTTGTCGAACATTTCCAAATCCCATAGGAGTCAATGGTGGGACCAAAAAAATGCATAGACAACACCTAGAAATGGGACCAAAAGCTGCCAAAACACATCAAATTAGGTGTAGACACCAGGGAAGTGCCATCAATTGACCCAGAGGACAAGTACTATAATTATTATTACTGTGACAGCGACATTTATTCAGTTGCGCTTTACATGTCAAAAGGGGTCACCGACTGGTACAAGAGAGAGAGGACCCTGCCTGCGAGGGCGCAATGTCACGGACGTGGTTTGTGGAACCACTGTGACACGGACCCCGGAGAGCCTGGAGGGGCATGACTAAGCGAGCACCGGACTGTTCACTAGAGCCTCTGATCAGGAGTGCAGCAGGCAGAGTCTGTATCAGGAGTAGGCAGAATCTGTATCAGGAGTGCAGCAGGCAGAGTCTGTATCAGGAGTGCAGCAGGCAGAGTCTGTATCAGGAGTGCAGCAGGCAGAGTCTGTATCAGGAGTGCAGCAGGTAGAGTCTGTATCAGGAGTGCAGCAGGCAGAGTCTGTATCAGGAGTGCAGCAGGTAGAGTCTGTATCAGGAGTGCAGCAGGCAGAGTCTGTATCAGGAGTGCAGCAGGCAGAATCTGTATCAGGAGTGCAGCAGGCAGAATCTGTATCAGGAGTGCAGCAGGTAGAGTCTGTATCAGGAGTGCAGCAGGCAGAGTCTGTATCAGGAGTGTAGCAGGCAGAGTCTGTATCAGGAGTGCAGCAGGCAGAGTCTGTATCAGGAGTGCAGCAGGCAGAGTCTGTATCAGGAGTGCAGCAGGCAGAGTCTGTATCAGGAGTGCAGCAGACAGAGTCTGTATCAGGAGTGCAGCAGGTAGAGTCTGTATCAGAGTGCAGCAGGCAGAGTCTGTATCAGGAGTGCAGCAGGCAGAGTCTGTATCAGGAGTGCAGCAGGCAGAGTCTGTATCAGAGTGCAGCAGGTAGAGTCTGTATCAGGAGTGCAGCAGGCAGAGTCTGTATCAGGAGTGCAGCAGGCAGAGTCTGTATCAGGAGTGTAGCAGGCAGAGTCTGTATCAGGAGTGCAGCAGACAGAGTCTGTATCAGGAGTGCAGCAGGCAGAGTCTGTATCAGGAGTGCAGCAGGTAGAGTCTGTATCAGGAGTGCAGCAGGCAGAGTCTGTATCAGGAGTGCAGCAGGCAGAGTCTGTATCAGGAGTGCAGCATGCAGAGTCTGTATCAGGAGTGCAGCAGGCAGAGTCTGTATCAGGAGTGCAGCAGGCAGAGTCTGTATCAGGAGTGCAGCAGGCAGAGTCTGTATCAGGAGTGCAGCAGGCAGAGTCTGTATCAGGAGTGCTGCAGGCAGAGTCTGTATCAGGAGTGCAGCAGGCAGAGTCTGTATCAGGAGTGGAGCAGGCAGAGTCTGTATCAGGAGTGCAGCAGGCAGAGTCTGTATCAGGAGTGCAGCAGGCAGAGTCTGTATCAGGAGTGCAGCAGGCAGAGTCTGTATCAGGAGTGCAGCAGGCAGAGTCTGTATCAGAGTTCAGCAGGCAGAGCCTGTATCACAGTGCAGCAGGCAGAGTCTGTATCAGGAGTGCAGCAGGCAGAGTCTGTATCAGGAGTGCAGCAGGCAGAGTCTGTATCAGGAGTGCAGCAGGCAGAGTCTGTATCAGGAGTGCAGCAGGCAGAGTCTGTATCAGGAGTGCTGCAGGCAGAGTCTGTATCAGGAGTGCAGCAGGCAGAGTCTGTATCAGGAGTGCAGCAGGCAGAGTCTGTATCAGGAGTGCAGCAGGCAGAGTCTGTATCAGGAGTGCAGCAGGCAGAGTCTGTATCAGGAGTGCAGCAGGCAGAGTCTATATCAGGAGTGCAGCAGGCAGAGTCTGTATCACAGTGCAGCAGGCAGAGTCTGTATCAGAGTGCAGCAGGCAGAGTCTGTATCAGAGTGCAGCAGGCAGAGTCTGTATCAGGAGTGCAGCAGGCAGAGTCTATATCAGGAGTGCAGCAGGCAGAGTCTGTATCACAGTGCAGCAGGCAGAGTCTGTATCACAGTGCAGCAGGCAGAGTCTGTATCAGGAGTGCAGCAGGCAGAGTCTGTATCAGGAGTGCAGCAGGCAGAGTCTGTATCAGGAGTGCAGCAGGCAGAGTCTGTATCAGAGTGCAGCAGGCAGAGTCTGTATCAGGAGTGCAGCAGGGAGAGTCTGTATCAGGAGTGCAGCAGGCAGAGTCTGTATCAGGAGTGCAGCAGGCAGAGTCTGTATCAGGAGTGCAGCAGGCAGAGTCTGTATCAGGAGTGCAGCAGGCAGAGTCTGTATCAGGAGTGCAGCAGGCAGAGTCTGCATCAGGAGTGCAGCAGGCAGAGTCTATACCAGGAGTGCAGCAGGCAGAGTCTATACCAGGAGTGCAGCAGGCAGAGTCTGTATCAGGAGTGCAGCAGGCAGAGTCTGTATCAGGAGTGCAGCAGGCAGAGTCTGTATCAGAGTGCAGCAGGCAGAGTCTGTATCAGAGTGCAGCAGGCAGAGTCTATATCAGGAGTGCAGCAGGCAGAGTCTGTATCAGGAGTGCAGCAGGCAGAGTCTGTATCAGGAGTGCAGCAGGCAGAGTCTGTATCAGGAGTGCAGCAGGCAGAGTCTGTATCAGGAGTGCAGCAGGCAGAGTCTGTATCAGGAGTGCAGCAGGCAGAGTCTGTATCAGAGTGCAGCAGGCAGAGTCTGTACCAGAGTGCAACAGGCAGAGTATGTATCAGGAGTACAGCAGGCAGAGTCTGTATCAGGAGTGCAGCAGGCAGAGTCTGTATCAGGAGTGCAGCAGGCAGAGTCTGTATCAGGAGTGCAGCAGGCAGAGTCTGTATCAGGAGTGCAGCAGGCAGAGTCTGTATCAGGAGTGCAGCAGGCAGAGTCTGTATCAGGAATGCAGTAGGCAGAATCTGTATCAGAGTGCAGCAGGCAGAGTCTGTATCAGGAGTGCAGCAGGCAGAGTCTGTATCAGGAGTGCAGCAGGCAGAGTCTGTATCAGGAGTGCAGCAGGCAGAGTCTGTATCAGGAGTGCAGCAGGCATAGTCTGTATCAGAGTGCAGCAGGCAGAGTCTGTATCAGAGTGCAGCAGGCAGAGTCTGTATCAGGAGTGCAGCAGGCAGAGTCTGTATCAGGAGTGCAGCAGGCAGAGTCTGTATCAGGAGTGCAGCAGGCAGAGTCTGTATCAGGAGTGCAGCAGGCATAGTCTGTATCAGAGTGCAGCAGGCAGAGTCTGTATCAGGAGTGCAGCAGGCAGAGTCTGTATCAGGAGTGCAGCAGGCAGAGTCTGTATCAGGAGTGCAGCAGGCAGAGTCTGTATCAGTAGTGCAGCAGGCAGAGTCTGTATCAGGAGTGCAGCAGGCAGAGTCTGTATCAGGAGTGCAGCAGGCAGAGTCTGTATCAGGAGTGCAGCAGGCAGAGTCTGTATCAGGAGTGCAGCAGGCAGAGTCTGTATCAGAGTGCAGCAGGCAGAGTCTATATCAGGAGTGCAGCAGGCAGAGTCTGTATCAGGAGTGCAGCAGGCAGAGTCTGTATCAGGAGTGCAGCAGGCAGAGTCTGTATCAGGAGTGCAGCAGGCAGAGTCTGTATCAGGAGTGCAGCAGGCAGAGTCTGTATCAGGAGTGCAGCAGGCAGAGTCTATATCAGGAGTGCAGCAGGCAGAGTCTGTATCACAGTGCAGCAGGCAGAGTCTGTATCAGAGTGCAGCAGGCAGAGTCTGTATCAGAGTGCAGCAGGCAGAGTCTGTATCAGGAGTGCAGCAGGCAGAGTCTATATCAGGAGTGCAGCATTCAGAGTCTGTATCACAGTGCAGCAGGCAGAGTCTGTATCACAGTGCAGCAGGCAGAGTCTGTATCAGGAGTGCAGCAGGCAGAGTCTGTATCAGGAGTGCAGCAGGCAGAGTCTGTATCAGGAGTGCAGCAGGCAGAGTCTGTATCAGAGTGCAGCAGGCAGAGTCTGTATCAGGAGTGCAGCAGGGAGAGTCTGTATCAGGAGTGCAGCAGGCAGAGTCTGTATCAGGAGTGCAGCAGGCAGAGTCTGTATCAGGAGTGCAGCAGGCAGAGTCTGTATCAGGAGTGCAGCAGGCAGAGTCTGTATCAGGAGTGCAGCAGGCAGAGTCTATACCAGGAGTGCAGCAGGCAGAGTCTATACCAGGAGTGCAGCAGGCAGAGTCTGTATCAGGAGTGCAGCAGGCAGAGTCTGTATCAGGAGTGCAGCAGGCAGAGTCTGTATCAGAGTGCAGCAGGCAGAGTCTGTATCAGAGTGCAGCAGGCAGAGTCTATATCAGGAGTGCAGCAGGCAGAGTCTGTATCAGGAGTGCAGCAGGCAGAGTCTGTATCAGGAGTGCAGCAGGCAGAGTCTGTATCAGGAGTGCAGCAGGCAGAGTCTGTATCAGGAGTGCAGCAGGCAGAGTCTGTATCAGGAGTGCAGCAGGCAGAGTCTGTATCAGAGTGCAGCAGGCAGAGTCTGTACCAGAGTGCAACAGGCAGAGTATGTATCAGGAGTACAGCAGGCAGAGTCTGTATCAGGAGTGCAGCAGGCAGAGTCTGTATCAGGAGTGCAGCAGGCAGAGTCTGTATCAGGAGTGCAGCAGGCAGAGTCTGTATCAGGAGTGCAGCAGGCAGAGTCTGTATCAGGAGTGCAGCAGGCAGAGTCTGTATCAGGAGTGCAGCAGGCAGAGTCTGTATCAGGAATGCAGTAGGCAGAATCTGTATCAGAGTGCAGCAGGCAGAGTCTGTATCAGGAGTGCAGCAGGCAGAGTCTGTATCAGGAGTGCAGCAGGCAGAGTCTGTATCAGGAGTGCAGCAGGCAGAGTCTGTATCAGGAGTGCAGCAGGCATAGTCTGTATCAGAGTGCAGCAGGCAGAGTCTGTATCAGAGTGCAGCAGGCAGAGTCTGTATCAGGAGTGCAGCAGGCAGAGTCTGTATCAGGAGTGCAGCAGGCAGAGTCTGTATCAGGAGTGCAGCAGGCAGAGTCTGTATCAGGAGTGCAGCAGGCATAGTCTGTATCAGAGTGCAGCAGGCAGAGTCTGTATCAGGAGTGCAGCAGGCAGAGTCTGTATCAGGAGTGCAGCAGGCAGAGTCTGTATCAGGAGTGCAGCAGGCAGAGTCTGTATCAGTAGTGCAGCAGGCAGAGTCTGTATCAGGAGTGCAGCAGGCAGAGTCTGTATCAGGAGTGCAGCAGGCAGAGTCTGTATCAGGAGTGCAGCAGGCAGAGTCTGTATCAGGAGTGCAGCAGGCAGAGTCTGTATCAGAGTGCAGCAGGCAGAGTCTATATCAGGAGTGCAGCAGGCAGAGTCTGTATCAGGAGTGCAGCAGGCAGAGTCTGTATCAGGAGTGCAGCAGGCAGAGTCTGTATCAGGAGTGCAGCAGGCAGAGTCTGTATCAGGAGTGCAGCAGGCAGAGTCTGTATCAGGAGTGCAGCAGGCAGAGTCTGTATCAGGAGTGCAGCAGGCAGAGTCTGTATCAGAGTGCAGCAGGCAGAGTCTGTACCAGGAGTGCAGCAGGCAGAGTATGTATCAGGAGTGCAGCAGGCAGAGTCTGTATCAGGAGTGCAGCAGGCAGAGTCTGTATCAGGAGTGCAGCAGGCAGAGTCTGTATCAGGAGTGCAGCAGGCAGAGTCTGTATAAGTAGTGCAGCAGGCAGAGTCTGTATCAGGAGTGCAGCAGACAGAGTCTGCATCAGGAGTGTAGCAGGCAGAGTCAGTATTAGGAGTGCAGCAGGCAGAGTCTGTACCAGGAGTGCAGCAGGCAGAGTATGTATCAGGAGTGCAGCAGGTAGAGTCTGTATCAGGAGTGCAGCAGGCAGAGTCTGTATCAGGAGTGCAGCAGGCAGAGTCTGTATCAGAGTGCAGCAGGCAGAGTCTGTATCAGAGTGCAGCAGGCAGAGTCTGTATCAGGAGTGCAGCAAGGACTGGTACACAACCTTACACAACTTAGACTGCAGAACAGGAAGGTTCCACTACAGCCAACCCAATAGATGGAGACCCAATCAGGATTCCCCACATTTAAAAAAATTAGTGGTAGACAGTAGCAATGTCTAATCAATTTCACTACAGTAGAAAGAGTGTAAATAAGACCCACACCTCTTCCAGTACAGCCAACCCAGGAGATGGAGACCTAACCAGGAGTGTTCACATTGCCCGAAATGAGGGCCTAACACCAGCAAAGTGGCATCAATGTCATCAGACTACAAGTAGTTTAACGCAGACCCAAACCTGTCCCACTACAGCCAACCCAGGAGATGCAGACTTAATCGGAAGTGTTTAAATTTAAAAAAATAGGGTCTAAGACCACCATTTCTGTGGCCAACAGGTTGGAGATGGTGGAGTTCAACCTCTTAGCTTTGTCATGTGTAGGATGAAACAATCTTTTACGTGACCACAACAGCGGGATTGAGGGCTGCAGTGCTGAGAGAGGGTGGAGTATGGTGAAACGGACAAACCGATAGACCGTGAGTGAGGTGCAGGCGGAGATGTTACGGTGGATTGAGAAACGTGTGATGTGCTCAGAAAAACAAACAGCAGGCATGTCTGCTTCACTTACAGCTGACGGAGGAAGTGGGAAATACAGAGGTTTGTTCTGCAAGCCTTGGGGATTCCAAGATTTGTGGAGCAGCCCCTTCCCCGCCTGCCCCCACATCCACCAGAGTCACCCAGTGCCCAGTCAGCGAGATGTAACATCCTTGGCCATGCTTACTCGTCCAGGTGTCTGTGGTGAAATGCACCCTGGCACACATAGATTTAGACAAGGAACGGGTGATGTTGTCGGCAACATGCTGGTGTAGCGCAGGCACAGCTTTCTTAGAGAAGTAATGGCGACTGGGCAACTGGTACTGGGGGACTGCGACAGCCATCGGTTTTCGGAAACCGTCTGTGTCTACCAGGCGGAAAGGCAGCATTTCCGTGGCCAACAGATTGGAGATGGTGGAGTTCAACCGCTTAGCTTTGTCATGCGTAGGATGAAACAATATTTTACGTGACCACAACTGCGGGACCGAGGGCTGGCTGCAGTGCTGAGAGAGGGCAGAGCACGGTGAACCGGAAAAACTGGTGGAGTGTGAGTGAGGTGCAGATGTTACGGTGGATTGAGAAACATGCGGTGTGCTCGGTGAAACAAACACAGCAGGCATGTCCACTTCAGTTACAGCTGACGGACTGTCACTCAGCCTGACTGGAGCGGGTAAAGAACCAGAGTTTCTGCGATGGGAGACCTGTGTAACAAGACTTGGCATGGTAACAGAGGAGGAGGAAGAAGCAGCTGATGGTTGTTAAGTTGCGCTGGTCTGCATTTCAGCGCGGTAAGATTCCCAGCGCAAAGAATGTTGTTTGAGCACGTGAACCTTCATGCATGTAGTAGTCAAATTATTGCAGTTTTTCCGTCTACTGAGTTTTTTATCGTAAAGTTTGCAGATAACGTGAGTTTGGTCATCCTTTGCAGTCACAAAAAAGGCCCATGCTAGACAACCCTTGCTGCACCTGCGAGCTGCAGACCCGTGACCACTGCTGGCCACAGTCACAATTGTGGCTAAAGATGCAGTGCTCCTTGTGCTTGCACAGTACAGTCCGCATGAGCCTCAGGTATCTGAGTCTCATCGGGATTACCTCTTTCCCCTGCGGTTAACGTCTGGTGACGAGAGTCAGTAACCTGCTCGGACCCTACTTCGTTCTGCCCCGAATCCAAGCTAAAAAAATGTTGGGCATCGGTGCAGATGCTTTCCTCCCCTTGACTATGTGACTGTTTGGAGTACACTTGTGAAGCCCATGGTGTAGAATGGGTGATGAGTTCTACAGAGAGGACACTGGAAGCAGGGCTTGTCATCCACTGGAGCACCTGCTCTTTCTGGGCCTTATCAACAAGGCGTATCGCTGTGCGGCTGCCAAAGTAAGGGAGTGCGGTAGGCCGTCCACTAACATAAGTTGTCAGTTGTCTTTGGATAGGACCTGTTTGTGTTGGTTCACTAGTGCTTTCACTAACATTACCACGTACCCCACGTACACCTTGAGCACCAAGTCTATTCCCTCTTCCACCACGTCCTCTCTTTTCCCCACTCATGTTGGTCAGATACAGTGGTAGGAGCACACTATTAACTAAAGAAAAATATGTTTTTTTCCTGTGCAATAGCTCAGAACACACCTGAATTTCAGCGACACTAAATGACAAGGTAAGATATGGCCTGCCGTATAACGTTACTAACAGACAAAATAAATTTGTCAGTGTGCATGAGGCCGATAAAACCTACGAGATATTCTCCAAACAAATTCAAACTGAGATGCTGCCTGCTGTATTACTTTAGGAACAGAAGACATTTTTTTTTTAATGTGGATGAGGCCAGTATGACATAGAATATATGCTCCAAAATATTCCAAACTCAGATCTAGCCAGCTGTATCACTTTACTCAGAGCAAAAAATATTTTTGGGTTACTCTGCAGGTTACTCTGCATAAGCTCTGCGTCCAGCTGACTTTGGCCGCCACTGAGAGTAGCTGGCTTATAGCACTGTATGACATTTGGCACAGGAAAAAAATATTTTTTGGACTGGGCGTAGTAAGAGAAGTTATTCTTATTTTACTGTGAAACCAGGACAAGTTCAACGCCACTAAAATAGGATCTGCCTTTTAGCAAACTGGATCAACATTGCCACAGTAAAAAACCTTTGGTGGACTCTGCCTGCCAACCAAAAATATATATAGGTTTGACTGTGCGCACAAGCTGAATTTGACCGCCACTGACATAGTAGCTGGCTCATAGCACTGTATGACTTTTGGCACAGGAACAAATATTTTTTGGACTGGGCGCAGCAAGAGAAAAAATATATTTTTTTACTCTGAAACCACCTGAAGTTCAACTCCACTGAAATTGTATCTGACACTAAAAAAAACTTTAGTGCACACAGCTTTCAATATCACAATAGCAACAAGAAAAAAAAACAACAGATTTTGTGCTCTGCAATAAGAAGCTCTGCAGACTGTGCAGAGCACAATTTCAACCCCACTAAATGAAAAGGTGCACTGCGCTTGATCACATTAGCAAGTGCAAAAAAAGATTCAAGGTATACTGAGACATGGAGCTCTATACCAGCGGTGCACAGCACTATTGTATGGCACGGGCCCTC
Organism: Phyllobates terribilis; assembly: GCF_046119375.1. Classification (NCBI taxonomy): domain Eukaryota; kingdom Metazoa; phylum Chordata; class Amphibia; order Anura; family Dendrobatidae; genus Phyllobates; species Phyllobates terribilis. The sequence continues at coordinate 19,551,077 of NW_027362766.1, forward strand.
TGTTTCTGTCACAATCTCAGTACTTGCACAAGAACATCAAAAATATGCTGTACTAGAGGTTGCAGAGGTATACAGGCCAGGAATTATCTACACTATCTGACCACCACACAAGCGCCCATCTATCTAGCGAATATCTGTCATTACACAGGAGAACACTGAGCTGCGTCTATCTCCAGCAGTGACATGGATATAATAGCGCTGAGGGAACATGGCCGCTTTTTATATTGAGAGGACATGTGATTTCTGCAGCCAATTGCAGAAGCCCTTATGTCTGGACAATGTAGATGCTTCCTGCGTTCTGTTTGACTGGCCGCGCTTTCCTCAGTTTAAGTTACCGCCCACAGGAAAAAAAAAAGTGCGCCGCTGATCTGACCTGTTCTAAGCTCTCCACAGCCCCCACACTCACCTGGCACGTGTCTCCACTCATCATACACTTGCACTATGCTAACAAAACTGTTCAATGCGCCGTGGTTGCCCTGTATTCGCGTCACCCTGCAAATTCGACGAACTTTTCAGATTTTAAGAAAATTTGCTCGCCTTTGCAATCAAGAATCCGAATGTGACATACACTTGTTTCAATTGACATCTCTCGTGTTGGAGCCATGATTCATGTCAGTTCACTTGGTGCAACAGCTCTTCAAGGTGTGATCACTCCTTTTTAGATGCAGACTAACGAGCAGATCTAATTTAATGCAGGTGTTAGTTTTGGAAATGAAAATTTACAGGGTGATTCCATAATTTTTTCCTCAGAATTGAGTGATTCCATAATTTTTTCCCTCTGCTTGGTCTGAAAAAAATTACCCTTACTGAGTACCACATTTTTAATCTTGATTTCTTTTAGTGTTTCTTAAAGCCCTAAAGTTGCCATTTGAAATGACTTTAGTTTTGTGCCATGTCTGTGATCTGCTTTTTTTTTCCAACAACATTAAACAACTGAATGAACATCCTCCGAGCCCGGTGATTCCATAATTTTTGCCAGGGGTTGCAGTAACATAGTAAAATAGTTTTTAAGGTTGAAGGAAGACTAAGTCCATCTAGTTCAACCCGTAGCCTAACATGTTGATCCAGAGGAAGGCAAATAAAAACCATGTGGCAAACACTAAGCTCCACACTGGGGAAAAAAAATTCCTTCCCGACTCCATACGACAATCAGACTAGTTCCCTGGATCAACGCCCTATCAAGGAATCTAGTATTTATAACCTGTAATATTATACTTTACCAGAAAGGCATCCAGGCCCTTCTTAAATGTTAGTAGTGAATCACTCATTACAACATCATGCGGCAGAGAGCTCCATAGTCTCACTGCTCTTATAGTAAAGAATCCCCGTCTGTGATTATGATTAAACCTTCTTTCCTCCAGACGTAGAAGATGCCCCCTTGTCCCCGTCTCTGGCCTCAGAGTAAAAAGATCAGTAGAAAGGTCTTTGTACTGTCCCCTCATATACTTGTACATAGTAATAAGATCACCCCTAAGCCTTCGTTTTTCCACAGTAAATAACCCCAAGTGTAATAACCTGTCTTGGTATTGCAGACCCCCCAGTCCTCTAATAACCTGTCTTGGTATTGCAGACCCCCCAGTCCTCTAATAACCTTGGTCGCTCTTCTCTGCACCTGCTCTAGTTCAGCTATGTCTTTCTTATACACTGGAGACCAGAACTGTACACAGTATTCTAAGTGTGGTCGCACTAGTGACTTGTATAGAGGTAAAATTATCTTCTCCTCATGAGCATCTATGCCTCTTTTAATGCATCCCATTATTTTATTTGCCTTTGCAGCAGCTGCCTGACACTGGCCACTAAACGTGAGCTTGTCGTCCACCAATACACCCAGGTCTTTTTCAGTTACAGTTTTGCCCAGTGTTTTACAATTAAGCATATAATTATACATTTTATTTCCTCTGCCCAAGTGCATTACCTTACATTTATCCCCATTAAAGCTCATTTGCCTTTTATCAGCCCAAGCTTCTAGGTTACATAGATCCTCCTGTAATATAAAATTGTCCTCCTCTGTATTGATTACCCTGCAGAGTTTAGTGTCATCTGCAAATATTGAAATACTACTCTGTATGCCCCCTACAAGGTCATTAATAAATATGTTATAAAGAAGCAGGCCCAATACTGACCCCTGTGGTACCCCACTGTTAACTGAGACCCAGTCTGAGTGTGTTCCATTAATAACCACACTTTGTTTCTTATCACTGAGCCAATTCTTAACCCACATACATATATTTTCCCCTATCCCCATTGTTCTCATTTTATGTATCAACCTTTTGTGTGGAACCGTATCAAAAGCTTTTGAAAAGTCCATATACACAACATCCACTGCATTTCCTTGGTCCAGTCCAGAACTTACCTCTTCATAAAAGCTGATCAGATTAGTTTGGCAAGAACGGTCCTTCGTAAACCCATGTTGATATTGGGTCATGAGGTTATTCTTCTTCAGATACTCTAGTATAGCATCTCTTAGGAAACCCTCCAGGATTTTACCCACAGTAGAGGTTAAGCTTACTGGCCTATAATTTCCAAGTTCGGTTTTTGTCCCCTTTTTGAATATTGGTACCACATTTGCTATACGCCAGTCCTATGGTACAGACCCTGTTATTATGGAATCTTTAAAGATTAAAAATAATGGTCTATCTATGACGTTACTTAATTCCTGCAGTACTTGCGGGTTTTCTCAACTTCACTGATTTTTAGACGCCGCCGTACTTCCTGCTGGGTTAAGCAAGTGACATTTAATGGAGAATTTTTGTTATCACTGATCATGTTTTCTGTCATGCGATTTTCTTGTGTAAATACTGTTAAAGAAAATAATTTAGCATATTGGCTTTTTCCTCATCCACCATTTCACCCAGACTATTTTTAAGGGGGCCAACACTATCATTTTTTAGTTTCTTACTATTTATGTAGTTAAAGAATATTTTGGGATTATTTTTAACTTTCTCTGGCAATGAGTCTCTCTGTTTCAATCTTTGCTGCCTTGATTTGGTTTTTACAGAATTTATTTAATTTTCTGTATTTATTTAATGCCTCATCAATACCTACTTGCTTTAGTTCTCTAAATGCTTTCTTTTGTCACTTATTGCGCCCCTTACAGCCCTATTTAGCCATAGTGGTTTCCTTCTATTTCTAGCATGTTTATTCCCATAGGGTATATATTGTGCACAGATCCTATTCAGGATGCTAATAAATGTCTCCGATTTTCTTTGTGTAGTTTTATGTGTCAGGATATCGTCCCAGTTTATTGCACTAAGATCATCTCTCAACCGTTGGAAATTTGCCTTCCTGAAGTTTAGTGTCCTTGTAACCCCTCTACTACACATCTTATTAAAGGATACATGAAAACGTATTATTTTGTGATCACTATTAACAAAGTGACCCCCAACTCGTATATTTGATGTGCGGTCTGGCCTGTTGGTTAATATTAGGTCTAGCAGTGCCCCCCTTCTTGTTGGGTCCTGAACCAGTTGTGAAAGGTAATTATCTCTCATAGTTGTCAAAAACCTATTACCTTTGCTTGAACTACAAGTTTCTGTTCCCCAATGTATTTCAGGGTAGTTAAAGTCCCCCATAATAATGACTTCTCCTTGAGTCGCTGCTTCATCTATTTGCTTTATGAGGATATTCTCCACTGCTTCAATTATTTTTGGAGACTCATAACAAACCCCTATCAGTAATTTATTATTTTTCACCCCTCCCCTTATCTCCACCCATAGGGACTCTACATTTTTATTAGTGCCATATTCGTGCCGAATTTGAAACTTTCAAACATTCTTCAAACAAATTCGCTCAACACTACCTATAACAGTGTTCCAATATCAGCCATTTCTTCCGAATTCATTTTGATGCAGTGTGTCGGTCAAGCTATTCACACTAGACCTCTGTGTAGAATAATATCAGTAAAAAAAAGGCCTGCTATTTAAAACCATGGTTCTCTGTCAGACATATCACCTATAACAGTGTTCCAAAATCAGCCATTTCTTCCATTTTCATTTTGATGCTGTGTGTTGGTCAAGCTATTCACACTAGGTCTTTGTGTAAAATAATATTAGTAAACTACAGGCCTGCTAATTAAACCTGTGGTTCTCTGTCAGACATATCACCTATAACAGTGTTCCAAAAGCAGCCATTTCTTTCATTTACATTTCATTGCAGTGTGTTGGTCAATCTATTCACACTAGGTCTCTGTGTAGAATAATATTAGTAAATTACAGGCCTCCTACTTAAAACCGTTGTTCGGTGTCAGACATATCACCTATAACAGTGTTCCAAAATCAGCCATTTCTTCCATTATCATTTTGTCGCAGTGTGTGTTGGTCAAGCTATTCACACTAAGTCTCTGTATAGAATAATATTAGTAAATTACAGGCCTGCTGTTTAAAACCGTGGTTCTCTGTCAGACATATCACCTATAAAAGTGTTCCACAATCAGCTATTTCTTCCATTTTCATTTCGTTGCAGTGTGTCGGTCAATCTGTGTCTAGGTCTAGGTCTAGGTCTCTGTGTAGAATAATATTAGTAAATTACAGGCATGCCATTTAAAACCGTGGTTGTCTATCAGACATATCACCTATAACAGTGTTTCAAAATCAGCCATTTCTTCTATTTTCATTTCATTGCAGTGTGTCGGTCAAGCTATTCACACTAGGTCTCTTTGAAGAATAATATTAGTAAATCATAGGCCTGCTACTTAAAACCGTGGTTCTCTGTCAGACATATCACCTATAACAGTGTACCTAATTCAACCATTTCTTCCACTATCATTTTGTTGCAGTGTGTCGGTCAAGCTATTCACACTAGGTCTCTGTGTAGAATAACATTAGCAAATTACAGGCCTGCTATTTAAAACCATGGTTCTCTGTCAGACATATCACCTATAACTGTGTTATAAAATCAGCCATTTCTGCTGTCTATTTCAATGCAGTGTGTTGGTCAAGCTATTCCCACTAGGTTTCTGTAGAATAATAATAGTAAATTACAGGCCTGCTATTTAATCTCGTAGTTCTCTGCCAGACATATCACTTATAACAGTGTTCCAAAATTAGCCACTTCTTTAATTTTCATTTCATTGCAGTGTGTCGGTCAATCTATTCACACTAGGTCTCTGTGTAGAATAATATTAGTAAATTACAGGCCTGCTATTTAAAACCGTGGTTGTCTATCATACATATCACCTATAACAGTGTTTCAAAATTAGCAATTTCTTCCTTCTTTTTCGTTGCACTGTGTTGGTAAAGCTATTCACAATAGGTTTCTGTAGAATAATATTAGTTAATTACAGGCATGCTATTTAAACCCTTGGTTCTCTGTCAGACATATCACCTATAACAGTGTACCTAAATCAGCCATTTCATCCATTTTCATTTTATAGCAGTGTGTCGGTCAAGCTATTCACACTAGGTCTCTGTGTAGAATAACATTAGTAAATTACAGGCATGCTATTTAAAACCGTGGTTGTCTTTCAGACTTATCACCTATAACTGTGTTCCAAAATCAGCCATTTTTGTCTTCTATTTCATTGCAGTGTGTTGGTGTGACGCGAGTCACTACAGAAATAACAGTCTCAGAAAAGGAGAGAAAAAAGACTAATATTACTGAAAGAAATATAATATTAGAGCTACTTACTAGATAAAAATAGGGAGGTCAAACAATCCAAAGTCAAGTCCAGGAAGATGGCGCAGTACAAAGGGAGCAGACAAAAGAGTAGTCAGATAACAAGCAAATGGTCAAAATCCAGGTAAGGGAAAATAGTCAGGCACAGAGCACAGAGAGATCAGTCCTACACAGGTAATACCAAGTGTACAATTGACACTGGGTGAAGGAGCTAGCATGCTTAAGTAGAAGACTAATCAAGGGAAGTGAACACAGATGATTGCAGAAACAACCCAGCAAACCCAAAACAGACTGACAGCCTCCACACAATAGTAACCTAGCAGACAAGGAAAGTGTGGAGACAGTGACAGTACCCTCTCTTCAAGGGGGGGCCACCGGACCCCCAGGTCTCCCATGAAACCGCCGATGAAAGGCCCGGACCAACCGATCAGCCCTCACAGAATGAGCCGGAACCCTTGACCGTTCCTCAGGTCCATACCCCTTCCAATGTACAAGATATTGAAGGGAATTCCGGACCATACGGGAATCAATGATCTTTTGTACCTCATATTCTAAGCTTCCCTCAATAGACACCGGAGGAGGCGGGGGCGAGGGAGACAGAACAGGGGGAATAAATTCCTTCAACAAAGACTTGTGGAACACATTAGGAATACGGAAAGACTGAGGGAGTCGTAATCGGAAGGAAACCGGATTGACCACCTCCAGAATCTCATATGGACCAATGAATCTAGGACCCAACTTCAGCGAGGGTATCTTCAATCTAATATTCTTAGAGGATAGCCATACCTTATCCCCCACCTTGAAGGCGGCACCTGACGAGCGTTTCCTATCGGCCTTTTGTTTCTGCCGATGCTGAGCCACCCGAATATTCTTTTTAACCTCCCTCCAGACATCCCCCAACTCTTGAATGGTTAAATCTACCCCAGGACACCCAGAACTTATCATGGAGAACTCACCAAAATGAGGATGAAACCCATAATTACAGAAAAACGGAGAGGTTCCTGTGGACTGATTAACCCGACCGTTAAAGGCAAACTCAGCCAGAGGAAGAAAGGATGACCAATTCTCCTGCTGATCAGCGACAAAACATCTTAAAATTTGTTCCAAAGACTGATTTGTCCTTTCGGTCTGACCGTTAGTTTCAGGATGATAAGCAGAGGAAAAGGACAAATCAATCCCCAACCTTCTGCAGAAAGCCCTCCAAAATCTAGAGACGAATTGTACTCCCATATCAGATACAATATTAAGAGGAATCCCATGCAATCGTACCACATGAGTAATAAACAGTTTGGAGAGCGTCTCTGAATTGGGTAACCCGGATAATGGAACGAAGTGAGCCTGTTTGCTGAATCGATCGACTACCACCCAAATAGCCGTCATCCCCCCCAGACAGAAGTAAATCGGAAATGAAATCCATGGAAAAATGAGTCCATGGTCTTTCTGGAATGGGCAAAGGAGCCAATTCCCCAGCCGGCCGGCAATATTGCACTTTAGCGCGTGCACAAGTTTCACAAGCAGACACAAAATCTTTAATGTCCCTACGCATAGCAGACCACCAAAAGAGTCTTGCAACTGCCTTCTGGGTGGCAGTAACTCCAGGATGACCACTCAACACAGAATCATGGAATTCTTGCAAAAGGCGTAATCTGAGATACACAGGGACAAACAACTTGCATTCAGGAATATTGGAAGGAGCCAAGGACTGAGCAGTACGAATTTCTGCTTCCAGCTCAGAGGAAACCATTGCCACAACTATACCCTGAGGAAGAATGGAGGAAGGAGGCTCCGGAGGGGACACAGAATCAAGGCTACGAGACAGGGCATCCGCCCTCACGTTCTTAGACCCAGGCCTGAACGTAATAGAAAAATTAAATCTTGAAAAAAATAAAGACCATCTGGCCTGTCTAGGTGTCAACCGCTTAGCAGATTCGATATACGCTAGATTCTTGTGATCTGTCACCACGGTGACCAGATGAATGGCTCCCTCCAAAAAATGCCTCCATTCTTCAAAAGCCAATTTGACAGCAAGTAACTCTCGATTACCCACATCATAGTTTCTTTCAGCAGGAGAAAATTTCTTAGAGAAAAAGGCACATGGTCGCAGATTAGTTAAAGTTTTAGGACCTTGAGACAATACAGCCCCCACCCCAACCTCAGAAGCATCCACCTCCACAATGAACGGCCTCTGGAGATCTGGTTGAACAAGTGCAGGAGCAGACATAAAACATTTCTTCAAGTTTTCAAAAGCGCCGACTGCTTCTGACGACCAAACCTTTAGCTCCGCCCCTTTGCGAGTGAGGTCCGTAAGAGGCTTGACGATCTGAGAAAAACCTTTAATAAATTTTCTGTAATAATTTGCGAACCCTAAAAAGCGCTGCAGAGCCTTAAGGTCGCTGGGTTGAACCCAATCAATGATGGCCTGAACGTTCCCAGGATCCATCTTAAACCCGGAGGCTGACACAATGAAGCCCAAGAATGATATTTCTTGAACAGAAAAGGTACATTTTTCAATCTTGGCAAACAAACAATTATCTCTTAACCTTTGCAGAACCAAACGGACATGTTTATAATGAATATCCAGATCAGGTGAAAAAATTAGAATATCATCTAAATAATCCACAATGAATCTCCCAATATAATCAGAGAGAATATCATTCATAAAATTCTGAAAGACTGCGGGTGCATTTGTTAGCCCAAAAGGCATGACGAGACTTTCAAAAAGACCTTCAGAAGTTAAAAACGCTGTCTTCCACTCATCACCCTCTCAAATACGTATCAGGTTATATGCCCCTCTAAGATCCAGTTTGGAAAACCATTTGGCCCCCGAAAGTTGATTATATAGATCGGGGATAAGTGGAAGCGGATAAGTATTTTTAACAGTTATCTTGTTTAATTCTCGGAAATCGAGGCAGGGACGGAGACCTCCATTTTTTTTTTTAACAAAAAAGAATCCAGCTGCAACCGGCGATGAGGAAGGACGAATATGACCTTTCCGTAAACTTTCGTTAATATAAGCTTTCATGGATGCCCGCTCAGGGCCAGACAAGTTATACAAGTGAGCTTTGGGTAATTTGGCATTAGGAATGAGATTAATAGCACAGTCATAGGGACGGTGAGGAGGTAAGATCTCAGACTCTACTTCCGAAAAAACATCTCCGAAGTCCTTCAGGTATTCCGGAAGACCCTCCAGACTAACGGAGCAAGCATGCACAGATTTAAGACATTTTTCAATACAATGAGGGTCCCATTTGACAATATCTTTCTGATACCAGTCAATGATCGGATTATGTATGCGCAGCCAAGGAAGACCCAACACAATCCCAGCAGGTAAATTGTCCAGGACATAACAGGAGATTAATTCTGTATGCAGTGACCCCACCTTGAGTGTGAACTCCACCGTAACTAACTGAACCAGATTTTTTAGCAACGGTGTTCTATCAATAGCCACAATTTGAATAGGGTCTTCTAACTTAACTGTCCCTAATCCTAATTTCTGAACAAGTCCCGAATCAATGAAATTAGCCGCTGCTCCACAGTCAATAAAGGCAAATGTTGATAGACACTGTTTTTGAAACAGAAGTTCAGCATTCAACAACACTTTATCAGAGGAGTAAAAGGGTACCTGTAAGTTTGGGTGACCTCCTCGACAATCACCCAGACCTAGGCGTTTCCCGACGGCTTATTCGTTGCAGGTCGTGCTGGGCAATCCTTTAAGAGATGTCCAGATTGGCCACAATACAGACAAAGTCCAAGTTCCAGGCAGCGTCTCCTCTCCTTAACCCTTGAGCTGGCAGCTCCAACCTCCATAGGTTCTACATCTGGTAAACGACCCGGGCCCGGTGGACAAAATGGAACCTCGTGTTGAACCTTGCGTCTCTCCCACATCCTCCGATCCATGCGGATAGCCTGAGTCATGGCCTCCCCCAAACAACCAGGTGGAGCATGCAGAGCCAGAGCGTCCTTTAGAGGCTCCGAAAGACCCCTGAGGAATTGGCACCTGAGAGCCGCGTCATTCCAGAGAACATCAGTAGACCACTGACGAAATTCAGAACAGTAGTCTTCTGCTGTATGATTACCCTGTGTCAGGTTCATGATCCTTGTCTCTGCCACCTTGACCCTGTCAAGTTCGTCATAGATATGTCCTAAAGCATCAAAGAAAGCATCCACAGAAGGACGTTCAGGAGAAAAAGGGGGTAGAGAAAATGCCCAAGTCTGGGGACCCCCACGCAGAAGTGACATTATAATTACCACCCGCTGTGACTCATTCCCTGATGACCGAGGACGCAAGGTAAACAATAATTTACAACTTTCTTTGAAAGTTCTGAACTGATCTTTCTCCCCCGAAAATTTGTCAGGGAGTGCTATAGCCGGTTCAGGGGGGCTCAAAGATACGTCAGATGGTTCAGAAGTCATGACAGTGGTCGGAGAGGAAAGATTCTGAGGGACTGTAAACGTACCAGAAATCTGGTCTTGTAACTGAGCCTGTGAGGACGCCAGTTTGTGTTGTTCCAAGGCCAGATCCTGAACTAACTGAGTCAGATTCGCCACCTGATCACACGAAGTACGTAACGGATCCATAGGTGGGAAAAAGGGAAAAAAAAAAAAAAGTGAACGGTCAATTGTAATGTGACGCGAGTCACTACAGAAATAACAGTCTCAGAAGAGGAGAGAAAAGACTAATATTACTGAAAGAAATATTATGTAAGTGCTACTTACTGGATAAATAGAGGGAGGTCAAACGATACAAAGTCAAGTCCAGGAAGATGGCGCAGTACAACAAGGAGAAGTCAGAGACGTAATCCACTACACAAGCCGAGGTCAGGAAAACCAGAAAGACAAGGCAGTACACGGAGCAGACAAAAGAGTAGTCAGATAACAAGCAAATGGTCAAAATCCAGGTAAGGGAAAATAGTCAGGCTGGTTCAGGCACAGAGCACAGAGAGATCAGTCCTACACAGGTAATACCAAGTGTACAATTCACACTGGGTGAAGGAGCTAGCATGCTTAAGTAGAAGACTAATCAAGGGAAGTGAACACAGATGATTGCAGAAACAACCCAGCAAACCCAAAACAGACTGACAGCCTCCACACAATAGTAACCTAGCAGACAAGGAAAGTGTGGAGACAGTGACAGTTGGTCAAGCTATTCACACTAGGTTTCTGTAGAATAATATTAGTAAATTACAGGCCTGCTATTAAATCCCGTGGTTCTCTGTCAGACATATCACCTATGACAGTGTTCCAAAATCAGCCATTTCTTCCATTATCATTTTGTCACAGTGTGTGGGTCAAGCTATTCACACTAGGTCTCTGTGTAGAATAATATTAGTAAATTATAGGCCTGCTATTTAAAACCGTGGTTCTCTGTCAGAAATATCACTCATAACAGTGTTCCAAAATCAGCCATTTCTTCCATTATCATTTTGTTGCAGTGTGTCAGTGAAGCTATTCACACTAGGACTCTGTGTAGAATAATATTAGTAAATTAAAGGCCTGCTATTTAAAACCGTGGTCGTCTGTCAGACATATCACCTATAACAGTGTTCCAAAATCAGCCATTTCTTCCATTTTCATTTTGTTGCAGTTTGTCGGTCAAGCTATTCACACGAGGTCTCTGTGTAGAATAATATCAGTAAATTACAGACCTGCTATTTAAAACCGTGGTTCTCTGTCAGACATATCACCTATAACAGTGTTCTAAAATCAGCCATTTATTCCATTTTCATTTTGTTGCAGTGTGTCGGTCAAGCTATTCACACTAGGTCTCTGTGTAGAATATTATTATTAAATTACAGGCATGCTATTTAAAACCGTGGTTGCCTGTCAGACATATCACCTATAGCAGTGTTCCAAAATCAGCTATTTTTGTTTTGTTTTTCGCTGCAGTGTGTTGGCCAAGCTATTCACACTAGGTTTCTGTAGAACAGTATTAGTAACTTACAGGCCTGCTATTTAAACCCGTGGTTCTCTATCAGACATATCACCTATAGAAGTGTTCCAAAATCAGCCATTTCTTCCATTTTCATTTCGTTGCAGTGTGTCGGTCAAGCTATTCACACTAAGTCTTTGTGTAGAATAATATTAGTAAATTACAGGCCTGCTTTTTAAAACCGTGGTTCTCTGTCAGACATATCACCTACAACAGTGTTCCAAAATCAGCCATTTCTTCCATTATGATTTTGTTGCAGTGTGTCAGTCAAGCTATTCACACTAGGTCTCTCTGTGGAATAATAATATTAAATTACAGGCCTGCTGTTTAAAACCGTGGTTGTCTATCAGACATATCACCTATAACAGTGTTTCAAAATTAGCCATTTCTGCCTTCTTTTTCGTTGCACTGTGTTGGTCAAGCTATTCACACTAGGTTTCTGTAGAATAATATTAGTAAATTACAGGCTTGCTATTTAAACCCGTGTTGCTCTGTCAGTCATAGCACCTATAACAGTGTACCTAAATCAGTCATTTCTTCCATTTTCATTTTGTTGCAGTTTGTCGGTCAAGCTATTCACACGAGGTCTCTGTGTAGAATAATATCAGTAAATTACAGACCTGCTATTTAAAACCGTGGTTCTCTGTCAGACATATCACCTATAACAGTGTTCCAAAATCATTCATTTCTTCCATTATCATTTTGTTGCAGTGTGTCAGTCAAGCTATTCACACTAGGTCTCTGTGTAGAATAATATTAGAAATTACAGGCATGCTATTTAAAACCGTGGTTGTCTGTCAGACATATCACCTATAGCAGTGTTCCAAAATCAGCTATTTTTGCTTTGTTTTTCGCTGCAGTGTGTTGGCCAAGCTATTCACACTAGATTTCTGTAGAACAATATTAGTAACTTACAGGCCTGCTATTTAAACCCGTGGTTCTCTATCAGACATATCACCTATAGAAGTGTTCCAAAATCAGCCATTTCTTCCATTTTCATTTCGTTGCAGTGTGTCGGTCAAGCTATTCACACTGAGTCTCGGTGTAGAATAATATTAGTAAATTACAGGCCTGCTTTTTAAAACCGGTTCTCTGTCAGGCATATCACCTACAACAGTGTTCCAAAATCAGCCATTTCTTCCATTATGATTTTGTCGCAGTGTGTCGGTCAAGCTATTCACACTAGGTCTCTCTGTGGAATAATAATATTAAATTACAGGCCTGCTATTTAAAACCATGGTTATCTGTCTGACATATCACCTATAACAGTGATTCAAAATTAGCCATTTCTGACTTCTTTTTCGTTGCACTGTGTTGGTCAAGCTATTCACACTAGGTTTCTGTAGAATAATATTAGTAAATTACAGGCTTGCTATTTAAACCCGTGTTTCTCTGTCAGTCATAGCACCTATAACAGTGTACCTAAATCAGTCATTTCTTCCATTTTCATTTTGTTGCAGTTTGTCGGTCCAGCTATTCACACGAGGTCTCTGTGTAGAATAATATCAGTAAATTACAGACCTGCTATTTAAAACCATGGTTCTCTGTCAGACATATCACCTATAACAGTGTTCCAAAATCATTCATTTCTTCCATTATCATTTTGTTGCAGTGTGTCGGTCAAGCTATTCACACTAGGTCTCTGTGTAAAATAATATTAGAAATTACAGGCATGCTATTTAAAACCGTGGTTGTCTGTCAGACATATCACCTATAGCAGTGTTCCAAAATCAGCTATTTTCGCTGCAGTGTGTTGGCCAAGCTATTCACACTAGGTTTCTGTAGAACAATATTAGTAACTTACAGGCCTGCTATTTAAACCCGTGGTTCTTTATCAGACATATCACCTATAGAAGTGTTCCAAAATCAGCCATTTCTTCCATTTTCATTTCGTTGCAGTGTGTCGGTCAAGCTATTCACACTTGGTCTCTGTGTAGAATAATATTAGTAAATTACAGGCCTGTCATTTAAAACTGCGGTTCTCTGTCAGACATATCACCTATAACAGTATTCCAAAATCAGCCATTTCTTCCCTTTTCATTTTGTTGCAGTTTGTCGGTCAAGCTATTCACACTAGGTCTCTTTGTAGAATAATATTAGTAAATTACAGGCCTGGTAGTTAAAACCGTGGTTCTCTGTCAGACATATCACCTATAACAGTGTTCCAGTGTTACAAAATCAGCCATTTCTTCCATTTTCATTTTGTTTCAGTGTGTCGGTCAAGCTATTCACACTAGGTCTCTGTGTAGATTAATATTAGTAAATTACAGGCCTCCTACTTAAAACCGCTGTTCTGTGTCAGACATATCACCTATAACAGTCTTCAAAAATCAGCCATTTCTTCCATTTTCATTTTGTTGCAGTTTGTCAGTCAAGCTATTCACACTACATCTCTGTGTAAAATAATGTTAGTGAATTAGAGATCTGCTATTTAAAACCGTGGTTCTCTGTCAGACATATCATCTATAACTGTGTTCTAAATCAGCAATGTTTTTCATTTTCTTTTGGTTGCAGTGTGTCTGTCAAGCTATTCACACTAGGTCTCTGTGTAGAATAATATTAGTAAATTACAGGCCTGCTATTTAAAACTGTGGTTCTCTATCAGAAATATCACCTATAACTGTGTTCCAAAATCAACCATTTCTTCCATTTTCATTTTGTTGCAGTTTGTCGGTAAAGCTATTCACACTATATCTCTGTGTTAAATAATATTAGTAAATTACAGGCATCCTATTTAAAACCGTGGTTCTCTGTCACACAGATCACCTATAACAGTGTCCCAAAATCAGCTATTTCTTCCATTATCATTTTGTTGCAGTGTGTCAGTCAAGGTATTCACACTAGGTCTCTGTGTAGAATAACATTAGTAAATTACAGGCATGCTATTTAAATCCGTGGTTGTCTGTCAGACATATCACCTATAACTGTGTTCCAAAATCAGCCATTTCTGCCTTTTATTTCATTTTAGTGTGTTGGCCAAGCTATTCACACTAGGTTTCTGTAGAATAATAATAGTAAATTACAGGCCTGCTATTGAATCCTGTGGCTCTCTGTCAGACATATCACCTACAACAGTGTTCCAACATCAGCTACTTCTTTAAATTTCATTTCGTTGCAGTGTGTCGGTCAAGCTTTTCACAGTAGGTCTCTGTGTAGAATAATATTAGTGAATTACAGGTCTGCTATTTAAAACCGTGGTTCTCTATCAGACAAATCACCTATAACAGTGTTCCAAAATCAGCCATTTCTTCCATTATCATTTTGTTGCAGTGTGTGTTGGTCAAGCTATTCACACTAAGTCTCTGTGTAGAATAATGTTAGTAAATTATAGGCCTGCTGTTTAAAACCGTGGTTCTCTGTGAGACATATCACCTATAACAATGTTCCAAAGTCAGCCATTTCTTCCATTTTCATTTTATTGCAATGTGTCAGTCAAGCTATTCACACTAGGTCTCTGTGTAGAATAATATTAGTAAATTAAAGGCCTGCTATTTAAAACCGTGGTTGTCTGTCAGACATATCACCTATAACAGTGTTCCAAAATCAGCTATTTTTGCCTTGTTTTTCGCTGCAGTGTGTTGGTCAAGCTATTCACACTAGGTTTCTCTAGAAGAATATTAGTAAATTACAGGCCTGCTATTTAAAACCGTGGTTCTCTGTCAGACATATCATCTATAAAAGTGTTCCACAATAAGCCATTTCTTCCATTTTCATTTTGTTGCAGTGTGTCGGTCAATCTATTCACACTAGGTCTCTGTATAGAATAATATTATTAAATTACAGGCATGCTATTTAAAACCGTGGTTGTCTATCAGACATATCACCTATAACAGTGTTTCAAAATCAGCCATTTCTTCTATTTTCATTTCATTGCAGTGTGTCGGTCAAGCTATTCACACTAGGTCTCTGTGTAGAATAATATTAGTAAATTACAGGCATGCTATTTAAAACCGTGGTTGTCTATCAGACATATCACCTATAACTGTGTTCCAAAATCAGTCATTTTTGTCTTCTATTTCATTGCAGTGTGTTGGTCAAACTATTCACACTAGGTTTCTGTAGAATAATATTAGTAAATTACAGGCCTGCTACTTAATCCCGTGGTTCTCTGTCAGACATATCACCTATAACAGTGTTCCAAAATCAGCCATTTCTTCCATTATCATTTTGTCACAGTGTGTGGGTCAAGCTATTCACACTAGGTCTCTGTGTAGAATAATATTAGTAAATTATAGGCCTGCTATTTAAAACCATGGTTCTCTGTCACAAATACCACTCATAACAGTGTTCCAAAATCAGCCATTTCTTCCATTATCATTTTGTTGCAGTGTGTCAGTGAAGCTATTCACACTAGAACTCTGTGTAGAATAATATTAGTAAATTAAAGGCCTGCTATTTAAAACCGTGGTCATCTGTCAGACATATCACCTATAACAGTGTTCCAAAATCAGCCATTTCTTCCATTTTCATTTCGCTGCAGTGTGTCTGTCAAGCTATTCACACTAGGTCTCTGTGTAGAATAATATTAGTAAATTACAGGCCTGCCATTTAAAACTGTGGTTCTCTGTCAGACATATCACCTATAACAGTATTCTAAAATCAGCCATTTCTTCCCTTTTCATTTTGTTGCAGTTTGTCGGTCAAGCTATTCATACTAGGTCTCTGTGTAGAATAATATTAGTAAATTACAGGCCTGGTAGTTAAAACCGTGGTTCTCTGTCAGACATATCACCTATAACAGTGTTCCAGTGTTACAAAATCAGCCATTTCTTCCATTTTCATTTTGTTTCAGTGTGTCGGTCAAGCTATTCACACTAGGTCTCTGTGTAGAATAATATTAGTAAATTACAGGCCTCCTACTTAAAACCGTTGTTCTGTGTCAGACATATCACGTATAACAGTCTTCCAAAATCAGCCATTTCTTCCATTTTCATTTTGTTGCAGTTTGTCAGTCAAGCTATTCACACTACATCTCTGTGTAAAATAATATTAGTGAATTACAGGTCTGCTATTTAAAACCGTGGTTCTCTGTCAGACATATCACCTATAACTGTGTTCCAAAATCAGCCATTTCTTCCATTTTCATTTTGTTGCAGTTTGTCGGTCAAGCTATTCACACTATATCTCTGTGTTAAATAATATTAGTAAATTACAGGCATCCTATTTAAAACCGTGGTTCTCTATCAGACAGACCACCTATAACAGTGTCCCAAAATCAGATATTTCTTCCATTATCATTTTGTTGCAGTATGTCAGTGAAGCTATTCAAACTAGGTCTCTGTGTAGAATAATATTAGTAAATTACAGGCCTGTCATTAAAAACCGTGGTTCTCTGTCAGACATATCACCTATGACAGTGTTCCAAAATCAGCTATTTTTGCCTTGTTTTTCGCTGCAGTGTGTTGGTCGAGCTATTCACACTAGGTTTCTCTAGAACAATATTAGTAAATTACAGGCCTGCTATTTAAACCCGTGGTTCTCTGTCAGACATATCACCTATAAAAGTGTTCCAAAATCAGCCATTTCTTCCATTTTCATTTCGTTGCAGTGTGTCGGTCAAGCTATTCACACTAGGTCTCTGTGTGGAATAATATTAGTAAATTACAGGCATGCTATTTAAAACCGTGGTTGTCTATCATACATATCACCTATAACAGTGTTTCAAAATTAGCAATTTATTCCTTCTTTTTTGTTGCACTGTGTTGGTAAAGCTATTCACAATAGGTTTCTGTAGAATAATATTAGTTAATTACAGGCATGCTATTTAAACCCTTGGTTCTCTGTCAGACATATCACCTATAACAGTGTACCTAAATCAGCCATTTCATCCATTTTCATTTTATAGCAGTGTATCGGTCAAGCTATTCACACTAGGTCTCTGTGTAGAATAACATTAGTAAATTACAGGTATGCTATTTAAAACCGTGGTTGTCTTTCAGACATATCACCTATAACTGTGTTCCAAAATCAGCCATTTTTGAATTCTATTTCATTGCAGTGTGCTGGTCAAGCTATTCACACTAGGTTTCTGCAGAATAATATTTGTAAATTACAGGCCTGCTATTTAATCCCGTGGTTCTCTGTCAGACATATCACCTATAACAGTGTTCCAAAATCAGCCATTTCTTCCATTATCATTTTGTCACAGTGTGTGGGTCAAGCTATTCACACTAGGTCTCTGTGTAGAATAATATTAGTAAATTATAGGCCTGCTATTTAAAACTGTGGTTCTCTGTCACAAATATCACTCATAACAGTGTTCCAAAATCAGCCATTTCTTCCATTGTCATTTTTTGCAGTGTGTCAGTCAAGCTATTCACACTAGGACTCTGTGTAGAATAATATTAGTAAATTAAAGGCCTGCTATTTAAAACCGTGGTCATCTGTCAGACATATCACCTATAACAGTGTTCCAAAATCAGCCATTTATTCCATTTTCATTTTGTTGCAGTTTGTCGGTCAAGCTATTCACACGAGGTCTCTGTGTAGAATAATATTAGTAAATTACAGGCCTGCTATTTAAAACCGTGGTTGTCTGTCAGACATATCACCTATAACAGTGTTCCAAAATCAGCTATTTTTTCCTTGTTTTTCGCTGCAGTGTGTTGGTCAAGCTTTTCACACTAGGTTTCTGTAGAACAATATTAGTAAATTACATGCTCGCTATTTAAACCCATGGTTCTCTGTCAGACATATCACCTATAACAGTGTTCCAAAATCAGCCATTTCTTCCATTTTCATTTCTTTGCGTTGTGTCAGTCAAGCTATTCACACTAGATCTCTGTGTAGAATAATATTAGTAAATTACAGGCTTGCTTTTTAAAACCGTGGTTCTCTGTCAGACATATCACCTATAACAGTGTCCCAAAATCAGCCATTCCTTTCATTATCATTTTGTTGCAGTGTGTCGATCAAGCTATTTACACTAGATCTCTGTGTAGAATAATATTAGTAAATTGCAGGCCTGCTATTTAAAACCGTGGTTCTCTGTGAGACATATAACCTATAACAGTGTTCCAAAATCAGCCATTTCTTCCACTATCATTTAGTTGCAGTGTCTCGGTCAAGCTATTCCTCCTAGGTCACTGTGTAGAATAATATTAGTAAATTACAGGTCTGCTATTTAAAACCGTGGTTCTCTGTCAGACATATCACCTACAACAGTGTTCCAAAATCAGCCATTTCTTCCATTATGATTTTGTCGCAGTGTGTCGGTTAATCCATTCACACTAAGTCTCTGTGTAGAATAATAATAGTAAATTACAGGCATGCTATTTAAAACCGTGGTTGTCTATCAGACATATCACCTATAACAGTGTTTCAAAATTAGCCATTTCTGCCTTCTTTTTCCTTGCACTGTGTTGGTTAAGCTATTCACACTTGGTTTCTATAGAATAATATTAGTAAATTACAGGCTTGCTATTTAAACCCTTAGTTCTCTTTCACAAATATTACCTATAACAGTCATCCAAAATCAGCCATTTCTTCCATTTCCATTTCATTGCAGTGTGTCGGTCAAGCTATTCACACTAGGTCTCTGTGTAGAGTAATATTAGTAAATAACAGGCATGCTATTTAAAACCGTGTCAGAGATATCACCTATAGCAGTGTTCCAAAATCAGCTATTTTTGCTTTGTTTTTCGCTGCAGTGTGTTGGCCAAGCTATTCACACTAGGTTTCTGTAGAACAATATTAGTAACTTACAGGCCTGCTATTTAAACCCGTGGTTCTCTATCAGACATATCACCTATAGAAGTGTTCCAAAATCAGCCATTTCTTCCATTTTCATTTCGTTGCAGTGTGTCGGTCAAGCTATTCACACTAGATCTCTGTGTAGAATAATATTAGTAAATTACAGGCCTGCTTTTTAAAACCGTGGTTCTCTGTCAGACATATCACCTATAACAGTGTTCCAAAATCAGCCATTTCTTCCATTATGATTTTGTCGCAGTGTGTCAGTCAAGCTATTCACACTAGGTCTCTCTGTGGAATAATAATATTAAATTACAGGCCTGCTATTTAAAACCATGGTTCTCTGTCTGACATATCACCTATAACAGTGTTTCAAAATTAGCCATTTCTGCCTTCTTTTTCGTTGCACTGTGTTGGTCAAGCTATTCACACTAGGTTTCTGTAGAATAATATTAGTAAATTACAGGCTTGCTATTTAAACCCGTGTTTCTCTGTCAGTCATAGCACCTATAACAGTGTACCTAAATCAGTCATTTCTTCCATTTTCATTTTGTTGCAGTGTGTCGGTCAAGCTATTCACACGAGGTCTCTGTGTAGAATAATATCAGTAAATTACAGACCTGCTATTTAAAACCGTGGTTCTCTGTCAGACATATCACGTATAACATTGTTCCAAAATCATTCATTTCTTCCATTATCATTTTGTTGCAGTGTTTCGGTCAAGCTATTCACACTAGGTCTCTGTGTAGAATAATATTAGTAAATTACAGGCATGCTATTTAAAACTGTGGCTCTCTGTCAGACATATCACCTATAACAGTGTTTCAAAATCAGCCATTTTTGCCTTCTATTTTGTTGCACTGTGTTGGTCAAGCTATTTACACTAGGTTTCTGTAGAATAATATTAGTAAATTAAAGGCCTGCTATTTAAAACTGTGGTTCTCTGTAAGACATAGCACCTATAACTGCGTTCAAAAATCTGCAATTTCTCGGGAACGTGGAAAATATTTCCTCCATTCAAAATGGGCAAGGTGCGTGGCAAGGGACGGGGAAGTGGGCGTGATGGTGCATGCAGAGCCTGAGGCCAAGGACATGGCTGTGGGCAAGCTAAAATTGACACCCACATCCTGTCGCTTGACCTTCCTGTCCCAATTACTAGGGGACCGTGGTACACAACTATTAAACCCAGAGCAGTGTCAAAAGGTTGTTGGTTGGATAGCAGATAATGCTTCCAGTCATTTTGCCACCCTCCGGTCTTCCACACGGTCTAGTCTCAGTAGCCTTGAGTCTGGGCGCATATTCCTCACCCTGATCCTCTTTCCTCCTACCATGCCGAGTGCCCGGAGACAACTGATCCCAAACATGGACACTCAGAAGAGCTGTTCACTTTTCCATTTGTAGATTTGGGCCTCTTGCCAAGCCAGCTTCAAGCGAGTCAAGAAGAGAACGCGTGTAGCGATGCCCAAATATTGTAACAGCCAAGGTCACACGAATGCAATGGTGGAAAAGTGCAAATACTGTCGCAAGAGGTGGATGATGATGATGAGACACAATTGCCAGGAAGTCAGGAGGAGGATCAGGTTGCTGAAGTATGCGACGAGGTGGTGAATGATATAGTAACTGGCCCAACCTGGCATGGGAACATACAGAGCGAGGACAGCAGCACACAGGGGGAGGGACGCCTAGCACCACAACAGGCAGGAAGAAGCAGAGTGGTGGCCGCAGACACAAGACAGGAAAGCGTTCCTCGTAACACCAACACGACGGAAGTTTTCAGTGTTGGCATATGCAACAGATTAGGACTTATTATAAGTGAAAGGAGAACTTTATACTAACCAGACAGCAGATGGCGATAGTGTATAAAGTTATATGCTTGCTGTAATGAGGGGAGAAAAGCTCTCAATTGTTGGTTGTTTTTACTTCCTGTGTTTTCTTTGTTTCCTGAATGAGTTATGTAAGCAGCACACTGACTGTGTGACACTGAATTGTATCTCATGTTTAACCAGTATGAAGTAAATACTGTTTACTCAAGATATCTTGCTGATTGAAGCTCTCGTAAGTACAGTGGTGACTATAAGAAGATGCACTCTGCGACAGGTTATGGGCCCAGGTCGGAACCCAGACACTAAAGCCCAGACACTACAGGCCCGCACTACAAGAGGATCCTGGTTTATAACCCCAGATAACGGAGCACACAGATAAGCTCTGTAAACAGAAGGAAATAAATCCAGATACAGAGTGACAGAGGAATTCATGATCCCAGGAGCTGGATATAATTACAGAGAATTCAGCACAGGCAGGACATACAGGAACTATCAAGAAGAAAAAACAGGAGAATATCTTCAGTACAACTCTCTAAACAAGTAAGACTATATAAAGATGATGAGTAACACAGAACTGAAATTCTCAGTAGCTAAACTGAATAGTGAAAATTAGCAGTTATGGAAATTCAAAGTAGAGATGTTGTTATCTAAGGATGATTTATGGGAAGTAATTGTTACAGAAAGACCAAATCAAGATAATCAGACATGGGATAAGAAGAATAGACAAGCGAGAGCCACCATTAGATTATTAGTGGATGATGCTCAATTAATGCATATAAGAAATGAAGAAACAGCTAAAGGAATGTGGGAAGAATTAAGAAAACTGTATGAAAGACCTAGTTTGAATGACAAGTTATTTTTATTAAGAAAGCTTTACAGTATGAGATTGAGTGCAAATGGTCCGGGGAGAGTCAGTGGATGTTGTATACCTTGACTTCTCCAAAGCGTTTGATACCGTGCCACACAAAAGGTTGGTATATAAAATAAGAATGCTTGGTCTGGGGGATAATGTGTGCAAGTGGGTAAATAGCTGGCTGAGTGATAGAAAGCAGTGGGTGGTTATCAATGGAGTAAGCTCAGGGTGTGTCAGGGTTACTAGTGGGGTGCCTCAAAGGTCTGTCTTGGGCCCTATATTATTTAATATATTTATTAATGATCTAGTGGAAGGGTTGCATAGTAAAATAGCAATATTTGCAGATGATACTAAACTTTGTAAAGTAGTTAATACAGATGAGGATAGGGCACAGCTACAGGAGGATTTAGATAAATTGGGGAGTTGGGCCAAAAAATGGCAAATGGGGTTCAATGCCGATAAATGTAAGGTCATGCACATGGGAAAGAAAAACAGCAGTCACCCATACATATTAAATGGGAAACCGTTGGGGAAATCTGACATGGAGAAGGACCTGGGCGTCTTGATTAATAGCAAATTAAATTGGAGTGCCCAGTGTCAGGCAGCAGCTGCGAAGGCAAATAGAGTCATGGCATGCATCAGAAGAGGAATAGGGGCATATGATGAGAACATTGTTCTTCCTCTGTATAAAGCGCTGGTAAGGCCGCACTTAGAATATTGTGCACAGTTCTGGGCTCCGGTGCTCAGGAAAGACATATTGGAGCTAGAGAGGGTACAAAGGAGGGCGACTAAGGTAATAAAGGGAATGGAGGGACTAGAATACCCAGAGAGGTTGTCAAAATTAGGCCTATTTACGTTGGAAAAGAGAAGGCTTAGGGGAGACCTCATAAACATGTATAAATACATCAGGGGGCAGTACAGAGATCTCTGCCATGACCTGTTTATACCAAGGATGGTGACAAAGACGAGGGGGCACACTATGCGTCTGGAGGAAAGGAGGTTCCTGCACCAGCATAGAAGGGGATTCTTTACGGTCAGAGCCGTGAGACTCTGGAACTCTCTGGGAGAGGAAGTGGTGATGTCTAACTCACTTAATGAGTTCAAGAGAGGCCTGGACGCCTTTCTTGAGAACAATAAAATTACATCTTATGCTTAGTGATAGTTAATTAATCCAGGGATTTAATCTGACTGCCAGATTGGAGTCGGGAAGTGAATTTTTCCTCAATGATGTAAATTGGCCTATACCGCATGTTTTTTTTTTGCCTTCCCCTGGATCAACGCTGCGGAATAGCTGCAGTGCACAAGAAATAGGCTGAACTCGATGGACGCTTGTCTTTTTTCGGCCTTATAAACTATGTAACTATGCAGAAGCACATATTCTCAATGATGAAAGTGATATCTGTAGCGCCGGCGTCCCTGCCCTCTGCTAGGCCGGGACGCTGTTCCCCTCACCTCTCTGCTCCGTGCCCGGCGTCCTCCTCCCGCTCTGCTGGCAGCGCGCGCTCCTTCCTGGCCACTGTGCTTAGGGCGCGCGCGCTCTCCCTCCCTCTTAAAGGGGCCGCGCGCGCCGTCCTAAGGAGTCCCCGGCCAATGGCCGGAGGACTTCACCATATATAAGGCACCTCCTCCAAAATGGAGGTGCCCGAGCAATGTTGTTGCACTGTTCTCTACTCTGCTTCAGCCCTCAGGTCCCGTTGCCAGTTACCTGCCAGATTCCTGCCAGCTCGCTGTCTTATTCCTGCCTGATATTCTGCTACCTGCCTGCTAGCCTGAGGTCCGACGGTCTGCCTTACAACTCCTGTCAGTCTGTCTAAGGACCAGCTTGCCCGCTCACCTGGGAGCACACATCAGCTACCTGCTTGCTTGCCTGAGGTCCGACGGTCTGCCTTCCAACTCCTGTCAGTCTGTCTATGGACCAGCTTGCCCGCTCACCTGGGAGCGCACATCTGCTACCTGCCTGCTAGCCTACCTGGAGGCTCCGCCGTCACGTGCTGTGACCACCTGCCTGTCCAGTGACTCCTGCCCGCTCACCTGGGAGCTCATCTGCTGCCTGTCCACTAGCCTACCTGGAGGCTCTGCCGTCACATGCTGTGACCACCCGCCTGTCCAGAGACTTCTGCCCGCTCACCTGGGAGCGCTTATCTGCCGCCTGTCTGTTGGTCTTCCTGGAGGCTCCGCCGTCACATGCTGTGACCATCTCGCCTGCTCACCTGGGAGCTCACGTCTACCATCAGCCGCCACAGGTCGTACCAACCCTTTACCCAGAGACTGCCCCGGTCACTTGCCGTGACCATCTGCCCGTTCATCCAGAGACTGCCCCGGTCACTTGCCGTGACCATCTGCCCGTTCATCCAGAGACTGCCCCGGTCACTTGCCGTGACCATCTGCCCGTTCATCCAGAGACTGCCCCGGTCACTTGCCGTGACCTCCTGCCCTTTCTTCCAGAGACTGTCCCGGTCACCTGCTGTGACTGCCTGCCTGGTCGCCACCCGCTCCCTTACAAGGACCGCCCCCTTGTATAGTAGCTCAGAGGTTCCGCCTCCCAGACCCGTTACAATATCACAGCTAAGATCTATTGGTGAAGACATTAAAGATAGTCATGTAGCAGCTATATTATTGTGCAGTTTACCAGATTGGTATACAGCCTTGATAAATGCCCTTGAGACAAGACCAGAAACTGACATTACATTAGATTTTGTGAAAACAAGATTAATAGATGAATATCAGAGAAGAAAAGAACAAAGAAATGATTCTTCTACTGAAAAGGACAGTGAAAACGCTCTTAAAGCTACAGAATTTAAAAAACCCTATAACAAAGAGACAAGAGAATGCTTCAGATGTAAGAAAAAAGGTCATTTAAAGAAAGACTGTACCATACGGAAAGCAGAACAACAAAAATTACAACATAAAAAGCATACACAGAAGTTAAAAAACACAATTTCCGATTCATGTGAGAATAATTGGAATGGCACATTTAAAGTGACAGACAAGAAATCATCACTTGGTT
This sequence comes from Phyllobates terribilis, assembly GCF_046119375.1. Classification (NCBI taxonomy): domain Eukaryota; kingdom Metazoa; phylum Chordata; class Amphibia; order Anura; family Dendrobatidae; genus Phyllobates; species Phyllobates terribilis. The sequence continues at coordinate 19,575,994 of NW_027362766.1, forward strand.
GGTTTATTGATTCAGGAGCAACGAGTCATATGACAACTGACAAGGTTTTCTTTACTTATCTTGATTTAGATAAGAAAGAAGCCATTTATCTTACAGATGGAAGCAAAATAACCGCAGAAGGTATCGGACAAGGTATGCTAAATTGTTCAAACAAGTTCGGACAAGATTCAAAGATACTTGTACAGGATGTGTTGTATGTTCCAAAATTGGAAGGCGTATTATTATCTGTGAAACGTTTAACAACAAAAGGACTTACAGTAAAATTCAAAGACAATGAGTGTGCAATTATTGCAGGAAGCAAGGTGATCACCAAAGTCAAGGCAGATGAACAATTATATAATTTTGACACACCAAAGGAACAGATGAAGGTATGTACACATGATCACAAAAACTGTATTCACATGTGGCATAGATGTCTAGGGCATAGACACCCTGACAGTATAAGGGAACTACAGAGAAAAGAATTGACAAAAGATTTAAAGATATCAGATTGCTCAATTACCATAAGATGTGAATGTTGTATAAAATCCAAAGCCACAAGGATATCTATTCCAAAAGAACGTGAGATGAAAAGCGAAAGACCACTTGATTTGGTGCATACTGACGTATATGGACCCATGAAAGTGACTACATCAGGAGGCAATAGATACATGTTGACTTTTATAGATGACTACTCAAGATACACAGTCACATACTTAATTAAGAACAAAAGTGATTTTTTTGATAAACTTGTAGACTATGTAACAAGATCAAGTAACAAATTTCAAAGGAAGCCAATTGTCATCAGAAGTAATAATGGAGGTGAATTTACATGTCACAGAATAGAAGAATACTTAAGACAAAATGGAATAGAACACCAGAAAACTGTTCCATACACACCTGAACAAAATGGAGTAGCAGAAAGGAAAACAAAACTCTAACAGAAGTGATAAGATGTATGCTGACGGATTCCAAGCTACCAGAGAAATATTGGGGTGAGGCAGCAATGACAGCTACATATCTACAGAACCGACTTTTTTCCAGAAAACTGACGAAAACTCCATATGAACTGTGGCAAGGTATGAAACCAAGTGTCAATCATTTAAAAGTTTTTGGATGTTAAGTTTTTATATTCATTCCAACAGATAAACGTTCCAAGCTTCAAAACAGATCCATGGAAGGAATATTCATTGGATATAGTGAAAATTGCAAAGGATATAGAATCCTAGATCCCAAAACAGACAGAGTTACGATGAGTAACAGTGTGACATTCATTGAAGATTTAAATGAAGACATTATGATTTCAGTTGAAACAAAAAATGAGAAAAACATTAGTGACATAACTGAAGAAATATCTGATGAGAAAGAAGTAGAAATTAATGAAGAACAAAATACTGAAAGTGAACAATCACAGCTACAAACAGACACAGAACCAAGACGTTCAATGAGAGAGAACAAAGGAAAACCACCAAAACGTCTCTCATACAAGACAAGCATAAGAAAAATCTATGAGCCTACCTCTTGGGAAGACATATCTAAACTTCCTGAAGTAGAAGCTAATAAATGGACAGAAGCAACAGAAACAGAAATTAAATCCATGCATGATTCAAATACATGGACACTAACAGATTTACCAGAAGGAAGAAAAGCCATAGGATGTAAATGGATTTTTAAAGTAAAATACCAAACAGATGGCACAGCTGAAAGATACCGAGCAAGACTCGTAGCTAAAGGGTATTCTCAAAAATATGGAGAAGACTATGATGAGACATTTGCTCCAGTTGTCAAACACACTACAATAAGAACTTTACTTACAGTTGCAGCAATGAAACAGATGGAACTGAGACATCTGGATGTAAAGACAGCTTTTTTGAATGGAGATTTAACAGAAGACATTTACATGGAACAACCTCCAGGATTCAAAGATGAAAGAAATCCAAACAAAGTTTGCAAACTACAGAAAAGCATATATGGTTTAAAGCAAGCAGCTAAAGCGTGGAATGACAAAATCACGGAAGTACTTACAAATCAAAAATTTCAAAGAAGCAAAGCTGATCCATGCTTGTACACAAAAAGGCTGATTAATAGATGGATTTATGTACTCATATATGTAAACGACATTTTGATTTGTTTTAAACAAGAAAGGGATAAAGAAAACATTCTAAAAATCCTGAAGCAACATTTCGAAATCAAAGACTTGGGAAATGTAAAACAGTACCTTGGAATACAGGTAGAAAGAGAAGAAGACGGAAGTTTCCTACTGAATCAAAATCACGATTCAAGACATAACAGAAAAATTTGGATTAAAGGATGCAAAAACAGTAAAGTCTCCAATGGAAACTAATTATCTCAAAGAGATGAACAGTGAAAAAAATATGCTACCAAATAATGAAGAATACAGAACAGCAATAGGAAAACTACTGTATCTAGCGACCGTTACAAGACCAGACATCGCAGCAGCAGTAGGAATCCTGAGTAGAAAGGTATCAAAACCAAATAAAGCTGATTGGAATGCCGTGAAGAGAGTAATGCGTTATTTGAAAGGAACTAGCAATGTTAAGCTGAAATTACCCACAAGTGATAATTGCATTTTAACAGGATATGTTGATGCAGATTGGGCTGGAGATCCAACTGACAGAAGATCTACCAGTGGACATATTTTTTTTCTCTCAGGTGAACCAATAAGTTGGACAAGTAAGAAACAGTCAATTGTGACACTGTCTTCAACAGAAGCAGAATATGTTGCCGCAGCAAGAAGTACTGTGGTTAAGACAATTGTTGACAGAATTAGGACAACCACAGTTGGAATGACGCGCCCCTGGGCCTGCTGCGTCGCGCGGCATCGCGCGCACGGGGAAGCTTACCCGGATCCGGATCAGATGGGGGTAGTAGTCTCGTGGCGGTGACCCGATCCGTGCCCAGGGAGTCAAACTGAGTGGCAGCGTTTAGCAGTAGATGTTAGAAATGTTCGACTACGCCACCCGTTGATTGCGGCTATGAGGCCGCCGCTGCAGGGCAGACCGCTGAGGCCGGTGATATGGTTATGCAGCGTAGATGGTATAACCCCCAACGGGAGGGGTATGGCCTCAGGGCAGCAGATGAGGATGATAGTGGTAGTGATGGTGCGGCAAGGAAGCTCAGAGACGTGTGATGTAGTTTCAGGGTTTTTACTCACAGGTGTTGCTCCGGTCACTTCGGCCAAGGGTGACCACCCGGGCCGTGCTGCGTCCACCAGGTGCGGGACTCGGTCAACTCCCGGGCAGTTCCAGAGCGTGGTCCTGAGCTCCCCTCTCTCTTTCTTCCTACTGGCCGTCCCCACCAGGGACCCACCTTTGTCCGGCTCCCTCGGGCCTCTTGGTGCCAAAACCTTTCCTGGCTTTCCTGACCCTATTCGTGGTATGCCTTCCTGGTGGATGTGGTGAGGGTCGTGCCAAAGCTTGACCACGACCTCCGGTTACTGGCTAAGGATATTTTGCCTCTGCCAGTTTGGGCTCCGGTACCCTTTTCTGCCAACCCTTCACCCTTCTGGTTTACTTCTGGGATCTCAGGGTTCCCTCTTGTCTTGTGTCTCTGGGCCTCTCTTCCTCCTTCTCTCCACTACAGGCCTGGCCCTGGAGCTGGGCCCAGACGGAGCCACAGCTCCCTGTCAGCCCTCCTGGCTGAACTCTCCCTCAGAACTCACTGACCCTGTCTCTAGATGGTGCCCACCATATATACTCCCTCTATGTGTGAGCCCAGGTGACTAGCACCCAATGGGCTCCTACCTCTATGCCCAGAGCCCCTCCCCTATCTGCCCCTACACTACTGGGATGTTCCTCCCCCCCCCCACTCCAGCCAGGGACAGACGCTGTCGTACCTGCACAACTATTTGGTGGGAGTACCGTTGTTCTGTCCCCCGGAAATGGGGTGAGTGTAGTGCATGCAGCTATCTGAGCTCAGTCCCACACTCCATCCTTACCCGGGAGTGGAATACCACACCTCTGGTTTGAGGTGCAATACCCCTGTAGCAGCCGAGTCCTCGGGGTGCTACAGGAACCAACAAAACTGAAAGAGGACAATCAAGGATGTCTTGTTCTTGCTCAGATGGAAAGAGTCAATCCAAGAACCAAGCATATTGATGTGAAATATCATTTCTTGAGAGATCATCAGGAACAAGGAGTCTTGAAGTTGTAGTATTGTCCTACTGAAGAAATGACAGCAGACATCTTCACGAAGGCGTTGAATGCTGATAAACACCAGAGACTAATAAAAAAGTTGGGTTTGATTGAATAAGTCCTTACTGTTGAGAAAGGGCGTTGGCATATGCAACAGATTAGGACTTATTATAAGTGAAAGGAGGACTTTATACTAACCAGACAGCAGATGGCGATAGTGTATAAAGTTATATGCTTGCTGTAATGAGGGGAGAAAAGCTCTCAATTGTTGGTTGTTTTTACTTCCTGTATTTTCTTTCTTTCCTGAATGTGTTATGTAAGCAGCACACGGACTGTGTGACACTGAATTGCATCTCATGTTTAACCAGTATGAAGTAAATACTGTTTACTCAAGATATCTTGCTGATTGAAGCTCTCGTAAGTACAGTGGTGACTATAAGAAGATGCACTCTGCGACAGTCAGTACAAATGTTAGGTCTTTCCGAGTTGTTTTTTAAAGACTGTGCAGATAACCCCAAAAAGGTCATTTGCACCACCTGCCAGGCCAGCATCAGCAGAGGTAGAAAAACTAGCAGCCTGACCACCACCAGCATGATCAGGCATATGGCAACAAAGCACCTGACTAAGTGGGCTGAACCGTAGGGTCCAGAAACAGTGTCTGAGGGTGACACCACTGCTTCTTCCGCTGTTGTGTGTGCATGCTAATCCCCTGTCCATGGTGCATGCCAAGATGCCTCCCGTCCTGCACATGTCGTTGCACACTCTCAACTAGCACCATCAGCAGTCACGTCCACGTCCTTTTCCCAGCGCAGCGTTCAGTTGTCCCTATCCCAGTCCTTGGAACGCAAGTGCAAATACGCAGCCAACGTCGCACAGGCCACACTTCAAAATGCACACATTTCGCAACTGCTTGCCTTTTAGGCTTGTGGAGACAGAAACTTTCCACAACCTGATGGCGGCGGCCTTCCCTCGGTACTCGGTCCCCAGCCGGCACTATTTCTCCCGGTGTTCCGTCCCTGCATTACACGAGCACGTGTCCCACAACATTAGCTGTGCCCTCAACATTGCAGTTACTGGGAAAGTCCACCTAACCACGGACACATGGACAAGTGCTTGTGGGCAGGGACGGTATATCTCGCTGACGGCACACTGGTTTAATATAGTGGAAGCCAGGACCCAGTCAGACCTTGGGACGGAACATGTCCTCCCAACGCCGAGGATTGACCACATCAGTTGGAAGCACTGCAGCACTGCCTCGGCCAAGCAGCAACAGGCTGTGCTGAAGCTAATATGCTTAGGTGACAAACCGCACAATGCTGAAGAGTTGTGGACAGTGGCAGAAGCAATTTCACACATTCTTTAGATCAGCTTGTGCACCAGCACAACAGACTACAAGTCTGACATGTGAAGGACTGGAGAGGATGGTGCACTCCCGATTGAGTCTCCATCTGCTGGGTTAGCTGTAGTGGAAGAGGTGTCGTTCCTAATTCTACTATTTCTACTGTAGTGAAATTGATGCCACTTTGCTGGTGTCTGCCACTAATTTTTGTAAATGTTGAGAATCCTGATTTTGTCTCCATCTACTGGGTTGTCTGTAGTGGAAGAGGTGTCTGTCCCCATTATACTATTTCTAATCTACTGAAATTTATGCCACTTCGGTGGTGTTAGGCCCTAATTTTTTTAATGTGAACACTCCTAGTTGGGTCTCCATTTGCAGGGTTGGCTGTAGTGGAAGAGGTTTTGGTCTCCATTATAATAGTTATACTCTAGTGAAATTAATTTTTGGTGCAGATATTGTTCTCCACACAAACGTGATTAACTCAAAATTGGTTTTCAATAAACAACCATCAGCCGCCCCATTAAACGCATCTGCTGCTTCCTCCTCCTCTGTTATCGTGCCAAGTTTTGTCACACAGGTCTCCGACCGCAGAACCTCCGGTTGTATACCTACTCCAGTCAGACTGAGTGAGAGCCCATCAGCTCTAACGGAAGCGGACATTCCTGCTGTGTTTGTTTCACTCAGCACACTGTAACGGGTCCGGGAGGCGGAACCTCTGAGCTATTATACAAGGGGGCGGCCCTTGTAAGGGAGCGGGTGGCAGTCTCTGGGTGAACGGACAGGGAGTTACGGCAAGTGATCAGGGCAGTCTCTGGGTAAGGGGTAGGTACGACCTGTGATGGCAGAGCCTCCGGGTAGGCTAGCAGGCAGATGGTAGATGTGTGCTCCCAGGTGAGCAAGCGAGAGTCTCTGGAATAGCAGGTGGTCACGGCACGTGACGGCGGAACCTCCGGGCTGGCAGGCAGGTAGGTAACGGAGAAGCGCTCCCAGGTGAGCGGGCAAGAGTCTCTGGAATAGCTGGTGGTCACCGCACGTGACAACGGGACCTCCGGGCTGGCAAGTAGGCAGGTAACGGAGATGTGCTCCCAGGTGAGCGGGCAAGAGTCTCTGAGATAGCTGGTGGTCACAGCACGTGACAACGGAGCCTCCGGGCTGGCAAGCAGGCAGATAACGGAGAAGCGCTCCCAGGTGAGCGGGCAAGCTGGTCCATAGACAGACTGACCGGAGTAGTAAGGCAGACCGTCGGACCTCAGGCAAGCAGGCAGGTAGCTGATATGCGCTCCCAGGTGAGCGGGCAGGCTGGTCCTTTAGACAGACTGACAGGAGTAGTAAGGCAGACCGTCGGACCTCAGACTGGCAGACAGGTAACAAGTATTCAGGCAGGAATCAGGCAGGTAACTAGCAGGAAACTGGCAGGAAACTGGCAGGTAACTGGCAGGTAACTGGCAACGGGACCTGAGGGCTGAAGCACAGGTGAGACACAGGTGCAAACAACATTGCTCGGGCACCTCCATCTTGGAGGAGGTGCCTTATATATGATGAAGTCCTCCGGCCATTGGCCGGGGACTCCTTAGGACGGCGCGCGCGGTCCCTTTAAGAGGAGGGGAGCGCGCGCGCGCGCGCCCTAAGCACAGGGGCCGGGAAGGAGCGCGCGCTGAGAGCAGAGCGGGAGGAGGACGCCGGGAAGGAGCGCGCGCTGACAGCAGAGCAGGAGGAGGACGCCGGGACGGAGCGCGCGCTGACAGCAGAGCGGGAAGAGGACGCCGGGCACGGAGCAGAGCGGTGAGGGGAGCAGCGTCCCTGCCTAGCAGAGGGCAGGGACGCCAGCGCTACAGTACCCCCCCCTTTAGGCCCCCTCTTTTTTAGGCCAGACAGAAATTTAGCTAGGATGAGAGGGGCATGGATGTTCTCCCGGGGCTCCCACGTTCTCTCCTCAGGACCAAACCCCTTCCAATCTACCAGAAAAAAGGTCTTTCCTCTTACCCTTTTGGTGGCAAGAATGTTCTCTACCTCAAACTCGTCCTCAGCAGAAACCGGAGCAGGAGGCGTACCTGTAGACTTGGAAAAAGAGTTAAGCACTACAGGTTTGAGGAGAGACACATGGAAGGAGTTAGGGATCCGTAAGTTGGCCGGGAGTTTCAATTTATAGGCCACCGGGTTGATCTGACTGATGACCTCCAGTGGGCCGATGAACCGAGGCCCTAACTTATAGGAAGGGATCTTGAGCCGGACATATTTGGACGAGAGCCAGACTTTATCCCCAGGGCGGAATTGAGGAGGGTCCAGACGTTTTTTGTCAGCGTGTCTTTTCATACGCTCGGATGACAGAAGGAGTGCGGACCGGGTACTCTCCCATATGGAGGAAAATTTGTTAACAAGAGATTCCGCAGCCGGATTGTCCGCCGAGGTGGAGACGGGAAACGGGATCCGAGGATGCTGACCGTAGACTATAAAAAACGGGGATTTGGAGGAAGACTCGCTCTCGTGATTGTTGTACGAGAATTCGGCCCATGGCAGGAGATCCACCCAGTCAGAATGGTGGGCATTAACGAAGTGCCGAAGGTAACTGGTCAGGTTCTGATTGATCCGCTCCACTTGACCATTAGACTGTGGGTGGTAAGCGGAGGAGAAGTCCAGGGTGACGTCCAGCAATTTACAAGTGGCTCTCCAGAAACGGGAAGTGAACTGTACCCCACGATCCGACACGATGTGACGGGGCAGGCCATGAAGACGGAAGATGTGGTGGATAAAGTCTTTAGCCAGCTCGGGTGCAGACGGAAGACCTGGCAGTGGAATGAAGTGAGCCATCTTGGAGAAGCGGTCAGCGACCACCCAAATGACCGTACAACCGGCAGAGACGGGTAGATCAGTAATGAAGTCCATCGCTATATGCTGCCAGGGGGCAGCAGGTACTGGCAGAGGTAGGAGGCGGCCGGCCGGCAGGTGTCTCGGAACTTTGTTGCGGGCGCAGGACACACAGGCAGAAACAAAGTCTATTACATCCTTGTGCAGGTTAGGCCACCAGTAGTGCCGGGTAATAAGCTGGAGGGTCTTTTTCTGACCGGCGTGGCCAGCTAGTTTAGACGAATGACCCCAGTGTAGGATCTTCTCCCGATCAGGTACTGGTACGAACGTCTTACCAGGAGGAAGACGATTTAGACTCACGGGAGCCACCTGCATTACTCTGGCGGGATCGATGATATGTTTCGGATCCTCCTCGAGATCAGACACCAGAAAGGACCGAGACAAGGCGTCCGCCTTGACGTTTTTGTCAGCCGGGCGAAAATGAAGGACAAAATCAAAACGAGCAAAAAACAAGGACCACCGGGCTTGGCGCGGGTTAAGTCTCTGGGCATGCTGGAGGTAAGCCAAGTTCTTGTGGTCAGTGTAAATTATTACCGGGTGAAGAGCCCCCTCGAGCAGGTAACGCCACTCCTCCAATGCCAGTTTGATGGCCAATAACTCTCGGTCTCCTATGGAATAGTTGCGCTCAGAGGAGGAGAAGAGTTTAGAGAAGAAGCCACAAGTTACCATCCTCCCGGAAGATGATTTTTGAGTAAGTACCGCTCCGGCTCCAGAGGAGGAGGCGTCAACTTCCAGGAAGAACTGTTTGTTGCCATCTGGGCGATGCAGCACCGGGGCGGAAGAGGCCTGTTTAAGGGAAAGAAAGGCCTCCTCTGCTTCGGGTGGCCACTCTTTGGGATTAGTACCTTTACGGGTGAGCGCAGAAATTGGGGCCGTCCGGGAAGAGAAGTGTGGTATGAAGAGGCGGTAGTAGTTGGCGAAGCCCAGGAATCGCTGAATGGCCTTCAACCCCTCCGGTCGGGGCCATTTCTCGATGGCAGACAGTTTCTCAGGATCCATTTGTAGGCCGGTCTGAGAGATAATGTAGCCCAGAAACGGAAGCGAGGTCTGCTCAAAGAGGCACTTCTCAAATTTAGCGTAGAGATGGTTCTGCCTTAGCCTGAGCAGGACCTGACGAACGTCCCTCCGGTGAGTCTGGAGATCCGGAGAGAAGACCAAGATGTCGTCCAGGTACACCACTACGCAGGAGTAGAGAAGGTCCCGGAAGATGTCATTGACCAACTCTTGAAAGACGGCAGGAGCGTTACAGAGACCAAAGGGCATTACCAGGTATTCATAGTGGCCGTCCCGGGTGTTGAATGCCGTCTTCCATTCATCCCCCTGACGAATACGAACCAGGTTGTACGCCCCACGAAGGTCCAGTTTGGTGAAGATCCTAGCCCCCCTCAGGCGATCAAATAATTCTGGAATGAGCGGAAGGGGGTACTTATTCTTCACCGTGATCAGGTTTAGGCCTCTATAGTCTATACAGGGACGGAGAGAGCCGTCCTTCTTTTTGACGAAAAAGAAGCCTGCTCCCGCCGGGGAGGTAGATTTCCGGATGAATCCTCTGGCCAGATTCTCCTCAATATATTCGGACATTGACCGGGTCTCAGCAGCGGATAAAGGATAGATACGCCCACGGGGAGGAGTAGTACCGGGTAGCAGATCGATGGGACAGTCGTATGGTCTATGTGGTGGTAATGTCTCTGCCTCCTTTTTATTAAAGACATCTGCATAAGACCAATAAGGAATCGGAAGTCCAGGTAGATTAGCTGGGGTAGGAGAGGGACGGACGGGATGGACGGGAACCAGGCAGGTTTTATGACAGTCTTGTCCCCAGCGAAGGACCTCTCCGGTTTGCCAGTCTAGCACGGGTGCATGTCTCTGGAGCCAGGGCAGACCTAGCAAGAGGGCGTGAGAGAGTCCAGGCAGAACATGAAAGGAGATACTTTCAGAATGCAGCATTCCCACCTGCAGAGTAATGGATTCGGTGATGAGTTGAATGGGGCGAGGTAAGAGGCCCCCATCCACGGCAGCGACAGACAAGGGTACAGCCAGAGGTTTGGTAGGGATGCGGTATTTCTCAACCAGGGACTGTGAAATAAGGTTCCCGGCTGCTCCAGAGTCAAGTTGGGCTAGTTCGAAATAACGGTTCTCCCCGTAGATGATCGAAACTGACAACAGCAGGGATGGAGAGGATTTATTCTTGTCTAGGTGGACCTCTCTGAGCGAACCTAGACACAGGCGTTTTCCGACCTCTCCGGGCAGGCACGGATCCGGTGCTCCTTACTGCCACAGTAGAAGCAGCTCCCCTCGGCACGGCGTGAGTCCTGACGGGTTTTGACCATCTTGGTCTGGTCGACCTGCATAGGCTCAGGAGAGTGTACCTGGGGAGAGATGGAGGGAATGACGGGTTTCTGGAAAGTAGGAGCTAAACGTGGAATCCTTCTCTCACGGGTGACCTCTTTGGCACGCTCCTGGAACCGTAGGTCAATCCGGGTGGCAAGGGTTATTAGATCATCGAGAGAGGTAGGAATGTCCCGACCAGCAAGTTCATCTTTAATACGACCGGACAGACCCTCCCAGAAGACGGATACCAGAGCGTCGTTATCCCAGGCCAGCTCCGAGGCAAGGGTGCGGAACCGTATGGCATATTGGCCCACGGTGAGACCCTCCTGACGGAGGCGTAGCAGAGAGGATGCGGATGAGGTCTTCCGTCCGGGTTCGTCGAAGACTTTCCGGAAAGCCGAGAGAAAAGCAGGCAAGTTGGACACCAGGGGGTCTCCTCTCTCCCATAGAGGATTTAGCCAGGCCAGGGCCTCCCCGGTGAGATGGGACATGATAAAGGCAATTTTGGCCCGGTCGGAATTAAACTGATGGGACAAAAGTTCAAAGTGCAGGGTGCACTGATTTATGAAGCCCCGAGCCTGGACGGGGTCGCCTCCGAAGCGAGGAGGTGCAGAAAGCCGGGGTCCGGGGTAGGATACCATAGTATTAGTGGGCAGCGGAGCTGCCGGATTGCAAGATATGGCACTGGCGGAGGTTGTTGGTGGATCAGACAGGGTGTTCAGGCGAGTATTAACATTCCGCAGATGACCCAGGATGGCCTCCTGTTGGGACTTCTGACGGGACAGTTCAAGACAGAGGTCCGAGAGCGAGGGAGCTTGGGTGCCACCGGGTTCCATGGCCCGAGCAAACTGTAACGGGTCCGGGAGGCGGAACCTCTGAGCTATTATACAAGGGGGCGGCCCTTGTAAGGGAGCGGGTGGCAGTCTCTGGGTGAACGGACAGGGAGTTACGGCAAGTGATCAGGGCAGTCTCTGGGTAAGGGGTAGGTACGACCTGTGATGGCAGAGCCTCCGGGTAGGCTAGCAGGCAGATGGTAGATGTGTGCTCCCAGGTGAGCAAGCGAGAGTCTCTGGAATAGCAGGTGGTCACGGCACGTGACGGCGGAACCTCCGGGCTGGCAGGCAGGTAGGTAACGGAGAAGCGCTCCCAGGTGAGCGGGCAAGAGTCTCTGGAATAGCTGGTGGTCACCGCACGTGACAACGGGACCTCCGGGCTGGCAAGTAGGCAGGTAACGGAGATGCGCTCCCAGGTGAGCGGGCAAGAGTCTCTGAGATAGCTGGTGGTCACAGCACGTGACAACGGAGCCTCCGGGCTGGCAAGCAGGCAGATAACGGAGAAGCGCTCCCAGGTGAGCGGGCAAGCTGGTCCATAGACAGACTGACCGGAGTAGTAAGGCAGACCGTCGGACCTCAGGCAAGCAGGCAGGTAGCTGATATGCGCTCCCAGGTGAGCGGGCAGGCTGGTCCTTTAGACAGACTGACAGGAGTAGTAAGGCAGACCGTCGGACCTCAGACTGGCAGACAGGTAACAAGTATTCAGGCAGGAATCAGGCAGGTAACTAGCAGGAAACTGGCAGGAAACTGGCAGGTAACTGGCAGGTAACTGGCAACGGGACCTGAGGGCTGAAGCACAGGTGAGACACAGGTGCAAACAACATTGCTCGGGCACCTCCATCTTGGAGGAGGTGCCTTATATATGATGAAGTCCTCCGGCCATTGGCCGGGGACTCCTTAGGACGGCGCGCGCGGTCCCTTTAAGAGGAGGGGAGCGCGCGCGTGCGCGCCCTAAGCACAGGGGCCGGGAAGGAGCGCGCGCTGAGAGCAGAGCGGGAGGAGGACGCCGGGAAGGAGCGCGCGCTGACAGCAGAGCAGGAGGAGGACGCCGGGACGGAGCGCGCGCTGACAGCAGAGCGGGAAGAGGACGCCGGGCACGGAGCAGAGCGGTGAGGGGAGCAGCGTCCCTGCCTAGCAGAGGGCAGGGACGCCAGCGCTACACACACCACATGTTTCTCAATCCACCGTAACTTCTTCGCCTGCACCTCACTCACAGTCCAGCAGTTTGTCCGATTCACCGTACTACGCCCTCTCGCAGCACTGCAGCCAGCCCTCGGTCCCGCAGTTTTGGTAATGTAATAAAATAACTTTGTCATATGTAGGAGGATATAAGGAGATTGAACTCCGCCATCTACCATCTATTGGCCACAGAAATGGTGGTCTTAGGCACTAATTTTTTTAAATGTGAACAGTCCTGATTGTGTCTCCATCTGCTGGGTTGGCTGTAGTGGAAGAGGTGTCGGTCCACATTAAACTACTTCTACTCTGGTGAAATTGATGCCACTTTGGTGGTGTTAGGCCCTAATTTAGGGAAATGTGAACACTCCTGATTGAGTCTCCATCTATTGGGTTGGCTGTAGTGGAATAGTTGTCCGTCCCCATTATAATAGTTATACTCTATTGAAATTAATTCTTTGGTGTAGATATTGTTTTCACAGGGGTACACATGGTAAAATAGAAATTGGTTTTCTTTCTACCATGGAATATAAAACAGGCTATATTTCATCTTTTAATTCTTTGGTGCAGATATTGTTCTCCACACAGGGGTACACAGACATGATAAACTCAAAATTGATATAGAAAGCAAACTACATCTGAGATTAAAATTCTTTGGGGAAAATATTGTTCTCCATACAGGGAAAAAAATTGAGTCGAGCAGCATCCTGATCCTCGTCCCCATACATTAACCCCCAGTTGGGGGAGGTGATCCTGAAGAGACTTAGGTACCTGAGGGTCACACGGATTGTACTGTACTGTCAGGGCAAGAAGAGGAGGAGGGTGACTGTCAGGGCGAAGAATGGGATAGCACATTGGATGATGTTGAGGTTGTGTGTCCCACTTGGTGTGAACCCAAATGCACGCAGATGAGTTGCTCATCTGAGGAGGAGGAAGATGAGGTTACGTTGCGTCCTACAGCGCACACACACACACGGAGTAATGCAACTGCAATTAGCACTGCATCCTTAGCCACAACAGTGGCTGTGGCCAGCAGCGGTCGCGGGTCTGCAGCTCACAGGGATGGCAAGAGTTGGCTAGACTGGGCCTTTTTTCAGACCAGTGGACCTCAACAACCATCAGCTGCCCCATCAATCACTGTGGCTTCTTTGACCTCCTCTGTTACTGTGCCAAGTATTGCCGTGCAGTTCTCTGACCGCAGAACCTCCGGTTCTTTACCCACTCCAATCAGGCTGAGTGGGAGCCCGTCAGCTGTAATGGAAGCAGACATCCCTGCTGTGTTTGTTTCACTGAGGACACCACATGTTTCTCAATGCACGGTAACATCTCTGCCTGCACCTCACTCATGGTCCAGCAGTTTATCCGGTTCACCATATTCTGTCCTTTCTCAGCAATCCAGCCAGCCATCGGTCCCATAGTTGTGGTCATGTAAAAGATTGCTTCCACCTACACATGACAAAGCTAAGTGATTGAACTCCATCATCTCCAATTACTTGGCCACAGAAATAGTGGTGTCAGGCCCTATTTTTTTGAAACGTGAACACTCTTGGTTAGGTCTCCATCTCCTGGGTTGGCTGTAGTGGAAGAGTTGTCAGTCGCCATTATACTAGTTCTACTCTAGTGAAATTAATTCTTTGGTGCAGATATTGTTGTCACAGGGGTACACAAGATATAATCAAAATCGGTTTTCTTAGTACCATGGTATATAAAGCAGGCTATATTTCATCTTTTAATTCTTTAGTGCTGATATTGTTCTCCATACAGGGGTACACATTAGTGATGAGTGAGCATGCTTGCTACTGTATTTCCGGGGTTGCTCGGCGGGAGCTCGGGTCTCCTCCCTGCAAGTTTGGCGCTCTTTACAGAGCCAATGAACATGCTGGGATTGCCTGCCACTCACTGTAATGCTGCAGCCATGTTGGTTGTGGCATTAAAGTATTTGGCTGGCCGCACAGCGTCATCAGGGCTATATCAGACCTGGCGCCGCCATGGTTGTCACAGTCACTCCGGAATTAGACAGTGTAGGGAGAGGTGCTGTTGAGCTAGAGATAGATTTGCTTGTTTCTAGTTAGTGTAGGTGTACCAAACTATATTAGAGGCACATAACCATCTCAACAAACAGTCCTTCTGAGGACAAATCCATCTGCAGAGATATCAGGCAGGCAGTGTATATAGGCAGGCAGGCAGGGTACATAGCAGACTGCAGTGCATATAGCACAAGAATTCCAGTTTTGTCTACTGTTGCTGTTAGATATATCTAGAAATAGGCCCAGGTCTCAGGGGGCCAGGAACAATTTTTTTTTGGATCTTAATCCTCATTATTTGCTCAAAAAGTAGATCACCGTTTTTCTGCGCCATTTGCTTGTTGGCACTGCACTGCAAAATACAGACAGGTCCTTTCCATATTACAGCACTAAAAATCCAGCTATTTAAAACTGTGGTTTGTCCGTTACACAGATCACATAAAATTGTGCTGAAAATACTGCCATTTCTGGCCTCCATTAAAAATTTGTTTCAGTGTGTCAGTGAAGCAATTGACACCAGTTTGCTGTTCAAAATAGTTACCTACAGGCCAGGTATTTTAAACTGTGTTTTGTCCGTCACACGGATCACATATATGTTTTCAGAAAATACTGCCATTTCTGGCCTCCATTAAAAATTTGTTTCAGTGTGTCAGTGAAGCAATTGACACCAGTTTGCTGTTCAAAACAGTTACCTGCAGGCCAGGTATTTAAAACTGTGTTTTCTCCGTCACACGGATCACATATACATTTTCAAAGAATACTGCCATTTCTGGCCTCCATTAAAAATTAGTTTCAGCGTGCCAGTGAAGCAATTGACACCAGTTTTCTGTTCAAAATAGTTACCTACAGGCCAGGTATTTAAAACTGTGGTTTGTCCGTCACATGGATCACGTATATGTTCTCTCCAAATTCAGTCATTTGTAGTGAGCATGGAAGATATTGTTCTCCATTTAAAATGGGCAAGGCACGAGGCAAGGGACGGGGAACAGGACGTGATGGTGCATGCAGAAGCCAAGGCCGTGGGCAAGCTGAAATTGTGCCACAACAAACACCCAAATCTTATCACTCGACTTTCCTGTCCTAATTAATAGGGGACCGCAGAAAACCACTAATGAACACAGAACAGTGTGAAAAGGTTGTTGGTTGGATAGTAGATAAGGTTTCCAGTCACTTAGCCACCACCACCACCACCTTGTCTACCACACGGTCAAGTCTCAGTAGCTGTGAGTCTGGACCGCATATTCCTCACCCTGAACCTCCTTCCTCCCACCATAACGAGTGCACAGAGACAACTGATCCCACACTTGGACACTCCGAAGAGCTGTTCACTTTTCCATTTATATATTCCGGCCTCTCGCCCGGACCACTTGAAGCGGGGCAAGAAGAGATTGCGTGTAGCGATGCCCAAATATTTTATCAGCCATGGTCACACAAAGGCGATGGTGGGAAAGTGTCCCAAGAGGTGGACAATTATGAGACACAATTGCCAGAAAGTCAGGAGGAGGACCAGAGTGTAGAAGTGGAAGATGAGGTGGTGGATGATATAGTAATTGACTCAACCTGGCAGGAGGACATGCAGAGTGAGGACAGCAGCACACAGGGGGAGGGAGGCAGAGCACCCCAACAGGCAGGAAGAAGCAGTGTGATGGTCGCAGAAAGAAGGCAGGCAACTGTTCCCCGTAACACCAACACAAAGGAAGTTGCCAGTACAACTGTTAGTGACTCGCCCCCTAGGCCGTGGGGCACCCGGAACCGGGCTTCTGTGCGATGCTGGGGGTAGTAGTGGCAACCCGATCCCGTGGCTCAGGGTGGTCAGACCAAATGCTGTGGCAGTCTATTTATCAGTGTTTTGGAATGTCCGACTACGCCACCCGTGGATTGCGGTCAGGGATGACCGCTGCTGCAAGGCAGACCGCTGAGGCTGGTGTTGGTGAGCAGCACAGGGGTAGGATAACTCCCCACGGGAAGAGTGTTGCCTCAGGGCAGTGTAGGTGAATGCTGGAGGTGATAGTGCAGACCGCAATAGTAAGAGTTCAGAGTCCGCTTCAAACAGTCCAGGGTCTTTATTGCAGATGTTATTACTGACCCAACAGGAGTACCGGTTAGGAATGGGCCTGGGTATCTGAGAGCATTCGGGCAAGCCCCACTGGTCAGGGTGAGTGTGTAGGCCTACCGTTCTCTCTCTATGCTCTTGCTGACTATCCCCCTTTTCGTGGTGTAATAGCCCACGTCCCTGAGCTGGCCATGTACTTCGCCTGTATGGCTTGCGACTCGGGCCCTTCGGTACCTTTTGCTTCTCCTTGCTGTACTGGTCCCTCTGTGTGGCGGAGCCTCCAGGCTTCTTAGGCCAAGGGACCTGAAATCCCTTGCGGGTTGGTTCTCTGCTGCTGGGCTTGCAACCCTGACAGCCTCGGACCCCAATGTCCGGTTTTGGGCTTCTCTCAGCCAGGACCGGCTCTCGTCGCCTCTGTCCCTGACTCGCAGTCTCTCCTCTGCCTCACGGACTCCTCAGCTGCTGCTGACCTGTCCCTCTTCTCTGAGAACCCTTCTGGACACTTCAGAAGTGGGTTCTGGTCTCTCTAACCCTACCCCAGTTCCAGCTTTTATAGGGACAGCCTGCTCCCCCTACTGGCCTGGGACAGGAGGTGCTGCATGCTAATGGTCCCTGACCAGGGAACCTCCTTCCTGCTCTCAGACACAGCCTTTAATATTTGTGGCATCCAGGCCTGGGGTGACACATTAGGTCTTCCCGATTCTGGTTGTTTTTTAAAGACTTTGCTGATAGCCCCAAATAGGCCATTTGTACCACCTGCCAGGCCAGCATCAGCAGGAGTGGCAAAACGACCAGCCTGACCACCACCAGCATGATCAGGCACATGACAGCAAAGGACCGGACTTTGTGGGCCGAACAGTGTCTGCGGGTGGCACCACTGCTTCTTCCGATGTTGTGCATGCAAGCCAATCCCCTGTCCATGGTGCATGCAAAGATGCCTCCTGTCCTGCACCTGTCATTGCACACTCTCAAGTAGCATCATCAGGAAGCATGTCCACGTCCTTGTCCCAGTGCAGCGTTCAGTTGTCCATACCTCAGTCATTGGAACGCAAGCCCAAATACGCAGCCAACGCCCCACAGGCCACACTACTAAATTCCCACATTTCACTACTGCTTGTGCTAGAAATGTTGCCTTTTAGGCTCGTGGAGACGGAAGCATTCCGCAACTTGATGGCGGCTATTCCTCAGAACTTGGTCCCCAGCCGCCACTATTTCTCCCGGTGTGCCTTCCTTGCATTACACAAGCACGTGTCAAAACATTAGCCATGCACTTAACGCAGTTACCGGGAAAGTCCACCTAACCACAGACATGAGGACAAGTGCTTGTGGGTACATCTCGCTGATGGGACACTGGGTTAACATAGTGGAAGCCAGGACCCAGTTGGACCTTGGGACGGAACACGTCCTCCCGATGCCAAGGATCGCAGGCCCTAGGTCAATCAGGGTTGCCCCCACAGTCTACAGCTCCTGCACCTCATCCTCCTCAGCCTCCATCTCTGAAATGACCACATCAGTCACAAGCTGGAAGCACTGCAGCTCCTCTGCCTCGGCCAAGCAGCAACAGGCTGTGTTGAAGCTAATATGCTTAGGTGACAAACTGCACAATGCTGAAGAGTTGTAGACAGCTCTGAAAGAGCAGGCAGATCTGTGGCCCACAACGCTGAACTTACAGCCAGGCATGGTCGTGTGTGACAATGGCCGTAACCTGGTGGCGGCTCTGAGGCGAGGCGAGTTCACACACGTACCATGTCTGGCCCATGTGCTTAACCTCGTGGTTCAGCGATTTCTCAAATCCTACCCGGAGTTGCCGCATCTGCTTGTTAAAGTACGCTGCCTGTGTGCCCATTTTAGAAAGTCACCTACAGCTTCCGCCGCCCTTGCCGTGTTTCAGCAGCGTTTGCAGCTTCCAGCTCACAGACTGGTGTGTGATGTCCCCATATGTTGGAACTCTACATTGCAGATGTTGGGAAGGATTTGTGAGCAGAAGAGGGCAGTTGTTAACTACCAGCATCAACCAGGCTGTCGGTATTCAGTTCAGACTCCACACATAAGACCTCGGGAGTGGACATGGATGTCAGACATATGTACCATCCTCCAAAACTTTGAGGACTCCACCAAGATGGTGAGCGGCGATGACACCATAATTAGCTTCTCCATCCCACTTCTCTGTCTTCTGAAATGCTCTCTGCTCACAATCAAAGAAGATGCACTGCAGGCGGAGCACGATGAGATGGAGCAAGGAACCATACAGGGTGATTACACACAGCCCAATCTCATCTCATCGTGGATTAGGTGACAATGAGGAAAAGGAGGAGGAAGAACAAGAGCTAGTTTCATGCGCTATAGACAGTGCTACCTGCATAACTATCATACCGTTTGTTCAGCGTGGATGGCCTGAGGACAGAGAGGAGGAGGAGGAGAGTATGGTCAGTTGTCCTCTTGGTGAGTAAACAAAGTAGCACTCTGTAATGCTGAGTATGTAAATATGAAGTATGAAATATGAATAGTATTACTGCTGTAGAATATAGAAATAAATGAGAAATCTTAGTGCATAAATTGGCCATTTCATGTGTACCTGACAGCCGCGATAAGGCGTTTCTCGATGTCAGGACCTAAAAATGTAAATACCTCTCTAAGGGACATCCGTCTGCTTGTGTGTGGGAAAGTAAGATCCTGATGCAATTAAAATCACCTGCGGCATGGGGGTGGAGTGCTCAGTCAAAGCTGAAATCTAGTAACAAAGAAAATGACGGCACTTCCACTACAAGAAATAGGTGTGAACAGGTGCTTACTAAGAGGAGCTACCTCCATGTACAATGAACTCCACCCCCATGCCGCAGGTGGTTTTAATTGCATCAGGATCTTAATTTCCCACACACAAGCAGATGGATACATGCGCTAAAATTTCTCATTTATTTCTATTTTCTACAGCAGTAATGCTATTCATATTTCATACTTCATATTTACAGTACATACTCAGCGTTACAGAGTGCTACTTTGTTTGTTTATTGTACATGGAGGTAGCTCCTCTTAGTAAGCACTAGTGATGAGCGAGCACTAAAATGCTCGGGTGCTCGAAGCTCGGGTCGAGCACATTGGAATACTCGGGTGCTCGACCCGAGCAACGAGCCCAATGTAAGTCTATGGGTAACTCGAGCATTTTTCTGGTGGTCCCCCCCGGTGGTCTGCAGATGGTCAAAAATTGCCCAAATCGATGGGAATGGTGCTCAATTAAACATCAGGCAGGCAGAATATATAGGCAGACAGGCAGGCAGGGTATATAGAAGGGTGCATGAAAAAATAGCAGGGCAATTGGAACACACTAGTGCCCTCCGATTTTCATGCACCTGTCTCTTTAAAAAAGCCGGCCGGCAATTCATCAGCGGCATTCACCGGTACCCGACAATTTAGAACAGAAAGAATGGAGCATCACACATAGATTAGATAGATAGAAACATGTCTGTCACATATATAATAAGTACAGTGATAGTGGGGTAATACCCACGGAGCATCCCAGGCTACTGATATCAGCCCCCAGCTGAATACCTAGCCTTTACTAGCTATTAAAATGGGGGACCCCCCAAAAAAATGAATGACTTGGGGTTCCCCCTATTTTAATAGCTAGCAAAGGCTAGGCAGACAGCTGGGGGCTGATATTAATAGCCCAGGAAGGGTGCCATGAATATTGGCCCCCTCCCAGGCTAGAAACACCAGCCGTCATCCATAGGATGCGCCAATTCTGGCACTTAGCCTCACTCTTCCCACTGCCCTGTAGGGTGGTAGTGGGGTAATAAGGGCTGGGGTTGATGTCAGCTTATAATGCCAGCTGACATCAAGCCCAGGTTAGTAATGGAGAGGCGTCTATAATACACCCCCATTACTAACCCCATAGTCAAAGTTAAAAAAAACACAAACACCCGGAATAAAGTCCTTTAATTGAAATAAACACACAATTCTTTAATGTTCTAAATTAAACCATACTTACCATCACGCCCATTCCAGCTGAAGCCAATGATCTCCTGCAATAAAATTAAAATAATAAAGCAACCTCATCCTTACCTTTCCATGGTTCCTAGGACGGCTCCAGCTCTGCTACATTCACATGACAGGCTGGATTGCAGCCGAAAGCAGCCATCCAGCTTGCCATGTCGCAGACACTGAGAAGCGCAGGCATGCTTCCGCTCCTCAGTGTCAGGCTGTGACGGCATCCAGATGAGCAGAGTCCATGTCCAATGAACTCAGCTCACCTCATGCACGTCACTGACAGCGTGGGAAAATTCTCCTGAGCTTGCAGTGAGCGCAGGAGAATTCTCTCACGCTCACCGCATGCACAGGAGCGAGGCTAAGTGCCAGAATTGGCGCATCCTGTGGATGCGCCATTTCTGGGGCAGCTGGCGGCTGCTGTTTCTAGCCTGGGAGGGGGCCAATATTCATGGCACCCTTCCTGGGCTATTAATATCAGCCCCCAGCTGTCTGCCTAGGCTTTGCTAGCTATTAAAATAGGGGGGACCGTCATTTTTTTGGGGGGTCCCCCATTTTAATAGCTGGTAAAGGCTAGGTATTCAGCTGGAGGATGATATTAGTAGCCTGGGAAGCTCCGTGGGTATTACCCCCTTCCCAGGCTTCAAACATCTGCCCCAGCCGCCTGCTTAACCGCCGCTAGAGACTAAAATTACGGGGAACCCTACGCCAATTTTTTTTTTTATAGATCCTTTAACATTGAATGACAAGTACAGTAACCAACACTGTCACTGTACTTATTATATATGTGACTGACATGTTTCTATCTATCTAATCTATGTGTGATGCTCTATTCTTTCTGTTCTAAATTGTCGGGTACTGGTGTATGCCGCTGCTGAATTGCCGGCTTTTCATGTCTCACTGTGAGCACTGTTCCCATCGATTTGGGCAATCACTGTAATGCCACAACCACCATGGCTGTGACATTACAGTGTGGGGCAGACAATCCCTGCATGATTGGTGCTCTAAAGAGCGCCAAACATGCAGGACGGGGACCCGAGCTCCCGCCCGAGCATCTCGAAAGTACTCAGCGAGCTCCGAGCCTCTCGAGTACTGAGATGCTCGGGTGAGTACCGAGCAGTGGCGAGCATGCTCTCTCATCACTAGTAAGCACCTGTTCACACCTATTTCTTGTAGTGGAAGTGCCAATATTTTCTTTGTCCTCTTGGTGAGGACACAGAAGTCTTGCCTGTTAGCAGTCTGGCACGCATGGCTGAGTTTATGATACGCTGCCTTTCCCATGACCCTCGCGTTGTCAAAATTTTGGGTGACAGTCATTACTGGTTGGTGACACTTCTAGACCCACGCTACAAGGAGAACTTTATATCTCTTATTCCTGAGGCGGACAGGTCTACAAAAATGGGGCAGTACCAGAAGGCCCTTGTTGTGGAACTATTAAAAAAATTCCCATCTGAAAACGCTGGCGGCAGAGGTCATAGTTCATTGAACAACCAAGGACTACAGGTGAGAGAGACACAACTCCAATACAGGAGAGGCAGGGGAACTCTGTCAAAGTTCTGGGAGAATTTTTTCAGCCCCTCTCATCGCACAAGCCCTGAGGCGCAGGGTACTCTAACAAGGAGTGCGAAGTTTTGGGAAGATGCTGAGGGAGTACCTTTCCGACCGTACCAATGTCCTCTGTGATTCCTCTGTGCCTTATAATTATTGGGTATCCAAGGTGAATACGTGGAATGAACTGGCTCTCTATGCCTTGGAGGTCCTGGCCTGCCCTGCCGCTAGCTGGAATTATAACTGATATGCTCATCCGCCTGTCAACTGAAAATGCTGACAGGTTGACTCTTATAAAAATGAACAAGGGCTGGATTAGGTCAGACTTCTCAACACCACCGAATGATAGCAGTGTAACATAAACTCAAATCCAGTGTCTTTTTTGGGAGGTGTAGTCCCATACACCTTTTCACACCCACATAATGGGTATACGCTTCCTGATTTTGGCTATTTGCTCTTGTCCTCCTCCTTCTCCTTCTCCTCATCCTCCACCACCATAACACCAGGGTGACCATGGTCCGTGATGCAACACCCACATAATTTTTTTAAAGGGTGTTTATGATGCCCGTAACATTTTTTTTATACAGTATGTTCATGTATACCCCCCAGGGGTAAATGTTTCTCGGCCCATACACTTAGTGCATGGGCATTACAAGTATAGGAGACCCGCTCCTTTCTAAAGTGAACATTTTTTTATGAGGCCCTCTAAGTCTCTTCCAAGGGGAATTGGAGTGCCTCCCAATTTTTGGCAGCCCTTGCATTCACTGCATAGGCCAACACTATGGGAGACCCATCCTAATAATGGGAACATTTTTTCATGAGGCCCTCTACGTCTCTTCCAAAGGGCATTGGCGTCAGCTACAGCTTCCACCACCCTGGCAGTGCTTTAGCAGCATTTGCAACTTCCAGTTCACCGACTGTTGTGCGATGTCTCCACACGTTTGAAATCAACATTGCAGATGTTGGGAAGGATTTGTGAGCAGCAGAGGGCAATTGTTGAGTGCCAGCTTCAACACGCCCTTCGGAATTCAGGTCAGCCTCCACACATAAGAGCTGATGAGTGGGCATGGATGTCTGACATCTGTGCCGTCCTCCATAACTTTGAGGACTCCACCAAGATGGTGAGCGGCAATGACGCCATAATTAGCGTCACCATCCCGCTTCTCTGTCTACTGAAATGCTCGGTGCTCTCAGTTTATGAGGAGGCATTGCAGGCGGAGTAAGGAACTATACAGGGTGATACTACACACCCAGCCTCATCTCATCTCAACACGGATTGGGTAATAATGAGGAAGAGGAGAACATGGACAGTCATCCTCTTGGTGAGGACAGAGAAGTCTTGGCTGTCTTTGAAGTCTTGATACCCCTCTTTCAGTCTGTGGTAAAGCTGTGAGAGTTTCGGTTAATGATGACCTTGAGTGGCCTAAACCGTGGCTTTGCTTATGCATGTTATTTCTCAAAACGCATTGCAGATCAGGCCATTGTTCCACTCTGTAGTCATGAAATTCAAGGCGCAAAGAAAGATCTTTGTGTGTTGAAGCACCACCGAGAAGTGTGAGCTGATGTTGGACAGGCTGTCATTGCTTATGGAACAAGCTGCATTAGAGGAATTTCCTGGGAGAAATGACAGCCAGAGTAGCTATGGCTCGCTCATCACTAATCAACATTAAAGAAAGGGTACATACAAGCCATCTAGTGTTCAATAAAAGAGTTACTTTTTGGCACAGCTCCAGATATTGTTATTTTAACAGTGCTGGGGTGGTGCTGCAAATCTAAGTACCCTGACCTACTTAACAGCCACCATCTTAATTTGTTCCTGCACCATCTTCTGATTGTGACCACTACTTCTGACTGAGCGGAATAAGTGATAACGGTCACAATGTAAGTGTATGATAGTTCGGTTCTAGTCTTGTTCTGGCTGTCACAGACTTACATTGAATTATGACTTCTAGATTGACCAGCAAACATGAGGCGCTGACAGTTCACAAACTGCAGGAGACTGACAGAATTAAAAGAAATATTTTTTTTTTAGAAAGGAAACAAACATTCAGTTATTAAGGGTTTATTAACTTGACAAAACATATTTACAGCAAACTCTTTAAAAAAAAAGCATTCCTTCGTTATCTTCTTTTTTTCAATTGTGTTCTGTTCTTCTCAGCTGGTCAGGCTGCACTTCACCAACACGGGAGAATTGCCAGTATACGGCACCTTCTGGACTCATGAAATAGTCAGTAAAGGTTTCTCGCACCCAGATGTAGAGAGATGGACAAGAGAAAATAAGGTACTGCAGCTAACACCACCCACTGCTACAACAAACTGAAAGTGAAAGTAAAACAAAGAAGTGTGTTAGCAGGAACCAAATGGTGCTAGGAGATTTGCAGGGGGGGCGACTTTGTGTGTTGGACCTGATCAGGTGACCCAGAGGATTTCCTGGATATAAAAGCCCTGTGAGCGAGATCGCAAGTGGCTTTTGGCACCCAGGGAGCGAAAGGTGCGAATGTGCACCGGAGAAGATGCTGCAGCAAGAAGTGTGTGCCAGCAGGGTGCTGGCTGCTTGCAGACAAGGTCCAGACGATGTCTGGTGAGACTCAGAGTTCAGACTACGCCAGTCAAGATCAGGACCTGCACCCTACACCGGTCAAGCCTCAGAGACCAGACGTCACCTATCAGGAGACGAGGCCCAGTCCTTTCCGCCCCAATGCCATGTAGACTTTCGCCTACGTTCAAGCCGAGAAGACTCGGGAGGAATGTGTGCCAGGAGAGGCACGCCTGCGATTGCAGAGAGACAATGCGAGTGAGCAGGGCTGTCACTTCCATCTATAACCTACAGTACCGGGGTCAGCTGGGATTAGGACAAAAGGTTGGGAGGGGGCCAGTTGGTGCGTGGGAGGCTCAACGTGCTTTCATAGACTATGTCAGAAAGAGACTTGTGGCTTAGCGGGAAAATCTGGTGACCCCCACAAGGGCCAGAGGTACAGATGAGACGGGGCCTAGCAGATGCTAAAGTGGCCAGTAAAGCGTTATTAGACTTAATTTTTTCTGTTACTACCGTGCTACAGAAACCATGCTGTATTTTAGCTTTACATTTCTTTAATGCTGATATTCTGCTCCATCCAGGGGCTCACATGATCTATAATATAACCAGGGATGTGTCCTTATGTCTGAAGCCTCTATAGACTGAGCATGCTCAGTGTGGTGCCATGATGACTATATGTCCAGGACAAGACAGAGAGAAAGAGAGAGACAAATTCAAGAGTACACCCCCATATTATCAGTACATTATACATAGAGCAGTCAGCAAAAGTGAGTACACCCCCATATTATCAGTACATTATACATAGAGCAGTCAGCAAAAGTGAGTACACCCCCATATTATCAGTACATTATACATAGAGCAGTCAGCAAAAGTGAGTACACCCCCATATTATCAGTACATTATACATAGAGCAGTCAGCAAAAGTGAGTACACCCCCATATTATCAGTACATTATACATAGAGCAGTCAGCAAAAGTGAGTACACCCCCATATTATCAGTACATTATATATACAGCGCTCAGTATAAGTGAGTACACCCCTGTATTATCAGTACATTATATATACAGCGCTCAGTATAAGTGAGTACACCCCCTGTATTATCAGTACATTATATATACAGTGCTCAGTATAAGTGAGTACAACAGTGTATTATCAGTACATTATATATACAGGGCTCAGTATAAGTGAGTACACCCCTGTATTATCAGTACATTATATATACAGGGCTCAGTATAAGTGAGTACACCCCTGTATTATCAGTACATTATATATACAGTGCTCAGTATAAGTGAGTACACTCCTGTATTATCAGTACATTATATATACAGGGCTCAGTATAAGTGAGTACACCCCTGTATTATCAGTACATTATATATACAGAGCTCAGTATAAGTGAGTACACCCTCCTGTATTATCAGTACATTATATATACAGTGCTCAGTATAAGTGAGTACACCCCTGTATTATCAGTACATTATATATACAGTGCTCAGTATAAGTGAGTACACCCCTGTATTATCAGTACATTATATATACAGCGCTCAGTATAAGTGAGTACACCCTCCTGTATTATCAGTACATTATATATACAGCGCTCAGTATAAGTGAGTACACCCCTGTATTATCAGTACATTATATATACAGGGCTCAGTATAAGTGAGTACACCCCTGTATTATCAGTACATTATATATACAGCGCTCAGTATAAGTGAGTACACCCCTGTATTATCAGTACATTATATATACAGTGCTCAGTGTAAGTGAGTACACCCCTGTATTATCAGTACATTATATATACAGGGCTCAGCATAAGTGAGTACACCCCTGTATTATCAGTACATTATATATACAGGGCTCAGTATAAGTGAGTACACCCCTGTATTATCAGTACATTATATATACAGGGCTCAGTATAAGTGAGTACACCCCTGTATCATCAGTACATTATATATACAGCGCTCAGTATAAGTGAGTACACCCCTGTATTATCAGCACATTATATATACAGTGCTCAGTATAAGTGAGTACACCCCTGTATTATCAGTACATTATATATACAGGGCTCAGTATAAGTGAGTACACCCCTGTATTATCAGTACATTATATATACAGCGCTCAGTATAAGTGAGTACACCCCTGTATTATCAGTACATTATATATACAGGGCTCAGTATAAGTGAGTACACCCCTGTATCATCAGTACATTATATATACAGCGCTCAGTATAAGTGAGTACACCCCTGTATTATCAGTACATTATATATACAGCGCTCAGTATAAGTGAGTACACCCCTGTATTATCAGTACATTATACATACAGCGCTCAGTATAAGTGACTACACCCCTGTATTATCAGTACATCATACATAGAGCAGTCAGCAAAAGTGAGTACACCCCTGTATTATCAGTACATTATATATACAGGGCTCAGTATAAGTGAGTACACCCCCTGTATTATCAGTACATTATATATACAGCGCTCAGTATAAGTGATTACACCCCTGTATTATCAGTACATTATATATACAGCGCTCAGTATAAGTGAGTACACCCCTGTATTATCAGTACATTATATATACAGGGCTCAGTATAAGTGAGTACATCCCTGTATTATCAGTACATTATACATACAGCGCTCAGTATAAGTGAGTACACCCCTGTATTATCAGTACATCATACATAGAGCAGTCAGCAAAAGTGAGTACACCCCTGTATTATCAGTACATTATATATACAGAGCTCAGTATAAGTGAGTACACCCCTGTATTATCAGTACATTATATATACAGGGCTCAGTATAAGTGAGTACACCCCCATATTATCAGTACATTATACATAGAGCAGTCAGCAAAAGTGAGTACACCCCCATATTATCAGTACATTATACATAGAGCAGTCAGCAAAAGTGAGTACACCCCCATATTATCAGTACATTATACATAGAGCAGTCAGCAAAAGTGAGTACACCCCCATATTATCAGTACATTATATATACAGCGGTCAGTATAAGTGAGTACACCCCTGTATTATCAGTACATTATATATACAGCGCTCAGTATAAGTGAGTACACCCTCCTGTATTATCAGTACATTATATATACAGCGCTCAGTATAAGTGAGTACACCCCTGTATTATCAGTACATTATATATACAGCGCTCAGTATAAGTGAGTACACCCCTGTATTATCAGTACATTATATATACAGGGCTCAGTATAAGTGAGTACACCCCTGTATTATCAGTACATTATATATACAGCGCTCAGTATAAGTGAGTACACCCCTGTATTATCAGTACATTATATATACAGTGCTCAGTGTAAGTGAGTACACCCCTGTATTATCAGTACATTATATATACAGGGCTCAGCATAAGTGAGTACACCCCTGTATTATCAGTACATTATATATACAGGGCTCAGTATAAGTGAGTACACCCCTGTATTATCAGTACATTATATATACAGGGCTCAGTATAAGTGAGTACACCCCTGTATCATCAGTACATTATATATACAGCGCTCAGTATAAGTGAGTACACCCCTGTATTATCAGCACATTATATATACAGTGCTCAGTATAAGTGAGTACACCCCTGTATTATCAGTACATTATATATACAGCGCTCAGTATAAGTGAGTACACCCCTGTATTATCAGTACATTATATATACAGGGCTCAGTATAAGTGAGTACACCCCTGTATCATCAGTACATTATATATACAGCGCTCAGTATAAGTGAGTACACCCCTGTATTATCAGTACATTATATATACAGCGCTCAGTATAAGTGAGTACACCCCTGTATTATCAGTACATTATATATACAGCGCTCAGTATAAGTGAGTACATCCCTGTATTATCAGTACATTATACATACAGCGCTCAGTATAAGTGAGTACACCCCTGTATTATCAGTACATCATACATAGAGCAGTCAGCAAAAGTGAGTACACCCCTGTATTATCAGTACATTATATATACAGGGCTCAGTATAAGTGAGTACAACCCCTGTATTATCAGTACATTATATATACAGCGCTCAGTATAAGTGATTACACCCCTGTATTATCAGTACATTATATATACAGCGCTCAGTATAAGTGAGTACACCCCTGTATTATCAGTACATTATATATACAGGGCTCAGTATAAGTGAGTACACCCCTGTATTATCAGTACATTATATATACAGGGCTCAGTATAAGTGAGTACACCCCTGTATTATCAGTACATCATACATAGAACAGTCAGCAAAAGTGAGTACACCCCTGTATTATCAGTACATTATATATACAGAGCTCAGTATAAGTGAGTACACCCCTGTATTATCAGTACATTATATATACAGGGCTCAGTATAAGTGAGTACACCCCTGTATTATCAGTACATTATATATACAGGGCTCAGTATAAGTGAGTACATCCCTGTATTATCAGTACATTATATATACAGCGCTCAGTATAAGTGAGTACACCCCTGTATTATCAGTACATTATATATACAGGGCTCAGTATAAGTGAGTACACCCCTGTATTATCAGTACATTATATATACAGGGCTCAGTATAAGTGAGTACACCCCTGTATTATCAGTACATTATATATACAGGGCTCAGTATAAGTGAGTACATCCCTGTATTATCAGTACATTATATATACAGCGCTCAGTATAAGTGAGTACACCCCTGTATTATCAGTACATTATATATACAGGGCTCAGTATAAGTGAGTACACCCCTGTATTATCAGTACATTATATATACAGGGCTCAGTATAAGTGAGTACACCCCTGTATTATCAGTACATTATATATACAGCGCTCAGTATAAGTGAGTACACCCCTGTATTATCAGTACATTATATATACAGCGCTCAGTATAAGTGAGTACACCCCTGTATTATCAGTACATTATATATACAGGGCTCAGTATAAGTGAGTACACCCCTATATTATCAGTACATTATATATACAGCGCTCAGCGTCATTGAGTACACCCCTGTATTATCAGTACATTATATATACAGGGCTCAGTATAAGTGAGTACACCCCTATATTATCAGTACATTATATATACAGGGCTCAGTATAAGTGAGTACATCCCTGTATTATCAGTACATTATATATACAGGGCTCAGTATAAGTGAGTACACCCCTGTATTATCAGTACATTATATATACAGCGCTCAGCGTCAGTGAGTACACCCCTGTATTATCAGTACATTATATATACAGGGCTCAGTATAAGTGAGTACACCCCTATATTATCAGTACATTATATATACAGGGCTCAGTATAAGTGAGTACACCCCTGTATTATCAGTACATTATATATACAGCGCTCAGCGTCAGTGAGTACACCCCTGTATTATCAGTACATTATATATACAGGGCTCAGTATAAGTGAGTACACCCCTGTATTATCAGTACATTATATATATAGCGCTCAGTATAAGTGAGTACACCCTCCTGTATTATCAGTGCATTATATATACAGGGCTCAGTATAAGTGAGTACACCCCTGTATTATCAGTACATTATACATACAGGGCTCAGTATAAGTGAGTACACCCCTGTATTATCAGTACATTATATATACAGGGCTCAGTATAAGTGAGTACACCCCTGTATTATCAGTACATTATATATATAGCGCTCAGTATAAGTGAGTACACCCTCCTGTATTATCAGTGCATTATATATACAGGGCTCAGTATAAGTGAGTACACCCCTGTATTATCAGTACATTATACATACAGGGCACAGTATAAGTGAGTACACCCCTGTATTATCAGTACATTATATATACAGCGCTCAGCGTCAGTGAGTACACCCCTGTATTATCAGTACATTATACATACAGAGCTCAGTATAAGTGAGTACACCCCTGTATTATCAGTACATTATATATACAGGGCTCAGTATAAGTGAGTACACCCCCATATTATCAGTACATTATACATAGAGCAGTCAGCAAAAGTGAGTACACCCCCATATTATCAGTACATTATACATAGAGCAGTCAGCAAAAGTGAGTACACCCCCATATTATCAGTACATTATACATAGAGCAGTCAGCAAAAGTGAGTACACCCCCATATTATCAGTACATTATATATACAGCGCTCAGTATAAGTGAGTACACCCCTGTATTATCAGTACATTATATATACAGCGCTCAGTATAAGTGAGTACACCCTCCTGTATTATCAGTACATTATATATACAGCGCTCAGTATAAGTGAGTACACCCCTGTATTATCAGTACATTATATATACAGGGCTCAGTATAAGTGAGTACACCCCTGTATTATCAGTACATTATATATACAGCGCTCAGTATAAGTGAGTACACCCCTGTATTATCAGTACATTATATATACAGGGCTCAGTATAAGTGAGTACACCCCTGTATCATCAGTACATTATATATACAGCGCTCAGTATAAGTGAGTACACCCCTGTATTATCAGTACATTATATATACAGCGCTCAGTATAAGTGAGTACATCCCTGTATTATCAGTACATTATACATACAGCGCTCAGTATAAGTGAGTACACCCCTGTATTATCAGTACATCATACATAGAGCAGTCAGCAAAAGTGAGTACACCCCTGTATTATCAGTACATTATATATACAGGGCTCAGTATAAGTGAGTACAACCCCTGTATTATCAGTACATTATATATACAGCGCTCAGTATAAGTGATTACACCCCTGTATTATCAGTACATTATATATACAGCGCTCAGTATAAGTGAGTACACCCCTGTATTATCAGTACATTATATATACAGGGCTCAGTATAAGTGAGTACACCCCTGTATTATCAGTACATTATACATACAGCGCTCAGTATAAGTGAGTACACCCCTGTATTATCAGTACATCATACATAGAGCAGTCAGCAAAAGTGAGTACACCCCTGTATTATCAGTACATTATATATACAGAGCTCAGTATAAGTGAGTACACCCCTGTATTATCAGTACATTATATATACAGGGCTCAGTATAAGTGAGTACACCCCTGTATTATCAGTA
Source organism: Phyllobates terribilis (assembly GCF_046119375.1). Lineage (NCBI taxonomy): Eukaryota > Metazoa > Chordata > Amphibia > Anura > Dendrobatidae > Phyllobates > Phyllobates terribilis. The sequence continues at coordinate 19,607,862 of NW_027362766.1, forward strand.
CATTATATATACAGAGCTCAGTGTAAGTGAGTACACCCCTGTATTATCAGTACATTATATATACAGTGCTCAGTATAAGTGAGTACACCCCTGTATTATCAGTACATTATATATACAGGGCTCAGTATAAGTGAGTACATCCCTGTATTATCAGTACATTATATATACAGCGCTCAGTATAAGTGAGTACACCCCTGTATTATCAGTACATTATATATACAGCGCTCAGTATAAGTGAGTACACCACTGTATTATCAGTACATTATATATACAGTGCTCAGTATAAGTGAGTACACCCCTGTATTATCAGTACATTATATATACAGTGCTCAGTATAAGTGAGTACACCCCTGTATTATCAGTACATTTTATATACAGTGCTCAGTATAAGTGAGTACACCCCTGTATTATCAGTACATTATATATACAGTGCTCAGTATAAGTGAGTACACCCCTGTATTATCAGTACATTATATATACAGGGCTCAGTATAAGTGAGTACATCCCTGTATTATCAGTACATTATATATACAGCGCTCAGTATAAGTGAGTACACCCCTGTATTATCAGTACATTATATATACAGCGCTCAGTATAAGTGAGTACACCCCTGTATTACCAGTATATTATATATACAGTGCTCAGTATAAGTGAGTACACCCCTGTATTATCAGTACATTATATATACAGGGCTCAGTATAAGTGAGTACATCCCTGTATTATCAGTACATTATATATACAGGGCTCAGTATAAGTGAGTACACCCCTGTATTATCAGTACATTATATATACAGCGCTCAGTATAAGTGAGTACACCCCTGTATTATCAGTACATTATACATACAGGGCTCAGTATAAGTGAGTACACCCCTGTATTATCAGTACATTATATATACAGTGCTCAGTATAAGTGAGTACACCCCTGTATTATCAGTACATTATATATACAGTGCTCAGTATAAGTGAGTACACCCCTGTATTATCAGTACATTATATATACAGAGCTCAGTATAAGTGAGTACACCCCTGTATTATCAGTACATTATATATACAGTGCTCAGTATAAGTGAGTACACCCCTGTATTATCAGTACATTATATATACAGGGCTCAGTATAAGTGAGTACATCCCTGTATTATCAGTACATTATATATACAGCGCTCAGTATAAGTGAGTACACCCCTGTATTATCAGTACATTATATATACAGCGCTCAGTATAAGTGAGTACACCCCTGTATTATCAGTACATTATATATACAGTGCTCAGTATAAGTGAGTACACCCCTGTATTATCAGTACATTATATATACAGGGCTCAGTATAAGTGAGTACATCCCTGTATTATCAGTACATTATATATACAGCGCTCAGTATAAGTGAGTACACCCCTGTATTATCAGTACATTATACATACAGGGCTCAGTATAAGTGAGTACATCCCTGTATTATCAGTACATTATATATACAGCGCTCAGTATAAGTGAGTACACCCCTGTATTATCAGTACATTATATATACAGCGCTCAGTATAAGTGAGTACACCCCTGTATTATCAGTACATTATATATACAGGGCTCAGTATAAGTGAGTACACCCCTATATTATCAGTACATTATATATACAGGGCTCAGTATAAGTGAGTACATCCCTGTATTATCAGTACATTATATATACAGGGCTCAGTATAAGTGAGTACACCCCTGTATTATCAGTACATTATATATACAGCGCTCAGCGTCAGTGAGTACACCCCTGTATTATCAGTACATTATATATACAGCGCTCAATATAAGTGAGTACACCCCTGTATTATCAGTACATTATATATACAGCGCTCAGTATAAGTGAGTACACCCCTATATTATCAGTATATTATATATACAGGGCTCAGTATAAGTGAGTACACCCCTGTATTATCAGTACATTATATATACAGCGCTCAGTATAAGTGATTACACCCCTGTATTATCAGTACATTATATATACAGTGCTCAGTATAAGTGAGTACACCCCTGTATTATCAGTACATTATATATACAGCGCTCAGTGTAAGTGAGTACACCCCTGTATTATCAGTACATTATATATACAGTGCTCAGTATAAGTGAGTACACCCCTGTATTATCAGTACATTATATATACAGCACTCAGTATAAGTGAGTACACCCTCCTGTATTCTCAGTACATTATATATACAGGGCTCAGTATAAGTGAGTACACCCCTGTAGTATCAGTACATTATATTTACAGTGCTCAGTATAAGTGAGTACACCCCTGTATTATCAGTACATTATATATACAGCGCTCAGTATAAGTGAGTACACCCTCCTGTATTCTCAGTACATTATATATACAGGGCTCAGTATAAGTGAGTACACCCCTGTATTATCAGTACATTATATATACAGGGCTCAGTATAAGTGAGTACACCCCCCTGTATTATCAGTACATTATATATACAGGACTCAGTATAAGTGAGTATACCCCTGTATTATCAGTACATTATATATACAGGGCTCAGTATAAGTGAGTACACCCCTGTATTATCAGTACATTATATATATAGCGCTCAGTATTAGTGAGTACACCCTCCTGTATTATCAGTACATTATATATACAGGGCTCAGTATAAGTGAGTACACCCCTGTATTATCAGTACATTATATATACAGCGCTCAGTATAAGTGAGTACACCCCTGTATTATCAGTACATTATACATACAGGGCTCAGTATAAGTGAGTACACCCCTGTATTATCAGTACATTATATATACAGCGCTCAGCGTCAGTGAGTACACCCCTGTATTATCAGTACATTATATATACAGGGCTCAGTATAAGTGAGTACACCCCTGTATTATCAGTACATTATATATACAGGGCTCAGTATAAGTGAGTACATCCCTGTATTATCAGTACATTATATATACAGGGCTCAGTATAAGTGAGTACACCCCTGTATTATCAGTACATTATATATACAGCGCTCAGTATAAGTGAGTACACCCCTGTATTATCAGTACATTATATATACAATGCTCAGTATAAGTGAGTACACCCCTGTATTATCAGTACATTATATATACAGCGCTCAGTATAAGTGAGTACACCCTCCTGTCTTATCAGTACATTATATATACAGGGCTCAGTATAAGTGAGTACACCCCTGTATTATCAGTACATTATATATACAGCGCTCAGTATAAGTGAGTACACCCTCCTGTATTATCAGTACATTATATATACAGTGCTCAGTATAAGTGAGTACACCCTCCTGTATTATCAGTACATTATATATATAGCGCTCAGTATAAGTGAGTACACACCTGTATTATCAGTACATTAAATATACAGCGCTCAGTATAAGTGAGTACACCCCTGTATTACCAGTACATTATATATACAGCGCTCAGTATAAGTGAGTACACCCTCCTGTATTATCAGTGCATTATATATACAGCGCTCAGTATAAGTGAGTACACCCCTGTATTATCAGTGCATTATATATACAGGGCTCAGTATAAGTGAGTACACCCCTGCATTATCAGTACATTATATATATATAGCGCTCAGTATAAGTGAGTACACCCTCCTGTATTATCAGTACATTATATATGCAGGGCTCAGTATAAGTGAGTACACCCCTGTATTATCAGTACATTATATATACAGGGCTCAGTATAAGTGAGTACATCCCTGTATTATCAGTACATTATATATACAGGGCTCAGTATAAGTGAGTACACCCCCCTGTATTATCAGTACATTATATATACAGGACTCAGTAAAAGTGAGTACACCCCTGTATTATCAGTACATTATATTTACAGGGCTCAGTATAAGTGAGTACACCCCTGTATTATCAGTACATTATATATACAGGGCTCAGTATAAGTGAGTACACCCCTGTATTATCAGTACATTATATATACAGGGCTCAGTATAAGTGAGTACACCCCTGTATTATCAGTACATTATATATACAGCGCTCAGTATAAGTGAGTACACCCCTGTATTATCAGTACATTATAGATACAGCGCTCAGTATAAGTGAGTACACCCCTGTATTATCAGTACATTATATATACAGGGCTCAGTATAAGTGAGTACACCCCTGTATTATCAGTACATTATATATACAGCGCTCAGTATAAGTGAGTACACCCCTGTATTATCAGTACATTATATATGCAGTGCTCAGTATAAGTGAGTACACCGCTGTATTATCAGTACATTATATATACAGGGCTCAGTATAAGTGAGTACACCCCTATATTCTCAGTACATTATATATACAGCGCTCAGTATAAGTGAGTACACCACTGTATTATCAGTACATTATATATACAGCGCTCAGTATAAGTAAGTACACCCCTATATTCTCAGTACATTATATATACAGTGCTCAGTATAAGTGAGAACACCCCTGTATTATCAGTACATTATATATACAGCGCTCAGTATAAGTGAGTACACCCCTATATTCTCAGTACATTATATATACAGCGCTCAGTATAAGTGAGTACACCCCTATATTCTCAGTACATTATATATATAGCGCTCAGTATAAGTGAGTACACCCCTGTATTATCAGTACATTAAATATACAGCGCTCAGTATAAGTGAGTACACCCCTGTATTACCAGTACATTATATATACAGGGCTCAGTATAAGTGAGTACACCCCTGTATTATCAGTACATTATATATACAGGACTCAGTATAAGTGAGTACACCCCTGTATTATCAGTACATTATATATACAGCGCTCAGTATAAGTGAGTACACCCCTGTGTTATCAGTACATTATATATACATGGCTCAGTATAAGTGAGTACATCCCTGTATTATCAGTACATTATATATACAGCGCTCAGCGTCAGTGAGTACACCCCTGTATAATCAGTACATTATATATACAGCGCTCAGTATAAGTGAGTACACCCTCCTGTATTATCAATACATTATATATACAGCGCTCAGTATAAGTGAGTACACCCCTGTATTATCAGTACATTATACATAGAGCAGTCAGCAAAAGTGAGTACACCTCCCTGTATTCTCAGCACGTTATACACACAGGGCTCAGCGTAAGTGAGTACACCCCCCTGTATTATCAGTACGTTATACATACAGTGCTCAGCGTCAGTGAGTACACCCCTGTATTATCAGTACATTATATATACAGCGCTCAGTATAAGTGAGTACACCCCTGTATTATCAGTATATTATATATACAGGGCTCAGTATAAGTGAGTACACCCCTGTATTATCAGTACATTATATATACAGGACTCAGTATAAGTGAGTACACCCCTGTATTATCAGTACATTATATATACAGCGCTCAGTATAAGTGAGTACACCCCTGTGTTATCAGTACATTATATATACATGGCTCAGTATAAGTGAGTACACCCCTGTATTATCAGTACATTATATATATAGCGCTCAGTATAAGTGAGTACACCCTCCTGTATTATCAGTACATTATATATACAGGGCTCAGTATAAGTGAGTACACCCCTGTATTATCAGTACATTATATATACAGGGCTCAGTATAAGTGAGTACATCCCTGTATTATCAGTACATTATATATACAGCGCTCAGTATCAGTGAGTACACCCCTGTATTATCAGTACATTATATATACAGGGCTCAGTATAAGTGAGTACACCCCTGTATTATCAGTACATTATATATATAGCGCTCAGTATAAGTGAGTACACCCCTGTATTATCAGTACATTAAATATACAGCGCTCAGTATAAGTGAGTACACCCCTGTATTACCAGTACATTATATATACAGCGCTCAGTATAAGTGAGTACACCCTCCTGTATTATCAGTACATTATATATACAGCGCTCAGTATAAGTGAGTACACCCCTGTATTATCAGTACATTATATATACAGTGCTCAGTATAAGTGAGTACACCCCTGTATTATCAGTACATTATATATACAGCACTCAGCATAAGTGAGTACACCCCTGTATTACCAGTACATTATATATACAGCGCTCAGTATAAGTGAGTACACCCTCCTGTATTATCAGTACATTATATATACAGCGCTCAGTATAAGTGAGTACACCCCTGTATTATCAGTACATTATATATACAGGGCTCAGTATAAGTGAGTACACCCCTGTATTATCAGTACATTATATATACAGTGCTCAGTATAAGTGAGTACACCCCTGTATTATCAGTACATTAAATATACAGCGCTCAGTATAAGTGAGTACACCCCTGTATTACCAGTACATTATATATACAGCGCTCAGTATAAGTGAGTACACCCTCCTGTATTATCAGTACATTATATATACAGCGCTCAGTATAAGTGAGTACACCCCTGTATGATCAGTACATTATATATACAGTGCTCAGTATAAGTGAGTACACCCCTGTATTATCAGTACATTAAATATACAGCGCTCAGTATAAGTGAGTACACCCCTGTATTACCAGTACATTATATATACAGCGCTCAGTATAAGTGAGTACACCCTCCTGTATTATCAGTACATTATATATACAGCGCTCAGTATAAGTGAGTACACCCCTGTATTATCAGTACATTATATATACAGTGCTCAGTATAAGTGAGTACACCCCTGTATTATCAGTACATTATATATACAGCGCTCAGTATAAGTGAGTACACCCCCATATTATCAGTACATTATACATAGAGCAGTCAGCAAAAGTGAGTACACCTCCCTGTATTCTCAGCACGTTATACACACAGGGCTCAGCGTAAGTGAGTACACCCCCCTGTATTATCAGTACGTTATACATACAGTGCTCAGCGTCAGTGAGTACACCCCTGTATTATCAGTACATTATATATACAGCGCTCAGTATAAGTGAGTACACCCCTGTATTATCAGTACATTATATATACAGGGCTCAGTATAAGTGAGTACACCCCTGTATTATCAGTACATTATATATACAGGACTCAGTATAAGTGAGTACACCCCTGTATTATCAGTACATTATATATACAGCGCTCAGTATAAGTGAGTACACCCCTGTGTTATCAGTACATTATATATACATGGCTCAGTATAAGTGAGTACACCCCTGTATTATCAGTACATTATATATATAGCGCTCAGTATAAGTGAGTACACCCTCCTGTATTATCAGTACATTATATATACAGGGCTCAGTATAAGTGAGTACACCCCTGTATTATCAGTACATTATATATACAGGGCTCAGTATAAGTGAGTACATCCCTGTATTATCAGTACATTATATATACAGCGCTCAGTATCAGTGAGTACACCCCTGTATTATCAGTACATTATATATACAGGGCTCAGTATAAGTGAGTACACCCCTGTATTATCAGTACATTATATATATAGCGCTCAGTATAAGTGAGTACACCCCTGTATTATCAGTACATTAAATATACAGCGCTCAGTATAAGTGAGTACACCCCTGTATTACCAGTACATTATATATACAGCGCTCAGTATAAGTGAGTACACCCTCCTGTATTATCAGTACATTATATATACAGCGCTCAGTATAAGTGAGTACACCCCTGTATTATCAGTACATTATATATACAGTGCTCAGTATAAGTGAGTACACCCCTGTATTATCAGTACATTATATATACAGCACTCAGCATAAGTGAGTACACCCCTGTATTACCAGTACATTATATATACAGCGCTCAGTATAAGTGAGTACACCCTCCTGTATTATCAGTACATTATATATACAGCGCTCAGTATAAGTGAGTACACCCCTGTATTATCAGTACATTATATATACAGTGCTCAGTATAAGTGAGTACACCCCTGTATTATCAGTACATTAAATATACAGCGCTCAGTATAAGTGAGTACACCCCTGTATTACCAGTACATTATATATACAGCGCTCAGTATAAGTGAGTACACCCTCCTGTATTATCAGTACATTATATATACAGCGCTCAGTATAAGTGAGTACACCCCTGTATGATCAGTACATTATATATACAGTGCTCAGTATAAGTGAGTACACCCCTGTATTATCAGTACATTAAATATACAGCGCTCAGTATAAGTGAGTACACCCCTGTATTACCAGTACATTATATATACAGCGCTCAGTATAAGTGAGTACACCCTCCTGTATTATCAGTACATTATATATACAGCGCTCAGTATAAGTGAGTACACCCCTGTATTATCAGTACATTATATATACAGTGCTCAGTATAAGTGAGTACACCCCTGTATTATCAGTACATTATATATACAGCGCTCAGTATAAGTGAGTACACCCCCATATTATCAGTACATTATACATAGAGCAGTCAGCAAAAGTGAGTACACCCCCCTGTATTCTCAGTACGTTATACACACAGTGCTCAGCGTAAGTGAGTACACCCAACTGTATTATCAGTACGTTATACATACAGTGCTCAGCGACAGTGAGTACACCCCTGTATTATCAGTACATTATATATACAGGACTCAGTATAAGTGAGTACACCCTTGTATTATCAGTACATTATATATACAGCGCTCAGTACAAGTGAGTACACCCCTGTATTATCAGTACATTATATATACAGCGCTCAGCGTCAGTGAGTACACCCCTGTATTATCAGTACATTATATATACAGCGCTCAGCGTCAGTGAGTACACCGCTGTATTATCAGTGCATTATATATACAGGGCTCAGTATAAGTGAGTACACCCCTGTATTATCAGTACATTATATATATAGGGCTCAGCGTCAGTGAGTACACCCCTGTATTATCAGTACATTATATATACAGGGCTCAGTATAAGTGAGTACACCCCTGTATTATCAGTACATTATATATATAGGGCTCAGCGTCAGTGAGTACACCCCTGTATTATCAGTACATTATATATACAGGGCTCAGTATAAGTGAGTACACCCCCGTATTATCAGTACATTATATATACAGGGCTCAGTATAAGTGAGTACACCCCTGTATTATCAGTACATTATATATACAGGGCTCAGTATAAGTGAGTACACCCCTGTATTATCAGTACATTATATATACAGGGCTCAGTAAAAGTGAGTACACCCCTGTATTATCAGTACATTATATATACAGGGCTCAGTATAAGTGAGTACATACCTCTATTATCAGTACATTATATATACAGGGCTCAGTATAAGTGAGTACATCCCTGTATTATCAGTATATTATATATACAGGGCTCAGTATAAGTGAGTACACCCCTGTATTATCAGTACATTATATATACAGGGCTCAGTATAAGTGAGTACACCCCTGTAGTATCAGTACATTATATATACAGTGCTCAGTATAAGTGAGTACACCCCTGTATTATCAGTACATTATATATACAGTGCTCAGTATAAGTGAGTACACCCCTGTATTATCAGTACATTATATATACAGCGCTCAGTATAAGTGAGTACACCCTCCTGTATTATCAGTACATTATATATACAGGGCTCAGTATAAGTGAGTACACCCCTGTATTATCAGTACATTATATATACAGGGCTCAGTATAAGTGAGTACACCCCCCTGTATTATCAGTACATTATATATACAGGGCTCAGTATAAGTGAGTACACACCTGTATTATCAGTACATTATATATAAAGCGCTCAGTATAAGTGAGTACACCCTCCTGTATTATCAGTACATTATATATACAGGGCTCAGTATAAGTGAGTACACCCCTGTATTATCAGTACATTATATATACAGGGCTCAGTATAAGTGAGTACATCCCTGTATTATCAGTACATTATATATACAGGGCTCAGTATAAGTGAGTACACCCCCCTGTATTATCAGTACATTATATATACAGGACTCAGTATAAGTGAGTACACCCCTGTATTATCAGTACATTATATATACAGGGCTAAGTATAAGTGAGTACACCCCTGTATTATCAGTACTTTATATATATAGCGCTCAGTATAAGTGAGTACACACCTGTATTATCAGTACATTAAATATACAGCGCTCAGTATAAGTGAGTACACCCCTGTATTACCAGTACATTATATATACAGCGCTCAGCGTCAGTGAGTACACCCCTGTATAATCAGTACATTATATATACAGCGCTCAGTATAAGTGAGTACACCCTCCTGTATTATCAATACATTATATATACAGCGCTCAGTATAAGTGAGTACACCCCTGTATTATCAGTACATTATACATAGAGCAGTCAGCAAAAGTGAGTACACCTCCCTGTATTCTCAGCACGTTATACACACAGGGCTCAGCGTAAGTGAGTACACCCCCCTGTATTATCAGTACGTTATACACACAGTGCTCAGCGTAAGTGAGTACACCCCCCTGTATTATCAGTACGTTATACATACAGTGCTCAGCGTCATTGAGTACACCCCTGTATTATCAGTACATTATATATACAGGACTCAGTATAAGTGAGTACACCCCTGTATTATCAGTACATTATATATACAGGGCTCAGTATAAGTGAGTACACCGCTGTATTATCAGTACATTATATATACAGGGCTTAGTATAAGTGAGTACAACCCTGTATTATCAGTACATTATATATACAGCGCTCTGTATAAGTGAGTACACCCCTGTATTATCAGTACAGTATATATACAGCGCTCAGTATAAGTGAGTAGACCCCTGTATTATCTGTACATTATATATACAGGGCTCAGTTTAAGTGAGTACACCCCTGTATTATCAGTACATTATATATACAGCGCTCTGTATAAGTGAGTACACCCCTGTATTATCAGTACATTATATATACAGCGCTCTGTATAAGTGAGTACACCCCTGTATTATCAGTACATTATATATACAGGGCTCAGTATAAGTGAGTACACCCCTGTATTATCAGTACATTATATATGCAGTGCTCAGTATAAGTGAGTACACCCCTGTATTATCAGTATATTATATATACAGCGCTCAGTATAAGTGAGTACACCCCTTTATTATCAGTACATTATATACACAGTGCTCAGTATAAGTGAGTACACCCCTGTATTATCAGTACATTATATATACAGCGCTCAGCATAAGTGAGTACACCCCTGTATTATCAGTACATTATATATACAGCGCTCAGTATAAGTGAGTACACCCCTGTATTATCAGTACATTATATATACAGCGCTCAGCGTCAGTGAGTACACCCCTGTATTATCAGTACATTATATATACAGCGCTCAGTATAAGTGAGTACACCCTCCTGTATTATCAATACATTATATATACAGCGCTCAGTATAAGTGAGTACACCCCTGTATTATCAGTACATTATACATAGAGCAGTCCGCAAAAGTGAGTACACCTCCCTGTATTCTCAGCACGTTATACACACAGGGCTCAGCGTAAGTGAGTACACCCCCCTGTATTATCAGTACGTTATACACACAGTGCTCAGCTTAAGTGAGTACACCCCTGTATTATCAGTACATTAAATATACAGCGCTCAGTATAAGTGAGTACACCCCTGTATTACCAGTACATTATATATACAGCGCTCAGTATAAGTGAGTACACCCTCCTGTATTATCAGTACATTATATATACAGCGCTCAGTATAAGTGAGTACACCCCTGTATTATCAGTACATTATATATACAGTGCTCAGTATAAGTGAGTACACCCCTGTATTATCAGTACATTATATATACAGCACTCAGCATAAGTGAGTACACCCCTGTATTACCAGTACATTATATATACAGCGCTCAGTATAAGTGAGTACACCCTCCTGTATTATCAGTACATTATATATACAGCGCTCAGTATAAGTGAGTACACCCCTGTATTATCAGTACATTATATATACAGTGCTCAGTATAAGTGAGTACACCCCTGTATTATCAGTACATTAAATATACAGCGCTCAGTATAAGTGAGTACACCCCTGTATTACCAGTACATTATATATACAGCGCTCAGTATAAGTGAGTACACCCTCCTGTATTATCAGTACATTATATATACAGCGCTCAGTATAAGTGAGTACACCCCTGTATGATCAGTACATTATATATACAGTGCTCAGTATAAGTGAGTACACCCCTGTATTATCAGTACATTAAATATACAGCGCTCAGTATAAGTGAGTACACCCCTGTATTACCAGTACATTATATATACAGCGCTCAGTATAAGTGAGTACACCCTCCTGTATTATCAGTACATTATATATACAGCGCTCAGTATAAGTGAGTACACCCCTGTATTATCAGTACATTATATATACAGTGCTCAGTATAAGTGAGTACACCCCTGTATTATCAGTACATTATATATACAGCGCTCAGTATAAGTGAGTAGACCCCCATATTATCAGTACATTATACATAGAGCAGTCAGCAAAAGTGAGTACACCCCCCTGTATTCTCAGTACGTTATACACACAGTGCTCAGCGTAAGTGAGTACACCCAACTGTATTATCAGTACGTTATACATACAGTGCTCAGCGACAGTGAGTACACCCCTGTATTATCAGTACATTATATATACAGGACTCAGTATAAGTGAGTACACCCCTGTATTATCAGTACATTATATATACAGCGCTCAGTACAAGTGAGTACACCCCTGTATTATCAGTACATTATATATACAGCGCTCAGCGTCAGTGAGTACACCCCTGTATTATCAGTACATTATATATACAGCGCTCAGCGTCAGTGAGTACACCGCTGTATTATCAGTGCATTATATATACAGGGCTCAGTATAAGTGAGTACACCCCTGTATTATCAGTACATTATATATATAGGGCTCAGCGTCAGTGAGTACACCCCTGTATTATCAGTACATTATATATACAGGGCTCAGTATAAGTGAGTACACCCCTGTATTATCAGTACATTATATATATAGGGCTCAGCGTCAGTGAGTACACCCCTGTATTATCAGTACATTATATATACAGGGCTCAGTATAAGTGAGTACACCCCCGTATTATCAGTACATTATATATACAGGGCTCAGTATAAGTGAGTACACCCCTGTATTATCAGTACATTATATATACAGGGCTCAGTATAAGTGAGTACACCCCTGTATTATCAGTACATTATATATACAGGGCTCAGTAAAAGTGAGTACACCCCTGTATTATCAGTACATTATATATACAGGGCTCAGTATAAGTGAGTACATACCTCTATTATCAGTACATTATATATACAGGGCTCAGTATAAGTGAGTACATCCCTGTATTATCAGTATATTATATATACAGGGCTCAGTATAAGTGAGTACACCCCTGTATTATCAGTACATTATATATACAGGGCTCAGTATAAGTGAGTACACCCCTGTAGTATCAGTACATTATATATACAGTGCTCAGTATAAGTGAGTACACCCCTGTATTATCAGTACATTATATATACAGTGCTCAGTATAAGTGAGTACACCCCTGTATTATCAGTACATTATATATACAGCGCTCAGTATAAGTGAGTACACCCTCCTGTATTATCAGTACATTATATATACAGGGCTCAGTATAAGTGAGTACACCCCTGTATTATCAGTACATTATATATACAGGGCTCAGTATAAGTGAGTACACCCCCCTGTATTATCAGTACATTATATATACAGGGCTCAGTATAAGTGAGTACACACCTGTATTATCAGTACATTATATATAAAGCGCTCAGTATAAGTGAGTACACCCTCCTGTATTATCAGTACATTATATATACAGGGCTCAGTATAAGTGAGTACACCCCTGTATTATCAGTACATTATATATACAGGGCTCAGTATAAGTGAGTACATCCCTGTATTATCAGTACATTATATATACAGGGCTCAGTATAAGTGAGTACACCCCCCTGTATTATCAGTACATTATATATACAGGACTCAGTATAAGTGAGTACACCCCTGTATTATCAGTACATTATATATACAGGGCTAAGTATAAGTGAGTACACCCCTGTATTATCAGTACTTTATATATATAGCGCTCAGTATAAGTGAGTACACACCTGTATTATCAGTACATTAAATATACAGCGCTCAGTATAAGTGAGTACACCCCTGTATTACCAGTACATTATATATACAGCGCTCAGCGTCAGTGAGTACACCCCTGTATAATCAGTACATTATATATACAGCGCTCAGTATAAGTGAGTACACCCTCCTGTATTATCAATACATTATATATACAGCGCTCAGTATAAGTGAGTACACCCCTGTATTATCAGTACATTATACATAGAGCAGTCAGCAAAAGTGAGTACACCTCCCTGTATTCTCAGCACGTTATACACACAGGGCTCAGCGTAAGTGAGTACACCCCCCTGTATTATCAGTACGTTATACACACAGTGCTCAGCGTAAGTGAGTACACCCCCCTGTATTATCAGTACGTTATACATACAGTGCTCAGCGTCATTGAGTACACCCCTGTATTATCAGTACATTATATATACAGGACTCAGTATAAGTGAGTACACCCCTGTATTATCAGTACATTATATATACAGGGCTCAGTATAAGTGAGTACACCGCTGTATTATCAGTACATTATATATACAGGGCTTAGTATAAGTGAGTACACCCCTGTATTATCAGTACATTATATATACAGCGCTCTGTATAAGTGAGTACACCCCTGTATTATCAGTACAGTATATATACAGCGCTCAGTATAAGTGAGTAGACCCCTGTATTATCTGTACATTATATATACAGGGCTCAGTTTAAGTGAGTACACCCCTGTATTATCAGTACATTATATATACAGCGCTCTGTATAAGTGAGTACACCCCTGTATTATCAGTACATTATATATACAGCGCTCTGTATAAGTGAGTACACCCCTGTATTATCAGTACATTATATATACAGGGCTCAGTATAAGTGAGTACACCCCTGTATTATCAGTACATTATATATGCAGTGCTCAGTATAAGTGAGTACACCCCTGTATTATCAGTATATTATATATACAGCGCTCAGTATAAGTGAGTACACCCCTTTATTATCAGTACATTATATACACAGTGCTCAGTATAAGTGAGTACACCCCTGTATTATCAGTACATTATATATACAGCGCTCAGCATAAGTGAGTACACCCCTGTATTATCAGTACATTATATATACAGCGCTCAGTATAAGTGAGTACACCCCTGTATTATCAGTACATTATATATACAGCGCTCAGCGTCAGTGAGTACACCCCTGTATTATCAGTACATTATATATACAGCGCTCAGTATAAGTGAGTACACCCTCCTGTATTATCAATACATTATATATACAGCGCTCAGTATAAGTGAGTACACCCCTGTATTATCAGTACATTATACATAGAGCAGTCCGCAAAAGTGAGTACACCTCCCTGTATTCTCAGCACGTTATACACACAGGGCTCAGCGTAAGTGAGTACACCCCCCTGTATTATCAGTACGTTATACACACAGTGCTCAGCTTAAGTGAGTACACCCCCCTGTATTATCAGTACGTTATACATACAGTGCTCAGCGTCATTGAGTACACCCCTGTATTATCAGTACATTATATATACAGGACTCAGTATAAGTGAGTACACCCCTGTATTATCAGTACATTATATATACAGGGCTCAGTATAAGTGAGTACACCGCTGTATTATCAGTACATTATATATACAGGGCTTAGTATAAGTGAGTACACCCCTGTATTATCAGTACATTATATATACAGCGCTCTGTATAAGTGAGTACACCCCTGTATTATCAGTACAGTATATATACAGCGCTCAGTATAAGTGAGTAGACCCCTGTATTATCAGTACATTATATATACAGGGCTTAGTATAAGTGAGTACACCCCTGTATTATCAGTACATTATATATACAGCGCTCTGTATAAGTGAGTACACCACTGTATTATCAGTACATTATATATACAGCGCTCAGTATAAGTGAGTAGACCCCTGTATTATCTGTACATTATATATACAGCGCTCAGTATAAGTGAGTACACCCCTGTATTATCAGTGCATTATATATACAGGGCTCAGTATAAGTGAGTACACCCCCTGTATTATCAGTACATTATATATACAGGGCTCAGTATAAGTGAGTACACCCCCTGTATTATCAGTACATTATATATACAGGGCTCAGTATAAGTGAGTACACCCCTGTATTATCAGTACATTATATATACAGCGCTCAGTATAAGTGAGTACACCCCTGTATTATCAGTGCATTATATATACAGGGCTCAGTATAAGTGAGTACACCCCTGTATTATCAGTGCATTATATATACAGGGCTCAGTATAAGTGAGTACACCCCTGTATTATCAGTACATTATATATACAGGGCTCAGTATAAGTGAGTACACCCCCTGTATTATCAGTACATTATATATACAGCGCTCTGTATAAGTGAGTACACCCCTGTATTATCAGTACATTATATATACAGCGCTCTGTATAAGTGAGTACACCCCTGTATTATCAGTACATTATATATACAGGGCTCAGTATAAGTGAGTACACCCCCCTGTATTATCAGTACGTTATACATACAGTGCTCAGCGTCATTGAGTACACCCCTGTATTATCAGTACATTATATATACAGGACTCAGTATAAGTGAGTACACCCCTGTATTATCAGTACATTATATATACAGGGCTCAGTATAAGTGAGTACACCCCTGTATTATCAGTACATTATATATACAGGGCTCAGTATAAGTGAGTACACCGCTGTATTATCAGTACATTATATATACAGGGCTTAGTATAAGTGAGTACACCCCTGTATAATCAGAACATTATATATACAGCGCTCAGTGTAAGTGAGTACACCCCTGTATTATCAGTACATTATATATACAGCGCTCAGTATAAGTGAGTACACCCCTGTATTATCAGTACATTATATATACAGCGCTCTGTATAAGTGAGTACACCCCTGTATTATCAGTACATTATATATACAGCGCTCTGTATAAGTGAGTACACCCCTGTATTATCAGTACATTATATATACAGCGCTCAGTGTAAGTGAGTACACCCCTGTATTATCAGTACATTATATATACAGCGCTCTGTATAAGTGAGTACACCCCTGTATTATCAGTACATTATATATACAGGGCTCAGTATAAGTGAGTACACCCCTGTATTATCAGTACATTATATATACAGGGCTCAGTATAAGTGAGTACACCGCTGTATTATCAGTACATTATATATACAGGGCTTAGTATAAGTGAGTACACCCCTGTATTATCAGTACATTATATATACAGCGCTCAGTGTAAGTGAGTACACCCCTGTATTATCAGTACATTATATATACAGCGCTCTGTATAAGTGAGTACACCCCTGTATTATCAGTACATTATATATACAGGGCTCAGTATAAGTGAGTACACCCCTGTATTATCAGTACATTATATATACAGGGCTCAGTATAAGTGAGTACACCGCTGTATTATCAGTACATTATATATACAGGGCTTAGTATAAGTGAGTACACCCCTGTATTATCAGTACATTATATATACAGGGCTCAGTATAAGTGAGTACACCGCTGTATTATCAGTACATTATATATACAGGGCTTAGTATAAGTGAGTACACCCCTGTATTATCAGTACATTATATATACAGGGCTCAGTATAAGTGAGTACACCCCTGTATTATCAGTACATTATATATACAGGGCTCAGTATAAGTGAGTACACCGCTGTATTATCAGTACATTATATATACAGGGCTTAGTATAAGTGAGTACACCCCTGTATTATCAGTACATTATATATACAGCGCTCAGTGTAAGTGAGTACACCCCTGTATTATCAGTACATTATATATACAGCGCTCTGTATAAGTGAGTACACCCCTGTATTATCAGTACATTATATATACAGGGCTCAGTATAAGTGAGTACACCCCTGTATTATCAGTACATTATATATACAGGGCTCAGTATAAGTGAGTACACCGCTGTATTATCAGTACATTATATATACAGGGCTTAGTATAAGTGAGTACACCCCTGTATTATCAGTACATTATATATACAGCGCTCTGTATAAGTGAGTACACCCCTGTATTATCAGTACAGTATATATACAGCGCTCAGTATAAGTGAGTACACCCCTGTATTATCAGTACATTATATATACAGGGCTCAGTATAAGTGAGTACACCGCTGTATTATCAGTACATTATATATACAGGGCTTAGTATAAGTGAGTACACCCCTGTATTATCAGTACATTATATATACAGCGCTCTGTATAAGTGAGTACACCCCTGTATTATCAGTACAGTATATATACAGCGCTCAGTATAAGTGAGTAGACCCCTGTATTATCAGTACATTATATATACAGGGCTTAGTATAAGTGAGTACACCCCTGTATTATCAGTACATTATATATACAGCGCTCTGTATAAGTGAGTACACCACTGTATTATCAGTACATTATATATACAGCGCTCAGTATAAGTGAGTAGACCCCTGTATTATCTGTACATTATATATACAGCGCTCAGTATAAGTGAGTACACCCCTGTATTATCAGTGCATTATATATACAGGGCTCAGTATAAGTGAGTACACCCCCTGTATTATCAGTACATTATATATACAGGGCTCAGTATAAGTGAGTACACCCCCTGTATTATCAGTACATTATATATACAGGGCTCAGTATAAGTGAGTACACCCCTGTATTATCAGTACATTATATATACAGCGCTCAGTATAAGTGAGTACACCCCTGTATTATCAGTGCATTATATATACAGGGCTCAGTATAAGTGAGTACACCCCTGTATTATCAGTGCATTATATATACAGGGCTCAGTATAAGTGAGTACACCCCTGTATTATCAGTACATTATATATACAGGGCTCAGTATAAGTGAGTACACCCCCTGTATTATCAGTACATTATATATACAGCGCTCTGTATAAGTGAGTACACCCCTGTATTATCAGTACATTATATATACAGCGCTCTGTATAAGTGAGTACACCCCTGTATTATCAGTACATTATATATACAGGGCTCAGTATAAGTGAGTACACCCCCCTGTATTATCAGTACGTTATACATACAGTGCTCAGCGTCATTGAGTACACCCCTGTATTATCAGTACATTATATATACAGGACTCAGTATAAGTGAGTACACCCTTGTATTATCAGTACATTATATATACAGGGCTCAGTATAAGTGAGTACACCTCTGTATTATCAGTACATTATATATACAGGGCTCAGTATAAGTGAGTACACCGCTGTATTATCAGTACATTATATATACAGGGCTTAGTATAAGTGAGTACACCCCTGTATAATCAGAACATTATATATACAGCGCTCAGTGTAAGTGAGTACACCCCTGTATTATCAGTACATTATATATACAGCGCTCAGTATAAGTGAGTACACCCCTGTATTATCAGTACATTATATATACAGCGCTCTGTATAAGTGAGTACACCCCTGTATTATCAGTACATTATATATACAGCGCTCTGTATAAGTGAGTACACCCCTGTATTATCAGTACATTATATATACAGCGCTCAGTGTAAGTGAGTACACCCCTGTATTATCAGTACATTATATATACAGCGCTCTGTATAAGTGAGTACACCCCTGTATTATCAGTACATTATATATACAGGGCTCAGTATAAGTGAGTACACCCCTGTATTATCAGTACATTATATATACAGGGCTCAGTATAAGTGAGTACACCGCTGTATTATCAGTACATTATATATACAGGGCTTAGTATAAGTGAGTACACCCCTGTATTATCAGTACATTATATATACAGCGCTCAGTGTAAGTGAGTACACCCCTGTATTATCAGTACATTATATATACAGCGCTCTGTATAAGTGAGTACACCCCTGTATTATCAGTACATTATATATACAGGGCTCAGTATAAGTGAGTACACCCCTGTATTATCAGTACATTATATATACAGGGCTCAGTATAAGTGAGTACACCGCTGTATTATCAGTACATTATATATACAGGGCTTAGTATAAGTGAGTACACCCCTGTATTATCAGTACATTATATATACAGGGCTCAGTATAAGTGAGTACACCGCTGTATTATCAGTACATTATATATACAGGGCTTAGTATAAGTGAGTACACCCCTGTATTATCAGTACATTATATATACAGGGCTCAGTATAAGTGAGTACACCCCTGTATTATCAGTACATTATATATACAGGGCTCAGTATAAGTGAGTACACCGCTGTATTATCAGTACATTATATATACAGGGCTTAGTATAAGTGAGTACACCCCTGTATTATCAGTACATTATATATACAGCGCTCAGTGTAAGTGAGTACACCCCTGTATTATCAGTACATTATATATACAGCGCTCTGTATAAGTGAGTACACCCCTGTATTATCAGTACATTATATATACAGGGCTCAGTATAAGTGAGTACACCCCTGTATTATCAGTACATTATATATACAGGGCTCAGTATAAGTGAGTACACCGCTGTATTATCAGTACATTATATATACAGGGCTTAGTATAAGTGAGTACACCCCTGTATTATCAGTACATTATATATACAGCGCTCTGTATAAGTGAGTACACCCCTGTATTATCAGTACAGTATATATACAGCGCTCAGTATAAGTGAGTACACCCCTGTATTATCAGTACATTATATATACAGGGCTCAGTATAAGTGAGTACACCGCTGTATTATCAGTACATTATATATACAGGGCTTAGTATAAGTGAGTACACCCCTGTATTATCAGTACATTATATATACAGCGCTCTGTATAAGTGAGTACACCCCTGTATTATCAGTACAGTATATATACAGCGCTCAGTATAAGTGATTACACCCCTGTATTATCAGTACATTATATATACAGGGCTCAGTATAAGTGAGTACACCGCTGTATTATCAGTACATTATATATACAGGGCTCAGTATAAGTGAGTACACCCCTGTATTATCAGTACATTATATATACAGGGCTCAGTATAAGTGAGTACACCGCTGTATTATCAGTACATTATATATACAGGGCTTAGTATAAGTGAGTACACCCCTGTATTATCAGTACATTATATATACAGCGCTCTGTATAAGTGAGTACACCCCTGTATTATCAGTACATTATATATACAGGGCTTAGTATAAGTGAGTACACCCCTGTATTATCAGTACATTATATATACAGCGCTCTGTATAAGTGAGTACACCCCTGTATTATCAGTACAGTATATATACAGCGCTCAGTATAAGTGAGTAGACCCCTGTATTATCTATACATTATATATACAGCGCTCAGTATAAGTGAGTACACCCCTGTATTATCAGTGCATTATATATACAGGGCTCAGTATAAGTGAGTACACCCCCTGTATTATCAGTACATTATATATACAGGGCTCAGTATAAGTGAGTACACCCCCTGTATTATCAGTACATTATATATACAGGGCTCAGTATAAGTGAGTACACCCCTGTATTATCAGTACATTATATATACAGCGCTCAGTATAAGTGAGTACACCCCTGTATTTTCAGTGCATTATATATACAGGGCTCAGTATAAGTGAGTACACCCCTGTATTATCAGTGCATTATATATACAGGGCTCAGTATAAGTGAGTACACCCCTGTATTATCAGTACATTATATATACAGGGCTCAGTATAAGTGAGTACACCCCCTGTATTATGAGTACATTATATATACAGCGCTCTGTATAAGTGAGTACACCCCTGTATTATCAGTACATTATATATACAGCGCTCTGTATAAGTGAGTACACCCCTGTATTATCAGTACATTATATATACAGGGCTCAGTATAAGTGAGTACACCCCTGTATTATCAGTACATTATATATGCAGTGCTCAGTATAAGTGAGTATACCCCTGTATTATCAGTATATTATATATACAGCGCTCAGTATAAGTGAGTACACCCCTTTATTATCAGTACATTATATACACAGTGCTCAGTATAAGTGAGTACACCCCTGTATTATCAGTACATTATATATACAGCGCTCAGCATAAGTGAGTACACCTCTGTATTATCAGTACATTATATATACAGCGCTCAGTATAAGTGAGTACACCCCTGTATTATCAGTACATTATATATACAGCGCTCAGCGTCAGTGAGTACACCCCTGTATTATCAGTACATTATATATACAGCGCTCAGTATAAGTGAGTACACCCCTGTATTATCAATACATTATATATACAGCGCTCAGTATAAGTGAGTACACCCCTGTATTATCAGTACATTATACATAGAGCAGTCAGCAAAAGTGAGTACACCCCCCTGTATTATCAGCACGTTATACACACAGGGCTCAGCGTAAGTGAGTACACCCCCCTGTATTATCAGTACGTTATACACACAGTGCTCAGCGTAAGTGAGTACACCCCCCTGTATTATCAGTACGTTATACATACAGTGCTCAGCGTCATTGAGTACACCCCTGTATTATCAGTACATTATATATACAGGACTCAGTATAAGTGAGTACACCCCTGTATTATCAGTACATTATATATACAGCGCTCTGTATAAGTGAGTACACCCCTGTATTATCAGTACATTATATATACAGTGCTCAGTATAAGTGAGTACACCCCTGTATTATCAGTACATTATATATACAGGGCTCAGTATAAGTGAGTACACTCCTGTATTATCAGTACATTATATATACAGGGCTCAGTATAAGTGAGAACACCCCTGTATTATCAGTACATTATATATACAGCGCTCAGTATAAGTGAGTACACCCCTGTATTATCAGTACATTATATATACAGCGCTCAGTATAAGTGAGCACACCCCTCTATTATCAGTACATTATATATACAGGGCTCAGTATAAGTGAGTACACCTCTGTATTATCAGTACATTATATATACAGCGCTCTGTATAAGTGAGTACACCCCTGTATTATCAGTACATTATATATACAGTGCTCAGCGTAAGTGAGTACACCCCCCTGTATTATCAGTACGTTATACATACAGTGCTCAGCGTCATTGAGTACACCCCTGTATTATCAGTACATTATATATACAGGACTCAGTATAAGTGAGTACACCCCTGTATTATCAGTACATTATATATACAGCGCTCTGTATAAGTGAGTACACCCCTGTATTATCAGTACATTATATATACAGTGCTCAGTATAAGTGAGTACACCCCTGTATTATCAGTACATTATATATACAGGGCTCAGTATAAGTGAGTACACTCCTGTATTATCAGTACATTATATATACAGGGCTCAGTATAAGTGAGAACACCCCTGTATTATCAGTACATTATATATACAGGGCTCAGTATAAGTGAGCACACCCCTCTATTATCAGTACATTATATATACAGGGCTCAGTATAAGTGAGTACACCCCTGTATTATCAGTACATTATATATACAGCGCTCTGTATAAGTGAGTACACCCCTGTATTATCAGTACATTATATATACAGTGCTCAGTATAAGTGAGTACACCCCTGTATTATCAGTACATTATATATACAGGGCTCAGTATAAGTGAGTACACCCCTGTATTATCAGTACATTATATATACAGTGCTCAGTATCAGTGAGTACACCCCTGTATTATCAGTACATTATATATACAGCACTCTGTATAAGTGAGTACACCCCTGTATTATCAGTACATTATATATACAGTGCTCAGTATAAGTGAGTACACCCCTGTATTATCAGTACATTATATATACAGTGCTCAGTATAAGTGAGTACACCCCTGTATTATCAGTACAATATATACAGCGCTCAGCATAAGTGAGTACACCCCTGTATTATCAGTACATTATATATACAGCGCTCAGTATAAGTGAGTACACCTCTGTATTATCAGTACATTATATATACAGGGCTCAGTATAAGTGAGTACACCCCCTGTATTATCAGTACATTATATATACAGCGCTCAGTATAAGTGAGTACACCCCTGCATTATCAGTACATTATATATACAGGGCTCAGTATAAGTGAGTACACCCCTGTATTATCAGTACATTATATATACAGGGCTCAGTATAAGTGAGTACACCGCTGTATTATCAGTACATTATATATACAGCGCTCAGTATAAGTGAGTACACCCCTGTATTATCAGTATATTATATATACAGCGCTCAGTATAAGTGAGTACACCGCTGTATTATCAGTACATTATATATACAGGGCTTAGTATAAGTGAGTCCACCCCTGTATTATCAGTACATTATATATACAGCGCTCAGTATAAGTGAGTACACCCCTGTATTATCAGTACATTATATATACAGCGCTCAGTATAAGTGAGTACACCCCTGTATTATCAGTACATTATATATACAGGGCTCAGTATAAGTGAGTACACCCCTGTATTATCAGGACATTATATATACAGTGCTCAGTATAAGTGAGTACACCCCTGTATTATCAGTACATTATATATACAGCGCTCAGTATAAGTGAGTACACCCCTGTATTATCAGTACATTATATATACAGGGCTCAGTATAAGTGAGTACACCCCTGTATTATCAGGACATTATACATACAGTGCTCAGTATAAGTGAGTACACCCCCTGTATTATCAGTACATTATATATACAGCGCTCTGTATAAGTGAGTACACCCCTGTATTATCAGTACATTATATATACAGCGCTCTGTATAAGTGAGTACACCCCTGTATTATCAGTACATTATATATACAGGGCTCAGTATAAGTGAGTACACCCCCCTGTATTATCAGTACGTTATACATACAGTGCTCAGCGTCATTGAGTACACCCCTGTATTATCAGTACATTATATATACAGGACTCAGTATAAGTGAGTACACCCCTGTATTATCAGTACATTATATATACAGGGCTCAGTATAAGTGAGTACACCCCTGTATTATCAGTACATTATATATACAGGGCTCAGTATAAGTGAGTACACCGCTGTATTATCAGTACATTATATATACAGGGCTTAGTATAAGTGAGTACACCCCTGTATAATCAGAACATTATATATACAGCGCTCAGTGTAAGTGAGTACACCCCTGTATTATCAGTACATTATATATACAGCGCTCAGTATAAGTGAGTACACCCCTGTATTATCAGTACATTATATATACAGCGCTCTGTATAAGTGAGTACACCCCTGTATTATCAGTACATTATATATACAGCGCTCTGTATAAGTGAGTACACCCCTGTATTATCAGTACATTATATATACAGCGCTCAGTGTAAGTGAGTACACCCCTGTATTATCAGTACATTATATATACAGCGCTCTGTATAAGTGAGTACACCCCTGTATTATCAGTACATTATATATACAGGGCTCAGTATAAGTGAGTACACCCCTGTATT
The DNA here is from genome assembly GCF_046119375.1 of Phyllobates terribilis. NCBI lineage: Eukaryota > Metazoa > Chordata > Amphibia > Anura > Dendrobatidae > Phyllobates > Phyllobates terribilis. Next base: position 19,633,316 of record NW_027362766.1, read on the forward strand.
ATCAGTACATTATATATACAGGGCTCAGTATAAGTGAGTACACCGCTGTATTATCAGTACATTATATATACAGGGCTTAGTATAAGTGAGTACACCCCTGTATTATCAGTACATTATATATACAGCGCTCAGTGTAAGTGAGTACACCCCTGTATTATCAGTACATTATATATACAGCGCTCTGTATAAGTGAGTACACCCCTGTATTATCAGTACATTATATATACAGGGCTCAGTATAAGTGAGTACACCCCTGTATTATCAGTACATTATATATACAGGGCTCAGTATAAGTGAGTACACCGCTGTATTATCAGTACATTATATATACAGGGCTTAGTATAAGTGAGTACACCCCTGTATTATCAGTACATTATATATACAGGGCTCAGTATAAGTGAGTACACCGCTGTATTATCAGTACATTATATATACAGGGCTTAGTATAAGTGAGTACACCCCTGTATTATCAGTACATTATATATACAGGACTCAGTATAAGTGAGTACACCCCTGTATTATCAGTACATTATATATACAGGGCTCAGTATAAGTGAGTACACCGCTGTATTATCAGTACATTATATATACAGGGCTTAGTATAAGTGAGTACACCCCTGTATTATCAGTACATTATATATACAGCGCTCAGTGTAAGTGAGTACACCCCTGTATTATCAGTACATTATATATACAGCGCTCTGTATAAGTGAGTACACCCCTGTATTATCAGTACATTATATATACAGGGCTCAGTATAAGTGAGTACACCCCTGTATTATCAGTACATTATATATACAGGGCTCAGTATAAGTGAGTACACCGCTGTATTATCAGTACATTATATATACAGGGCTTAGTATAAGTGAGTACACCCCTGTATTATCAGTACATTATATATACAGCGCTCTGTATAAGTGAGTACACCCCTGTATTATCAGTACAGTATATATACAGCGCTCAGTATAAGTGAGTACACCCCTGTATTATCAGTACATTATATATACAGGGCTCAGTATAAGTGAGTACACCGCTGTATTATCAGTACATTATATATACAGGGCTTAGTATAAGTGAGTACACCCCTGTATTATCAGTACATTATATATACAGCGCTCTGTATAAGTGAGTACACCCCTGTATTATCAGTACAGTATATATACAGCGCTCAGTATAAGTGAGTAGACCCCTGTATTATCAGTACATTATATATACAGGGCTTAGTATAAGTGAGTACACCCCTGTATTATCAGTACATTATATATACAGCGCTCTGTATAAGTGAGTACACCACTGTATTATCAGTACATTATATATACAGCGCTCAGTATAAGTGAGTAGACCCCTGTATTATCTGTACATTATATATACAGCGCTCAGTATAAGTGAGTACACCCCTGTATTATCAGTGCATTATATATACAGGGCTCAGTATAAGTGAGTACACCCCCTGTATTATCAGTACATTATATATACAGGGCTCAGTATAAGTGAGTACACCCCCTGTATTATCAGTACATTATATATACAGGGCTCAGTATAAGTGAGTACACCCCTGTATTATCAGTACATTATATATACAGCGCTCAGTATAAGTGAGTACACCCCTGTATTATCAGTGCATTATATATACAGGGCTCAGTATAAGTGAGTACACCCCTGTATTATCAGTGCATTATATATACAGGGCTCAGTATAAGTGAGTACACCCCTGTATTATCAGTACATTATATATACAGGGCTCAGTATAAGTGAGTACACCCCCTGTATTATCAGTACATTATATATACAGCGCTCTGTATAAGTGAGTACACCCCTGTATTATCAGTACATTATATATACAGCGCTCTGTATAAGTGAGTACACCCCTGTATTATCAGTACATTATATATACAGGGCTCAGTATAAGTGAGTACACCCCCCTGTATTATCAGTACGTTATACATACAGTGCTCAGCGTCATTGAGTACACCCCTGTATTATCAGTACATTATATATACAGGACTCAGTATAAGTGAGTACACCCCTGTATTATCAGTACATTATATATACAGGGCTCAGTATAAGTGAGTACACCCCTGTATTATCAGTACATTATATATACAGGGCTCAGTATAAGTGAGTACACCGCTGTATTATCAGTACATTATATATACAGGGCTTAGTATAAGTGAGTACACCCCTGTATAATCAGAACATTATATATACAGCGCTCAGTGTAAGTGAGTACACCCCTGTATTATCAGTACATTATATATACAGCGCTCAGTATAAGTGAGTACACCCCTGTATTATCAGTACATTATATATACAGCGCTCTGTATAAGTGAGTACACCCCTGTATTATCAGTACATTATATATACAGCGCTCTGTATAAGTGAGTACACCCCTGTATTATCAGTACATTATATATACAGCGCTCAGTGTAAGTGAGTACACCCCTGTATTATCAGTACATTATATATACAGCGCTCTGTATAAGTGAGTACACCCCTGTATTATCAGTACATTATATATACAGGGCTCAGTATAAGTGAGTACACCCCTGTATTATCAGTACATTATATATACAGGGCTCAGTATAAGTGAGTACACCGCTGTATTATCAGTACATTATATATACAGGGCTTAGTATAAGTGAGTACACCCCTGTATTATCAGTACATTATATATACAGCGCTCAGTGTAAGTGAGTACACCCCTGTATTATCAGTACATTATATATACAGCGCTCTGTATAAGTGAGTACACCCCTGTATTATCAGTACATTATATATACAGGGCTCAGTATAAGTGAGTACACCCCTGTATTATCAGTACATTATATATACAGGGCTCAGTATAAGTGAGTACACCGCTGTATTATCAGTACATTATATATACAGGGCTTAGTATAAGTGAGTACACCCCTGTATTATCAGTACATTATATATACAGGGCTCAGTATAAGTGAGTACACCGCTGTATTATCAGTACATTATATATACAGGGCTTAGTATAAGTGAGTACACCCCTGTATTATCAGTACATTATATATACAGGGCTCAGTATAAGTGAGTACACCCCTGTATTATCAGTACATTATATATACAGGGCTCAGTATAAGTGAGTACACCGCTGTATTATCAGTACATTATATATACAGGGCTTAGTATAAGTGAGTACACCCCTGTATTATCAGTACATTATATATACAGCGCTCAGTGTAAGTGAGTACACCCCTGTATTATCAGTACATTATATATACAGCGCTCTGTATAAGTGAGTACACCCCTGTATTATCAGTACATTATATATACAGGGCTCAGTATAAGTGAGTACACCCCTGTATTATCAGTACATTATATATACAGGGCTCAGTATAAGTGAGTACACCGCTGTATTATCAGTACATTATATATACAGGGCTTAGTATAAGTGAGTACACCCCTGTATTATCAGTACATTATATATACAGCGCTCTGTATAAGTGAGTACACCCCTGTATTATCAGTACAGTATATATACAGCGCTCAGTATAAGTGAGTACACCCCTGTATTATCAGTACATTATATATACAGGGCTCAGTATAAGTGAGTACACCGCTGTATTATCAGTACATTATATATACAGGGCTTAGTATAAGTGAGTACACCCCTGTATTATCAGTACATTATATATACAGCGCTCTGTATAAGTGAGTACACCCCTGTATTATCAGTACAGTATATATACAGCGCTCAGTATAAGTGATTACACCCCTGTATTATCAGTACATTATATATACAGGGCTCAGTATAAGTGAGTACACCGCTGTATTATCAGTACATTATATATACAGGGCTCAGTATAAGTGAGTACACCCCTGTATTATCAGTACATTATATATACAGGGCTCAGTATAAGTGAGTACACCGCTGTATTATCAGTACATTATATATACAGGGCTTAGTATAAGTGAGTACACCCCTGTATTATCAGTACATTATATATACAGCGCTCTGTATAAGTGAGTACACCCCTGTATTATCAGTACATTATATATACAGGGCTTAGTATAAGTGAGTACACCCCTGTATTATCAGTACATTATATATACAGCGCTCTGTATAAGTGAGTACACCCCTGTATTATCAGTACAGTATATATACAGCGCTCAGTATAAGTGAGTAGACCCCTGTATTATCTATACATTATATATACAGCGCTCAGTATAAGTGAGTACACCCCTGTATTATCAGTGCATTATATATACAGGGCTCAGTATAAGTGAGTACACCCCCTGTATTATCAGTACATTATATATACAGGGCTCAGTATAAGTGAGTACACCCCCTGTATTATCAGTACATTATATATACAGGGCTCAGTATAAGTGAGTACACCCCTGTATTATCAGTACATTATATATACAGCGCTCAGTATAAGTGAGTACACCCCTGTATTATCAGTGCATTATATATACAGGGCTCAGTATAAGTGAGTACACCCCTGTATTATCAGTGCATTATATATACAGGGCTCAGTATAAGTGAGTACACCCCTGTATTATCAGTACATTATATATACAGGGCTCAGTATAAGTGAGTACACCCCCTGTATTATGAGTACATTATATATACAGCGCTCTGTATAAGTGAGTACACCCCTGTATTATCAGTACATTATATATACAGCGCTCTGTATAAGTGAGTACACCCCTGTATTATCAGTACATTATATATACAGGGCTCAGTATAAGTGAGTACACCCCTGTATTATCAGTACATTATATATGCAGTGCTCAGTATAAGTGAGTATACCCCTGTATTATCAGTATATTATATATACAGCGCTCAGTATAAGTGAGTACACCCCTTTATTATCAGTACATTATATACACAGTGCTCAGTATAAGTGAGTACACCCCTGTATTATCAGTACATTATATATACAGCGCTCAGCATAAGTGAGTACACCTCTGTATTATCAGTACATTATATATACAGCGCTCAGTATAAGTGAGTACACCCCTGTATTATCAGTACATTATATATACAGCGCTCAGCGTCAGTGAGTACACCCCTGTATTATCAGTACATTATATATACAGCGCTCAGTATAAGTGAGTACACCCCTGTATTATCAATACATTATATATACAGCGCTCAGTATAAGTGAGTACACCCCTGTATTATCAGTACATTATACATAGAGCAGTCAGCAAAAGTGAGTACACCCCCCTGTATTATCAGCACGTTATACACACAGGGCTCAGCGTAAGTGAGTACACCCCCCTGTATTATCAGTACGTTATACACACAGTGCTCAGCGTAAGTGAGTACACCCCCCTGTATTATCAGTACGTTATACATACAGTGCTCAGCGTCATTGAGTACACCCCTGTATTATCAGTACATTATATATACAGGACTCAGTATAAGTGAGTACACCCCTGTATTATCAGTACATTATATATACAGCGCTCTGTATAAGTGAGTACACCCCTGTATTATCAGTACATTATATATACAGTGCTCAGTATAAGTGAGTACACCCCTGTATTATCAGTACATTATATATACAGGGCTCAGTATAAGTGAGTACACTCCTGTATTATCAGTACATTATATATACAGGGCTCAGTATAAGTGAGAACACCCCTGTATTATCAGTACATTATATATACAGCGCTCAGTATAAGTGAGTACACCCCTGTATTATCAGTACATTATATATACAGCGCTCAGTATAAGTGAGCACACCCCTCTATTATCAGTACATTATATATACAGGGCTCAGTATAAGTGAGTACACCTCTGTATTATCAGTACATTATATATACAGCGCTCTGTATAAGTGAGTACACCCCTGTATTATCAGTACATTATATATACAGTGCTCAGCGTAAGTGAGTACACCCCCCTGTATTATCAGTACGTTATACATACAGTGCTCAGCGTCATTGAGTACACCCCTGTATTATCAGTACATTATATATACAGGACTCAGTATAAGTGAGTACACCCCTGTATTATCAGTACATTATATATACAGCGCTCTGTATAAGTGAGTACACCCCTGTATTATCAGTACATTATATATACAGTGCTCAGTATAAGTGAGTACACCCCTGTATTATCAGTACATTATATATACAGGGCTCAGTATAAGTGAGTACACTCCTGTATTATCAGTACATTATATATACAGGGCTCAGTATAAGTGAGAACACCCCTGTATTATCAGTACATTATATATACAGGGCTCAGTATAAGTGAGCACACCCCTCTATTATCAGTACATTATATATACAGGGCTCAGTATAAGTGAGTACACCCCTGTATTATCAGTACATTATATATACAGCGCTCTGTATAAGTGAGTACACCCCTGTATTATCAGTACATTATATATACAGTGCTCAGTATAAGTGAGTACACCCCTGTATTATCAGTACATTATATATACAGGGCTCAGTATAAGTGAGTACACCCCTGTATTATCAGTACATTATATATACAGTGCTCAGTATCAGTGAGTACACCCCTGTATTATCAGTACATTATATATACAGCACTCTGTATAAGTGAGTACACCCCTGTATTATCAGTACATTATATATACAGTGCTCAGTATAAGTGAGTACACCCCTGTATTATCAGTACATTATATATACAGTGCTCAGTATAAGTGAGTACACCCCTGTATTATCAGTACAATATATACAGCGCTCAGCATAAGTGAGTACACCCCTGTATTATCAGTACATTATATATACAGCGCTCAGTATAAGTGAGTACACCTCTGTATTATCAGTACATTATATATACAGGGCTCAGTATAAGTGAGTACACCCCCTGTATTATCAGTACATTATATATACAGCGCTCAGTATAAGTGAGTACACCCCTGCATTATCAGTACATTATATATACAGGGCTCAGTATAAGTGAGTACACCCCTGTATTATCAGTACATTATATATACAGGGCTCAGTATAAGTGAGTACACCGCTGTATTATCAGTACATTATATATACAGCGCTCAGTATAAGTGAGTACACCCCTGTATTATCAGTATATTATATATACAGCGCTCAGTATAAGTGAGTACACCGCTGTATTATCAGTACATTATATATACAGGGCTTAGTATAAGTGAGTCCACCCCTGTATTATCAGTACATTATATATACAGCGCTCAGTATAAGTGAGTACACCCCTGTATTATCAGTACATTATATATACAGCGCTCAGTATAAGTGAGTACACCCCTGTATTATCAGTACATTATATATACAGGGCTCAGTATAAGTGAGTACACCCCTGTATTATCAGGACATTATATATACAGTGCTCAGTATAAGTGAGTACACCCCTGTATTATCAGTACATTATATATACAGCGCTCAGTATAAGTGAGTACACCCCTGTATTATCAGTACATTATATATACAGGGCTCAGTATAAGTGAGTACACCCCTGTATTATCAGGACATTATACATACAGTGCTCAGTATAAGTGAGTACACCCCCTGTATTATCAGTACATTATATATACAGAGCTCAGTATAAGTGAGTACACCCCTGTATTATCAGTACATTATATATACAGCGCTCAGTATAAGTGAGTACACCCCTGTATTATCAGTACATTATATATACAGTGCTCAGTATAAGTGAGTACACCCCTGTATTATCAGTACATTATATATACAGGGCTCAGTATAAGTGAGTACACCCCTGTATTATCAGGACATTATATATACAGTGCTCAGTATAAGTGAGTACACCCCTGTATTATCAGTACATTATATATACAGCGCTCAGTATAAGTGAGTACACCCCTGTATTATCAGGACATTATATATACAGTGCTCAGTATAAGTGAGTACACCCCTGTATTATCAGTACATTATATATACAGTGCTCAGTATAAGTGAGTACACCCCTGTATTATCAGTACATTATATATACAGCGCTCAGTAAAAGTGAGTACACCGCTGTATTATCAGTACATTATATATACAGCGCTCAGTATAAGTGAGTACACCCCTGTATTATCAGTACATTATATATACAGCGCTCAGTATAAGTGAGTACACCCCTGTATTATCAGTACATTATATATACAGGGCTCAGTATAAGTGACTACACCCCTGTATTATCAGTACAGTATATATACAACGCTCAGTATAAGTGAGCACACCCCTGTATTATCAGTACATTATATATACAGTGCTCAGTATAAGTGAGTACACCCCTGTATTATCAGTACATTATATATACAGGGCTCAGGATAAGTGAGTACACCCCTGTATTATCAGTACATTATATATACAGTGCTCAGTATAAGTGAGCACACCCCTGTATTATCAGTACATTATATATACAGCGCTCAGTATAAGTGAGTACACCCCTGTATTATCAGTGCATTATATATACAGGGCTCAGTATAAGTGAGTACACCCCAGTATTATCAGTACATTATATATACAGCGCTCAGTATAAGTGACTACACCCCTGTATTATCAGTACATTATATATACAGGGCTCAGTATAAGTGAGCACACCCCTGTATTATCAGTACATTATATATACAGTGCTCAGTATAAGTGAGTACACCCCTGTATTATCAGTACATTATATATACAGTGCTCAGTATAAGTGAGTACACCCCTGTATTATCAGTACATTATATATACAGGGCTTAGTATAAGTGAGTACACCCCTGTATTATCAGTACATTATATATACAGCGCTCTGTATAAGTGAGTACACCCCTGTATTATCAGTACAGTATATATACAGCGCTCAGTATAAGTGAGTAGACCCCTGTATTATCTGTACATTATATATACAGGGCTCAGTTTAAGTGAGTACACCCCTGTATTATCAGTACATTATATATACAGCGCTCTGTATAAGTGAGTACACCCCTGTATTATCAGTACATTATATATACAGCGCTCTGTATAAGTGAGTACACCCCTGTATTATCAGTACATTATATATACAGGGCTCAGTATAAGTGAGTACACCCCTGTATTATCAGTACATTATATATGCAGTGCTCAGTATAAGTGAGTACACCCCTGTATTATCAGTATATTATATATACATCGCTCAGTATAAGTGAGTACACCCCTTTATTATCAGTACATTATATACACAGTGCTCAGTATAAGTGAGTACACCCCTGTATTATCAGTACATTATATATATAGCGCTCAGCATAAGTGAGTACACCCCTGTATTATCAGTACATTATACATAGAGCAGTCAGCAAAAGTGAGTACACCCCCCTGTATTCTCAGTACGTTATACACACAGTGCTCAGCGTAAGTGAGTACACCCAACTGTATTATCAGTACGTTATACATACAGTGCTCAGCGTCAGTGAGTACACCCCTGTATTATCAGTACATTATATATACAGGACTCAGTATAAGTGAGTACACCCCTGTATTATCAGTACATTATATATACAGCGCTCAGTACAAGTGAGTACACCCCTGTATTATCAGTACATTATATATACAGCGCTCAGCGTCAGTGAGTACACCCCTGTATTATCAGTACATTATATATACAGCGCTCAGTATAAGTGAGTACACCCCTGTATTATCAGTACATTATATATACAGTGCTCAGCGTCAGTGAGTACACCGCTGTATTATCAGTGCATTATATATACAGGGCTCAGTATAAGTGAGTACACCCCTGTATTATCAGTACATTATATATATAGGGCTCATCGTCAGTGAGTACACCCCTGTATTATCAGTACATTATATATACAGGGCTCAGTATAAGTGAGTACACCCCTGTATTATCAGTACATTATATATATAGGGCTCAGCGTCAGTGAGTACACCCCTGTATTATCAGTACATTATATATACAGGGCTCAGTATAAGTGAGTACACCCCTGTATTATCAGTACATTATATATACAGGGCTCAGTATAAGTGAGTACACCCCTGTATTATCAGTACATTATATATACAGGGCTCAGTATAAGTGAGTACACCCCTGTATTATCAGTACATTATATATACAGGGCTCAGTATAAGTGAGTACATACCTCTATTATCAGTACATTATATATACAGGGCTCAGTATAAGTGAGTACATCCCTGTATTATCAGTATATTATATATACAGGGCTCAGTATAAGTGAGTACACCCCTGTATTATCAGTACATTATATATACAGGGCTCAGTATAAGTGAGTACACCCCTGTAGTATCAGTACATTATATATACAGCGCTCAGTATAAGTGAGTACACCCCTGTATTATCAGTACATTATATATACAGTGCTCAGTATAAGTGAGTACACCCCTGTATTATCAGTACATTATATACACAGCGCTCAGTATAAGTGAGTACACCCTCCTGTATTATCAGTACATTATATATACAGGGCTCAGTATAAGTGAGTACACCCCTGTATTATCAGTACATTATATATACAGGGCTCAGTATAAGTGAGTACACCCCCCTGTATTATCAGTACATTATATATACAGGGCTCAGTATAAGTGAGTACACACCTGTATTATCAGTACATTATATAAAAAGCGCTCAGTATAAGTGAGTACACCCTCCTGTATTATCAGTACATTATATATACAGGGCTCAGTATAAGTGAGTACACCCCTGTATTATCAGTACATTATATATACAGGGCTCAGTATAAGTGAGTACATCCCTGTATTATCAGTACATTATATATACAGGGCTCAGTATAAGTGAGTACACCCCCCTGTATTATCAGTACATTATATATACAGGACTCAGTATAAGTGAGTACACCCCTGTATTATCAGTACATTATATATACAGCGCTCAGCGTCAGTGAGTACACCCCTGTATAATCAGTACATTATATATACAGCGCTCAGTATAAGTGAGTACACCCTCCTGTATTATCAATACATTATATATACAGCGCTCAGTATAAGTGAGTACACCCCTGTATTATCAGTACATTATACATAGAGCAGTCAGCAAAAGTGAGTACACCCCCCTGTATTATCAGCACGTTATACACACAGGGCTCAGCGTAAGTGAGTACACCCCCCTGTATTATCAGTACGTTATACACACAGTGCTCAGCGTAAGTGAGTACACCCCCCTGTATTATCAGTACGTTATACATACAGTGCTCAGCGTCATTGAGTACACCCCTGTATTATCAGTACATTATATATACAGGACTCAGTATAAGTGAGTACACCCCTGTATTATCAGTACATTATATGTACAGGGCTCAGTATAAGTGAGTACACCGCTGTATTATCAGTACATTATATATACAGGGCTTAGTATAAGTGAGTACACCCCTGTATTATCAGTACATTATATATACAGCGCTCTGTATAAGTGAGTACACCCCTGTATTATCAGTACAGTATATATACAGCGCTCAGTATAAGTGAGTAGACCCCTGTATTATCTGTACATTATATATACAGGGCTCAGTTTAAGTGAGTACACCGCTGTATTATCAGTACATTATATATACAGCGCTCAGTATAAGTGAGTACACCCCTGTATTATCAGTACATTATATATACAGCGCTCTGTATAAGTGAGTACACCCCTGTATTATCAGTACATTATATATACAGCGCTCTGTATAAGTGAGTACACCCCTGTATTATCAGTACATTATATATACAGGGCTCAGTATAAGTGAGTACACCCCTGTATTATCAGTACATTATATATACAGCGCTCTGTATAAGTGAGTACACCCCTGTATTATCAGTACATTATATATACAGGGCTCAGTATAAGTGAGTACACCCCTGTATTATCAGTACATTATATATACAGCGCTCTGTATAAGTGAGTACACCCCTGTATTATCAGTACATTATATATACAGCGCTCTGTATAAGTGAGTACACCCCTGTATTATCAGTACATTATATATACAGGGCTCAGTATAAGTGAGTACACCCCTGTATTATCAGTACATTATATATGCAGTGCTCAGTATAAGTGAGTACACCCCTGTATTATCAGTATATTATATATACAGCGCTCAGTATAAGTGAGTACACCCCTTTATTATCAGTACATTATATACACAGTGCTCAGTATAAGTGAGTACACCCCTGTATTATCAGTACATTATATATACAGCGCTCAGCATAAGTGAGTACACCCCTGTATTATCAGTACATTATATATACAGCGCTCAGTATAAGTGAGTACACCCTTGTATTATCAGTACATTATATATACTGCGCTCAGCGTCAGTGAGTACACCCCTGTATTATCAATACATTATATATACAGCGCTCAGTATAAGTGAGTACACCCCTGTATTATCAGTACATTATACATAGAGCAGTCAGCAAAAGTGAGTACACCTCCCTGTATTCTCAGCACGTTATACACACAGGGCTCAGCGTAAGTGAGTACACCCCCCTGTATTATCAGTACGTTATACACACAGTGCTCAGCGTAAGTGAGTACACCCCCCTGTATTATCAGTACGTTATACATACAGTGCTCAGCGTCATTGAGTACACCCCTGTATTATCAGTACATTATATATACAGGACTCAGTATAAGTGAGTACACCCCTGTATTATCAGTACATTATATATACAGGGCTCAGTATAAGTGAGTACACCGCTGTATTATCAGTACATTATATATACAGGGCTTAGTATAAGTGAGTACACCCCTGTATTATCAGTACATTATATATACAGCGCTCTGTATAAGTGAGTACACCCCTGTATTATCAGTACAGTATATATACAGCGCTCAGTATAAGTGAGTAGACCCCTGTATTATCAGTACATTATATATACAGGGCTTAGTATAAGTGAGTACACCCCTGTATTATCAGTACATTATATATACAGCGCTCTGTATAAGTGAGTACACCCCTGTATTATCAGTACAGTATATATACAGCGCTCAGTATAAGTGAGTAGACCCCTGTATTATCTGTACATTATATATACAGCGCTCAGTATAAGTGAGTACACCCCTGTATTATCAGTGCATTATATATACAGGGCTCAGTATAAGTGAGTACACCCCCTGTATTATCAGTACATTATATATACAGGGCTCAGTATAAGTGAGTACACCCCCTGTATTATCAGTACATTATATATACAGGGCTCAGTATAAGTGAGTACACCCCTGTATTATCAGTACATTATATATACAGCGCTCAGTATAAGTGAGTACACCCCTGTATTATCAGTGCATTATATATACAGGGCTCAGTATAAGTGAGTACACCCCTGTATTATCAGTGCATTATATATACAGGGCTCAGTATAAGTGAGTACACCCCTGTATTATCAGTACATTATATATACAGGGCTCAGTATAAGTGAGTACACCCCCTGTATTATCAGTACATTATATATACAGCGCTCTGTATAAGTGAGTACACCCCTGTATTATCAGTACATTATATATACAGCGCTCTGTATAAGTGAGTACACCCCTGTATTATCAGTACATTATACATACAGGGCTCAGTATAAGTGAGTACACCCCCCTGTATTATCAGTACGTTATACATACAGTGCTCAGCGTCATTGAGTACACCCCTGTATTATCAGTACATTATATATACAGGACTCAGTATAAGTGAGTACACCCCTGTATTATCAGTACATTATATATACAGGGCTCAGTATTAGTGAGTACACCGCTGTATTATCAGTACATTATATATACAGGGCTTAGTATAAGTGAGTACACCCCTGTATTATCAGTACATTATATATACAGCGCTCTGTATAAGTGAGTACACCCCTGTATTATCAGTACAGTATATATACAGCGCTCAGTATAAGTGAGTAGACCCCTGTATTATCAGTACATTATATATACAGGGCTTAGTATAAGTGAGTACACCCCTGTATTATCAGTACATTATATATACAGCGCTCTGTATAAGTGAGTACACCCCTGTATTATCAGTACAGTATATATACAGCGCTCAGTATAAGTGAGTAGACCCCTGTATTATCTGTACATTATATATACAGCGCTCAGTATAAGTGAGTACACCCCTGTATTATCAGTGCATTATATATACAGGGCTCAGTATAAGTGAGTACACCCCCTGTATTATCAGTACATTATATATACAGGGCTCAGTATAAGTGAGTACACCCCCTGTATTATCAGTACATTATATATACAGGGCTCAGTATAAGTGAGTACACCCCTGTATTATCAGTACATTATATATACAGCGCTCAGTATAAGTGAGTACACCCCCCTGTATTATCAGTGCATTATATATACAGGGCTCAGTATAAGTGAGTACACCCCTGCATTATCAGTACATTATATATACAGGGCTCAGTATAAGTGAGTACACCCCTGTATTATCAGGACATTATATATACAGTGCTCAGTATAAGTGAGTACACCCCTGTATTATCAGTGCATTATATATACAGCGCTCAGTATAAGTGAGTACACCCCTGTATTATCAGTACATTATATATACAGTGCTCAGTATAAGTGAGTACACCCCTGTATTATCAGTACATTATATATACAGAGCTCAGTATAAGTGAGTACACCCCTGTATTATCAGTACATTATATATACAGCGCTCAGTATAAGTGAGTACACCCCTGTATTATCAGTACATTATATACACAGTGCTCAGTATAAGTGAGTACACCCCTGTATTATCAGTACATTATATATACAGGGCTCAGTATAAGTGAGTACACCCCTGTATTATCAGGACATTATATATACAGTGCTCAGTATAAGTGAGTACACCCCTGTATTATCAGTACATTATATATACAGCGCTCAGTATAAGTGAGTACACCCCTGTATTATCAGGACATTATATATACAGTGCTCAGTATAAGTGAGTACACCCCTGTATTATCAGTACATTATATATACAGTGCTCAGTATAAGTGAGTACACCCCTGTATTATCAGTACATTATATATACAGCGCTCAGTAAAAGTGAGTACACCGCTGTATTATCAGTACATTATATATACAGCGCTCAGTATAAGTGAGTACACCCCTGTATTATCAGTACATTATATATACAGCGCTCAGTATAAGTGAGTACACCCCTGTATTATCAGTACATTATATATACAGGGCTCAGTATAAGTGACTACACCCCTGTATTATCAGTACAGTATATATACAACGCTCAGTATAAGTGAGCACACCCCTGTATTATCAGTACATTATATATACAGTGCTCAGTATAAGTGAGTACACCCCTGTATTATCAGTACATTATATATACAGGGCTCAGGATAAGTGAGTACACCCCTGTATTATCAGTACATTATATATACAGTGCTCAGTATAAGTGAGCACACCCCTGTATTATCAGTACATTATATATACAGCGCTCAGTATAAGTGAGTACACCCCTGTATTATCAGTGCATTATATATACAGGGCTCAGTATAAGTGAGTACACCCCAGTATTATCAGTACATTATATATACAGCGCTCAGTATAAGTGACTACACCCCTGTATTATCAGTACATTATATATACAGGGCTCAGTATAAGTGAGTACACCCCTGTATTATCAGTACATTATATATACAGTGCTCAGTATAAGTGAGTACACCCCTGTATTATCAGTACATTATATATACAGTGCTCAGTATAAGTGAGTACACCCCTGTATTATCAGTACATTATATATACAGGGCTTAGTATAAGTGAGTACACCCCTGTATTATCAGTACATTATATATACAGCGCTCTGTATAAGTGAGTACACCCCTGTATTATCAGTACAGTATATATACAGCGCTCAGTATAAGTGAGTAGACCCCTGTATTATCTGTACATTATATATACAGGGCTCAGTTTAAGTGAGTACACCCCTGTATTATCAGTACATTATATATACAGCGCTCTGTATAAGTGAGTACACCCCTGTATTATCAGTACATTATATATACAGCGCTCTGTATAAGTGAGTACACCCTTGTATTATCAGTACATTATATATACAGGGCTCAGTATAAGTGAGTACACCCCTGTATTATCAGTACATTATATATGCAGTGCTCAGTATAAGTGAGTACACCCCTGTATTATCAGTATATTATATATACATCGCTCAGTATAAGTGAGTACACCCCTTTATTATCAGTACATTATATACACAGTGCTCAGTATAAGTGAGTACACCCCTGTATTATCAGTACATTATATATACAGCGCTCAGCATAAGTGAGTACACCCCTGTATTATCAGTACATTATATATACAGCGCTCAGTATAAGTGAGTACACCCCTGTATTATCAGTATATTATATATACATCGCTCAGTATAAGTGAGTACACCCCTTTATTATCAGTACATTATATATACAGCGCTCAGCATAAGTGAGTACACCCCTGTATTATCAGTACATTATATATACAGCGCTCAGTATAAGTGAGTACACCCCTGCATTATCAGTACATTATATATACAGCGCTCTGTATAAGTGAGTACACCACTGTATTATCAGTACATTATATATACAGCGCTCAGTATAAGTGAGTACACCCCTGTATTATCAGTACATTATATATGCAGTGCTCAGTATAAGTGAGTACACCCCTGTATTATCAGTACATTATATATACAGCGCTCAGTATAAGTGAGTACACCCCCATATTATCAGTACATTATACATAGAGCAGTCAGCAAAAGTGAGTACACCCCCCTGTATTCTCAGTACGTTATACACACAGTGCTCAGCGTAAGTGAGTACACCCCCCTGTATTCTCAGTACATTATATACACAGTGCTCAGTATAAGTGAGTACACCCCTGTATTATCAGTACATTATATATACAGGACTCAGTATAAGTGAGTACACCCCTGTATTATCAGTACATTATATATACAGCGCTCAGTACAAGTGAGTAAACCCCTGTATTATCAGTACATTATATATACAGCGCTCAGCGTCAGTGAGTACACCCCTGTATTATCAGTACATTATATATACAGCGCTCAGTATAAGTGAGTACACCCCTGTATTATCAGTACATTATATATACAGTGCTCAGCGTCAGTGAGTACACCGCTGTATTATCAGTGCATTATATATACAGGGCTCAGTATAAGTGAGTACACCCCTGTATTATCAGTACATTATATATATAGGGCTCAGCGTCAGTGAGTACACCCCTGTATTATCAGTACATTATATATACAGGGCTCAGTATAAGTGAGTACACCCCTGTATTATCAGTACATTATATATATAGGGCTCAGCGTCAGTGAGTACACCCCTGTATTATCAGTACATTATATATACAGGGCTCAGTATAAGTGAGTACACCCCCGTATTATCAGTACATTATATATACAGGGCTCAGTATAAGTGAGTACACCCCTGTATTATCAGTACATTATATATACAGGGCTCAGTATAAGTGAGTACACCCCTGTATTATCAGTACATTATTTATACAGGGCTCAGTATAAGTGAGTACACCCCTGTATTATCAGTACATTATATATACAGGGCTCAGTATAAGTGAGTACATACCTCTATTATCAGTACATTATATATACAGGGCTCAGTATAAGTGAGTACATCCCTGTATTATCAGTATATTATATATACAGGGCTCAGTATAAGTGAGTACACCCCTGTATTATCAGTACATTATATATACAGGGCTCAGTATAAGTGAGTACACCCCTGTAGTATCAGTACATTATATATACAGCGCTCAGTATAAGTGAGTACACCCCTGTATTATCAGTACATTATATATACAGTGCTCAGTATAAGTGAGTACACCCCTGTATTATCAGTACATTATATATACAGCGCTCAGTATAAGTGAGTACACCCTCCTGTATTATCAGTACATTATATATACAGGGCTCAGTATAAGTGAGTACACCCCTGTATTATCAGTACATTATATATACAGGGCTCAGTATAAGTGAGTACACCCCCCTGTATTATCAGTACATTATATATACAGGGCTCAGTATAAGTGAGTACACACCTGTATTATCAGTACATTATATAAAAAGCGCTCAGTATAAGTGAGTACACCCTCCTGTATTATCAGTACATTATATATACAGGGCTCAGTATAAGTGAGTACACCCCTGTATTATCAGTACATTATATATACAGGGCTCAGTATAAGTGAGTACATCCCTGTATTATCAGTACATTATATATACAGGGCTCAGTATAAGTGAGTACACCCCCCTGTATTATCAGTACATTATATATACAGGACTCAGTATAAGTGAGTACACCCCTGTATTATCAGTACATTATATATACAGGGCTAAGTATAAGTGAGTACACCCCTGTATTATCAGTACTTTATATATATAGCGCTCAGTATAAGTGAGTACACACCTGTATTATCAGTACATTAAATATACAGCGCTCAGTATAAGTGAGTACACCCCTGTATTACCAGTACATTATATATACAGCGCTCAGCGTCAGTGAGTACACCCCTGTATAATCAGTACATTATATATACAGCGCTCAGTATAAGTGAGTACACCCTCCTGTATTATCAATACATTATATATACAGCGCTCAGTATAAGTGAGTACACCCCTGTATTATCAGTACATTATACATAGAGCAGTCAGCAAAAGTGAGTACACCTCCCTGTATTCTCAGCACGTTATACACACAGGGCTCAGCGTAAGTGAGTACACCCCCCTGTATTATCAGTACGTTATACACACAGTGCTCAGCGTAAGTGAGTACACCCCCCTGTATTATCAGTACGTTATACATACAGTGCTTAGCGTCATTGAGTACACCCCTGTATTATCAGTACATTATATATACAGGACTCAGTATAAGTGAGTACACCCCTGTATTATCAGTACATTATATATACAGGGCTCAGTATAAGTGAGTACACCGCTGTATTATCAGTACATTATATATACAGGGCTTAGTATAAGTGAGTACACCCCTGTATTATCAGTACATTATATATACAGCGCTCTGTATAAGTGAGTACACCCCTGTATTATCAGTACATTATATATACAGGGCTCAGTTTAAGTGAGTACACCCCTGTATTATCAGTACATTATATATACAGCGCTCTGTATAAGTGAGTACACCCCTGTATTATCAGTACATTATATATACAGCGCTCTGTATAAGTGAGTACACCCCTGTATTATCAGTACATTATATATACAGGGCTCAGTATAAGTGAGTACACCCCTGTATTATCAGTACATTATATATGCAGTGCTCAGTATAAGTGAGTACACCCCTGTATTATCAGTATATTATATATACAGCGCTCAGTATAAGTGAGTACACCCCTTTATTATCAGTACATTATATACACAGTGCTCAGTATAAGTGAGTACACCCCTGTATTATCAGTACATTATATATACAGCGCTCAGCATAAGTGAGTACACCCCTGTATTATCAGTACATTATATATACAGCGCTCAGTATAAGTGAGTACACCCCTGTATTATCAGTACATTATATATACAGCGCTCAGCGTCAGTGAGTACACCCCTGTATTATCAGTACATTATATATACAGCGCTCAGTATAAGTGAGTACACCCTCCTGTATTATCAATACATTATATATA
Source organism: Phyllobates terribilis (assembly GCF_046119375.1). Lineage (NCBI taxonomy): Eukaryota > Metazoa > Chordata > Amphibia > Anura > Dendrobatidae > Phyllobates > Phyllobates terribilis. Next base: position 19,652,907 of record NW_027362766.1, read on the forward strand.
CAGCGCTCAGTATAAGTGAGTACACCCCTGTATTATCAGTACATTATACATAGAGCAGTCAGCAAAAGTGAGTACACCTCCCTGTATTCTCAGCACGTTATACACACAGGGCTCAGCGTAAGTGAGTACACCCCCCTGTATTATCAGTACGTTATACACACAGTGCTCAGCGTAAGTGAGTACACCCCCCTGTATTATCAGTACGTTATACATACAGTGCTCAGCGTCATTGAGTACACCCCTGTATTATCAGTACATTATATATACAGGACTCAGTATAAGTGAGTACACCCCTGTATTATCAGTACATTATATATACAGGGCTCAGTATAAGTGAGTACACCGCTGTATTATCAGTACATTATATATACAGGGCTTAGTATAAGTGAGTACACCCCTGTATTATCAGTACATTATATATACAGCGCTCTGTATAAGTGAGTACACCCCTGTATTATCAGTACAGTATATATACAGCGCTCAGTATAAGTGAGTAGACCCCTGTATTATCTGTACATTATATATACAGCGCTCAGTATAAGTGAGTACACCCCTGTATTATCAGTGCATTATATATACAGGGCTCAGTATAAGTGAGTACACCCCCTGTATTATCAGTACATTATATATACAGGGCTCAGTATAAGTGAGTACACCCCCTGTATTATCAGTACATTATATATACAGGGCTCAGTATAAGTGAGTACACCCCTGTATTATCAGTACATTATATATACAGCGCTCAGTATAAGTGAGTACACCCCTGTATTATCAGTGCATTATATATACAGGGCTCAGTATAAGTTAGTACACCCCTGTATTATCAGTGCATTATATATACAGGGCTCAGTATAAGTGAGTACACCCCTGTATTATCAGTACATTATATATACAGGGCTCAGTATAAGTGAGTACACCCCCTGTATTATCAGTACATTATATATACAGCGCTCTGTATAAGTGAGTACACCCCTGTATTATCAGTACATTATATATACAGCGCTCTGTATAAGTGAGTACACCCCTGTATTATCAGTACATTATATATACAGGGCTCAGTATAAGTGAGTACACCCCCCTGTATTATCAGTACGTTATACATACAGTGCTCAGCGTCATTGAGTACACCCCTGTATTATCAGTACATTATATATACAGGACTCAGTATAAGTGAGTACACCCCTGTATTATCAGTACATTATATATACAGGGCTCAGTATAAGTGAGTACACCGCTGTATTATCAGTACATTATATATACAGGGCTTAGTATAAGTGAGTACACCCCTGTATTATCAGTACATTATATATACAGCGCTCTGTATAAGTGAGTACACCCCTGTATTATCAGTACAGTATATATACAGCGCTCAGTATAAGTGAGTAGACCCCTGTATTATCAGTACATTATATATACAGGGCTTAGTATAGGTGAGTACACCCCTGTATTATCAGTACATTATATATACAGCGCTCTGTATAAGTGAGTACACCCCTGTATTATCAGTACAGTATATATACAGCGCTCAGTATAAGTGAGTAGACCCCTGTATTATCTGTACATTATATATACAGCGCTCAGTATAAGTGAGTACACCCCTGTATTATCAGTGCATTATATATACAGGGCTCAGTATAAGTGAGTACACCCCCTGTATTATCAGTACATTATATATACAGGGCTCAGTATAAGTGAGTACACCCCCTGTATTATCAGTACATTATATATACAGGGCTCAGTATAAGTGAGTACACGCCTGTATTATCAGTACATTATATATACAGCGCTCAGTATAAGTGAGTACACCCCTGTATTATCAGTGCATTATATATACAGGGCTCAGTATAAGTGAGTACACCCCTGTATTATCAGTGCATTATATATACAGGGCTCAGTATAAGTGAGTACACCCCTGTATTATCAGTACATTATATATACAGGGCTCAGTATAAGTGAGTACACCCCCTGTATTATCAGTACATTATATATACAGCGCTCTGTATAAGTGAGTACACCCCTGTATTATCAGTACATTATATATACAGCGCTCTGTATAAGTGAGTACACCCCTGTATTATCAGTACATTATATATACAGGGCTCAGTATAAGTGAGTACACCCCTGTATTATCAGTACATTATATATGCAGTGCTCAGTATAAGTGAGTATACCCCTGTATTATCAGTATATTATATATACAGCGCTCAGTATAAGTGAGTACACCCCTTTATTATCAGTACATTATATACACAGTGCTCAGTATAAGTGAGTACACCCCTGTATTATCAGTACATTATATATACAGCGCTCAGCATAAGTGAGTACACCCCTGTATTATCAGTACATTATATATACAGCGCTCAGTATAAGTGAGTACACCCCTGTATTATCAGTACATTATATATACAGCGCTCAGCGTCAGTGAGTACACCCCTGTATTATCAGTACATTATATATACAGCGCTCAGTATAAGTGAGTACACCCCTGTATTATCAATACATTATATATACAGCGCTCAGTATAAGTGAGTACACCCCTGTATTATCAGTACATTATACATAGAGCAGTCAGCAAAAGTGAGTACACCCCCCTGTATTATCAGCACGTTATACACACAGGGCTCAGCGTAAGTGAGTACACCCCCCTGTATTATCAGTACGTTATACACACAGTGCTCAGCGTAAGTGAGTACACCCCCCTGTATTATCAGTACGTTATACACACAGTGCTCAGCGTCATTGAGTACACCCCTGTATTATCAGTAAATTATATATACAGGACTCAGTATAAGTGAGTAGACCCCTGTATTATCAGTACATTATATATACAGCGCTCTGTATAAGTGAGTACACCCCTGTATTATCAGTACATTATATATACAGTGCTCAGTATAAGTGAGTACACCCCTGTATTATCAGTACATTATATATACAGGGCTCAGTATAAGTGAGTACACTCCTGTATTATCAGTACATTATATATACAGGGCTCAGTATAAGTGAGAACACCCCTGTATTATCAGTACATTATATATACAGCGCTCAGTATAAGTGAGTATACCCCTGTATTATCAGTACATTATATATACAGCGCTCAGTATAAGTGAGCACACCCCTCTATTATCAGTACATTATATATACAGGGCTCAGTATAAGTGAGTACACCTCTGTATTATCAGTACATTATATATACAGCGCTCTGTATAAGTGAGTACACCACTGTATTATCAGTACATTATATATACAGCGCTCAGTATAAGTGAGTATACCCCTGTATTATCAGTACATTATATATACAGCGCTCAGTATAAGTGAGCACACCCCTCTATTATCAGTACATTATATATACAGGGCTCAGTATAAGTGAGTACACCTCTGTATTATCAGTACATTATATATATAGCGCTCTGTATAAGTGAGTACACCCCTGTATTATCAGCACATTATATATACAGGGCTCAGTATAAGTGAGTACACCCCTGTATTATCAGTACATTATATATACAGTGCTCAGCGTAAGTGAGTACACCCCCCTGTATTATCAGTACGTTATACATACAGTGCTCAGCGTCATTGAGTACACCCCTGTATTATCAGTACATTATATATACAGGACTCAGTATAAGTGAGTACACCCCTGTATTATCAGTACATTATATATACAGCGCTCTGTATAAGTGAGTACACCCCTGTATTATCAGTACATTATATATACAGTGCTCAGTATAAGTGAGTACACCCCTGTATTATCAGTACATTATATATACAGTGCTCAGTATAAGTGAGTACACCCCTGTATTATCAGTACATTATATATACAGCGCTCTGTATAAGTGAGTACACCCCTGTATTATCAGTACATTATATATACAGTGCTCAGTATAAGTGAGTACACCCCTGTATTATCAGTACATTATATATACAGTGCTCAGTATAAGTGAGTACACCCCTGTATTATCAGTACATTATATATACAGTGCTCAGTATAAGTGAGTACACCCCTGTATTATCAGTACATTATATATACAGCGCTCTGTATAAGTGAGTACACCCCTGTATTATCAGTACATTATATATACAGTGCTCAGTATAAGTGAGTACACCCCTGTATTATCAGTACATTATATATACAGTGCTCAGTATAAGTGAGTACAACCCTGTATTATCAGTACAATATATACAGCGCTCAGCATAAGTGAGTACACCCCTGTATTATCAGTACATTATATATACAGCGCTCAGTATAAGTGAGTACACCTCTGTATTATCAGTACATTATATATACAGGGCTCAGTATAAGTGAGTACACCCCCTGTATTATCAGTACATTATATATACAGCGCTCAGTATAAGTGAGTACACCCCTGCATTATCAGTACATTATATATACAGGGCTCAGTATAAGTGAGTACACCCCTGTATTATCAGTACATTATATATACAGGGCTTAGTATAAGTGAGTACACCCCTGTATTATCAGTACATTATATATACAGCGCTCTGTATAAGTGAGTACACCCCTGTATTATCAGTACAGTATATATACAGCGCTCAGTATAAGTGAGTAGACCCCTGTATTATCTGTACATTATATATACAGCGCTCAGTATAAGTGAGTACACCCCTGTATTATCAGTGCATTATATATACAGGGCTCAGTATAAGTGAGTACACCCCCTGTATTATCAGTACATTATATATACAGGGCTCAGTATAAGTGAGTACACCCCCTGTATTATCAGTACATTATATATACAGGGCTCAGTATAAGTGAGTACACGCCTGTATTATCAGTACATTATATATACAGCGCTCAGTATAAGTGAGTACACCCCTGTATTATCAGTGCATTATATATACAGGGCTCAGTATAAGTGAGTACACCCCTGTATTATCAGTGCATTATATATACAGGGCTCAGTATAAGTGAGTACACCCCTGTATTATCAGTACATTATATATACAGGGCTCAGTATAAGTGAGTACACCCCCTGTATTATCAGTACATTATATATACAGCGCTCTGTATAAGTGAGTACACCCCTGTATTATCAGTACATTATATATACAGCGCTCTGTATAAGTGAGTACACCCCTGTATTATCAGTACATTATATATACAGGGCTCAGTATAAGTGAGTACACCCCTGTATTATCAGTACATTATATATGCAGTGCTCAGTATAAGTGAGTATACCCCTGTATTATCAGTATATTATATATACAGCGCTCAGTATAAGTGAGTACACCCCTTTATTATCAGTACATTATATACACAGTGCTCAGTATAAGTGAGTACACCCCTGTATTATCAGTACATTATATATACAGCGCTCAGCATAAGTGAGTACACCCCTGTATTATCAGTACATTATATATACAGCGCTCAGTATAAGTGAGTACACCCCTGTATTATCAGTACATTATATATACAGCGCTCAGCGTCAGTGAGTACACCCCTGTATTATCAGTACATTATATATACAGCGCTCAGTATAAGTGAGTACACCCCTGTATTATCAATACATTATATATACAGCGCTCAGTATAAGTGAGTACACCCCTGTATTATCAGTACATTATACATAGAGCAGTCAGCAAAAGTGAGTACACCCCCCTGTATTATCAGCACGTTATACACACAGGGCTCAGCGTAAGTGAGTACACCCCCCTGTATTATCAGTACGTTATACACACAGTGCTCAGCGTAAGTGAGTACACCCCCCTGTATTATCAGTACGTTATACACACAGTGCTCAGCGTCATTGAGTACACCCCTGTATTATCAGTAAATTATATATACAGGACTCAGTATAAGTGAGTAGACCCCTGTATTATCAGTACATTATATATACAGCGCTCTGTATAAGTGAGTACACCCCTGTATTATCAGTACATTATATATACAGTGCTCAGTATAAGTGAGTACACCCCTGTATTATCAGTACATTATATATACAGGGCTCAGTATAAGTGAGTACACTCCTGTATTATCAGTACATTATATATACAGGGCTCAGTATAAGTGAGAACACCCCTGTATTATCAGTACATTATATATACAGCGCTCAGTATAAGTGAGTATACCCCTGTATTATCAGTACATTATATATACAGCGCTCAGTATAAGTGAGCACACCCCTCTATTATCAGTACATTATATATACAGGGCTCAGTATAAGTGAGTACACCTCTGTATTATCAGTACATTATATATACAGCGCTCTGTATAAGTGAGTACACCACTGTATTATCAGTACATTATATATACAGCGCTCAGTATAAGTGAGTATACCCCTGTATTATCAGTACATTATATATACAGCGCTCAGTATAAGTGAGCACACCCCTCTATTATCAGTACATTATATATACAGGGCTCAGTATAAGTGAGTACACCTCTGTATTATCAGTACATTATATATATAGCGCTCTGTATAAGTGAGTACACCCCTGTATTATCAGCACATTATATATACAGGGCTCAGTATAAGTGAGTACACCCCTGTATTATCAGTACATTATATATACAGTGCTCAGCGTAAGTGAGTACACCCCCCTGTATTATCAGTACGTTATACATACAGTGCTCAGCGTCATTGAGTACACCCCTGTATTATCAGTACATTATATATACAGGACTCAGTATAAGTGAGTACACCCCTGTATTATCAGTACATTATATATACAGCGCTCTGTATAAGTGAGTACACCCCTGTATTATCAGTACATTATATATACAGTGCTCAGTATAAGTGAGTACACCCCTGTATTATCAGTACATTATATATACAGTGCTCAGTATAAGTGAGTACACCCCTGTATTATCAGTACATTATATATACAGCGCTCTGTATAAGTGAGTACACCCCTGTATTATCAGTACATTATATATACAGTGCTCAGTATAAGTGAGTACACCCCTGTATTATCAGTACATTATATATACAGTGCTCAGTATAAGTGAGTACACCCCTGTATTATCAGTACATTATATATACAGTGCTCAGTATAAGTGAGTACACCCCTGTATTATCAGTACATTATATATACAGCGCTCTGTATAAGTGAGTACACCCCTGTATTATCAGTACATTATATATACAGTGCTCAGTATAAGTGAGTACACCCCTGTATTATCAGTACATTATATATACAGTGCTCAGTATAAGTGAGTACAACCCTGTATTATCAGTACAATATATACAGCGCTCAGCATAAGTGAGTACACCCCTGTATTATCAGTACATTATATATACAGCGCTCAGTATAAGTGAGTACACCTCTGTATTATCAGTACATTATATATACAGGGCTCAGTATAAGTGAGTACACCCCCTGTATTATCAGTACATTATATATACAGCGCTCAGTATAAGTGAGTACACCCCTGCATTATCAGTACATTATATATACAGGGCTCAGTATAAGTGAGTACACCCCTGTATTATCAGTACATTATATATACAGGGCTCAGTATAAGTGAGTACACCGCTGTATTATCAGTACATTATATATACAGCGCTCAGTATAAGTGAGTACACCCCTGTATTATCAGTACATTATATATACAGCGCTCAGTATAAGTGAGTACACCGCTGTATTATCAGTACATTATATATACAGGGCTTAGTATAAGTGAGTACACCCCTGTATTATCAGTACATTATATATACAGCGCTCAGTATAAGTGAGTACACCCCTGTATTATCAGTACATTATATATACAGCGCTCAGTATAAGTGAGTACACCCCTGTATTATCAGTACATTATATATACAGCGCTCAGTATAAGTAATTACACCCCTGTATTATCAGTACATTATATATACAGGGCTCAGTATAAGTGAGTACACCCCTGTATTATCAGGACATTATATATACAGTGCTCAGTATAAGTGAGTACACCCCTGTATTATCAGTGCATTATATATACAGCGCTCAGTATAAGTGAGTACACCCCTGTATTATCAGTACATTATATATACAGTGCTCAGTATAAGTGAGTACACCCCTGTATTATCAGTACATTATATATACAGAGCTCAGTATAAGTGAGTACACCCCTGTATTATCAGTACATTATATATACAGCGCTCAGTATAAGTGAGTACACCCCTGTATTATCAGTACATTATATATACAGTGCTCAGTATAAGTGAGTACACCCCTGTATTATCAGTACATTATATATACAGGGCTCAGTATAAGTGAGTACACCCCTGTATTATCAGGACATTATATATACAGTGCTCAGTATAAGTGAGTACACCCCTGTATTATCAGTACATTATATATACAGCGCTCAGTATAAGTGAGTACACCCCTGTATTATCAGGACATTATATATACAGTGCTCAGTATAAGTGAGTACACCCCTGTATTATCAGTACATTATATATACAGTGCTCAGTATAAGTGAGTACACCCCTGTATTATCAGTACATTATATATACAGCGCTCAGTAAAAGTGAGTACACCGCTGTATTATCAGTACATTATATATACAGCGCTCAGTATAAGTGAGTACACCCCTGTATTATCAGTACATTATATATACAGCGCTCAGTATAAGTGAGTACACCCCTGTATTATCAGTACATTATATATACAGGGCTCAGTATAAGTGACTACACCCCTGTATTATCAGTACAGTATATATACAACGCTCAGTATAAGTGAGCACACCCCTGTATTATCAGTACATTATATATACAGTGCTCAGTATAAGTGAGTACACCCCTGTATTATCAGTACATTATATATACAGGGCTCAGGATAAGTGAGTACACCCCTGTATTATCAGTACATTATATATACAGTGCTCAGTATAAGTGAGCACACCCCTGTATTATCAGTACATTATATATTCAGCGCTCAGTATAAGTGAGTACACCCCTGTATTATCAGTGCATTATATATACAGGGCTCAGTATAAGTGAGTACACCCCAGAATTATCAGTACATTATATATACAGCGCTCAGTATAAGTGACTACACCCCTGTATTATCAGTACATTATATATACAGGGCTCAGTATAAGTGAGTACACCCCTCTATTATCAGTGCATTATATATACAGTGCTCAGTATAAGTGAGTACACCCCTGTATTATCAGTACATTATATATACAGTGCTCAGTATAAGTGAGTACACCCCTGTATTATCAGTACATTATATATACAGGGCTTAGTATAAGTGAGTACACCCCTGTATTATCAGTACATTATATATACAGCGCTCTGTATAAGTGAGTACACCCCTGTATTATCAGTACAGTATATATACAGCGCTCAGTATAAGTGAGTAGACCCCTGTATTATCTGTACATTATATATACAGGGCTCAGTTTAAGTGAGTACACCCCTGTATTATCAGTACATTATATATACAGGGCTCAGTATAAGTGAGTACACCCCTGTATTATCAGTACATTATATATGCAGTGCTCAGTATAAGTGAGTACACCCCTGTATTATCAGTATATTATATATACATCGCTCAGTATAAGTGAGTACACCCCTTTATTATCAGTACATTATATACACAGTGCTCAGTATAAGTGAGTACACCCCTGTATTATCAGTACATTATATATACAGCGCTCAGCATAAGTGAGTACACCCCTGTATTATCAGTACATTATATATACAGCGCTCAGTATAAGTGAGTACACCCCTGCATTATCAGTACATTATATATACAGGGCTCAGTATAAGTGAGTACACCACTGTATTATCAGTACATTATATATACAGCGCTCAGTATAAGTGAGTACACCCCTGTATTATCAGTACATTATATATGCAGTGCTCAGTATAAGTGAGTACACCCCTGTATTATCAGTATATTATATATACATCGCTCAGTATAAGTGAGTACACCCCTTTATTATCAGTACATTATATACACAGTGCTCAGTATAAGTGAGTACACCCCTGTATTATCAGTACATTATATATACAGCGCTCAGTATAAGTGAGTACAACGCTGTATTATCAGTACATTATATATACAGGGCTTAGTATAAGTGAGTACACCCCTGTATTATCAGTACATTATATATACAGCGCTCAGTATAAGTGAGTACACCCCTGTATTATCAGTACATTATATATACAGCGCTCAGTATAAGTGAGTACACCACTGTATTATCAGTACATTATATATACAGCGCTCAGTATAAGTGAGTACACCCCTGTATTATCAGTACATTATATATACAGGGCTCAGTATAAGTGAGTACACCCCTGTATTATCAGTACATTATATATACAGCGCTCAGTATAAGTGAGTACACCCCTGTATTATCAGGACATTATATATACAGTGCTCAGTATAAGTGAGTACACCACTGTATTATCAGTACATTATATATACAGCGCTCAGTATAAGTGAGTACACCCCTGTATTATCAGTACATTATATATACAGTGCTCAGTATAAGTGAGTACACCGCTGTATTATCAGTACATTATATATACAGCGCTCAGTAAAAGTGAGTACACCGCTGTATTATCAGTACATTATATATACAGCGCTCAGTATAAGTGAGTACACCCTGTATTATCACTACATTATATATACAGCGCTCAGTATAAGTGAGTACACCCCTGTATTATCAGTACATTATATATACAGGGCTCAGTATAAGTGACTACACCCCTGTATTATCAGTACAGTATATATACAACGCTCAGTATAAGTGAGTACACCCCTGTATTATCAGGACATTATATATACAGAGCTCAGTATAAGTGACTACACCCCTGTATTATCGGTACATTATATATACAGGGCTCAGTATAAGTGAGTACACCCCTGTATTATCAGTACATTATATATACAGTGCTCAGTATAAGTGAGTACACCCCTGTATTATCAGTACATTATATATGCAGTGCTCAGTATAAGTGAGTACACCCCTGTATTATCAGTATATTATATATACATCGCTCAGTATAAGTGAGTACACCCCTTTATTATCAGTACATTATATACACAGTGCTCAGTATAAGTGAGTACACCCCTGTATTATCAGTACATTATATATACAGCGCTCAGCATAAGTGAGTACACCCCTGTATTATCAGTACATTATATATACAGCGCTCAGTATAAGTGAGTACACCCCTGCATTATCAGTACATTATATATACAGGGCTCAGTATAAGTGAGTACACCACTGTATTATCAGTACATTATATATACAGCGCTCAGTATAAGTGAGTACACCCCTGTATTATCAGTACATTATATATGCAGTGCTCAGTATAAGTGAGTACACCCCTGTATTATCAGTATATTATATATACATCGCTCAGTATAAGTGAGTACACCCCTTTATTATCAGTACATTATATACACAGTGCTCAGTATAAGTGAGTACACCCCTGTATTATCAGTACACTATATATACAGCGCTCAGTATAAGTGAGTACAACGCTGTATTATCAGTACATTATATATACAGGGCTTAGTATAAGTGAGTACACCCCTGTATTATCAGTACATTATATATACAGCGCTCAGTATAAGTGAGTACACCCCTGTATTATCAGTACATTATATATACAGCGCTCAGTATAAGTGAGTACACCACTGTATTATCAGTACATTATATATACAGCGCTCAGTATAAGTGAGTACACCCCTGTATTATCAGTACATTATATATACAGGGCTCAGTATAAGTGAGTACACCCCTGTATTATCAGTACATTATATATACAGCGCTCAGTATAAGTGAGTACACCCCTGTATTATCAGGACATTATATATACAGTGCTCAGTATAAGTGAGTACACCACTGTATTATCAGTACATTATATATACAGCGCTCAGTATAAGTGAGTACACCCCTGTATTATCAGTACATTATATATACAGTGCTCAGTATAAGTGAGTACACCCCTCTATTATCAGTACATTATATATACAGTGCTCAGTATAAGTAATTACACCCCTGTATTATCAGTACATTATATATACAGGGCTCAGTATAAGTGAGTACACCCCTGTATTATCAGGACATTATATATACAGTGCTCAGTATAAGTGAGTACACCCCTGTATTATCAGTGCATTATATATACAGCGCTCAGTATAAGTGAGTACACCCCTGTATTATCAGTACATTATATATACAGTGCTCAGTATAAGTGAGTACACCGCTGTATTATCAGTACATTATATATACAGCGCTCAGTAAAAGTGAGTACACCGCTGTATTATCAGTACATTATATATACAGCGCTCAGTATAAGTGAGTACACCCCTGTATTATCAGTACATTATATATACAGCGCTCAGTATAAGTGAGTACACCCCTGTATTATCAGTACATTATATATACAGGGCTCAGTATAAGTGAGTACACCCCTGTATTATCAGTACATTATATATACAGCGCTCAGTATAAGTGAGTACATCCCTGTATTATCAGTACATTATATATACAGCGGTGATTATAAGTGAGTACACCCCCTCTATTATCAGAACATTATATATACAGGGCTCAGTATAAGTGAGAACACCCCTGTATTATCAGTACATTATATATACAGCGGTCATTATAAGTGAGTACACCCCCTCTATTATCAGAACATTATATATACAGCGCTCAGTATAAGTGAGTACACCCCTGTATTATCAGTACATTATATATACAGGGCTCAGTATAAGTGAGCACACCCCTATATTATCAGTACATTATATATACAGCGCTCAGTAAAAGTGAGTACACCGCTGTATTATCAGTACATTATATATACAGCGCTCAGTATAAGTGAGTACACCCTGTATTATCACTACATTATATATACAGCGCTCAGTATAAGTGAGTACACCCCTGTATTATCAGTACATTATATATACAGGGCTCAGTATAAGTGACTACACCCCTGTATTATCAGTACAGTATATATACAACGCTCAGTATAAGTGAGTACACCCCTGTATTATCAGGACATTATATATACAGAGCTCAGTATAAGTGACTACACCCCTGTATTATCGGTACATTATATATACAGGGCTCAGTATAAGTGAGTACACCCCTGTATTATCAGTACATTATATATACAGTGCTCAGTATAAGTGAGTACACCCCTGTATTATCAGTACAGTATATATACAACGCTCAGTATAAGTGAGCACACCCCTGTATTATCAGTACATTATATATACAGTGCTCAGTATAAGTGAGTACACCCCTGTATTATCAGTACATTATATATACAGTGCTCAGTATAAGTGAGTACACCCCTGTATTATCAGTACATTATATATACAGGGCTCAGTATAAGTGAGTACACCGCTGTATTATCAGTACATTATATATACAGGGCTCAGTATAAGTGAGTACACCCCTGTATTATCAGTACAGTATATATACAGCGCTCTGTATAAGTGATTACACCCCTGTATTATCAGTACATTATATATACAGCGCTCTGTATAAGTGAGTACACCCCTGTATTATCAGTACAGTATATATACAGCGCTCAGTATAAGTGAGTAGACCCCTTTATTATCTGTACATTATATATACAGGGCTCAGTTTAAGTGAGTACACCCCTGTATTATCAGTACATTATATATACAGCGCTCTGTATAAGTGAGTACACCCCTGTATTATCAGTACATTATATATGCAGTGCTCAGTATAAGTGAGTACACCCCTGTATTATCAGTATATTATATATACAGCGCTCAGTATAAGTGAGTACACCCCTTTATTATCAGTACATTATATATACAGCACTCAGCATAAGTGAGTACACCCCTGTATTATCAGTACATTATATATACAGCGCTCAGTATAAGTGAGTACACCCCTGTATTATCAGTACATTAAATATACAGGGCTCAGTATAAGTGATTACACCCCTGTATTATCAGTACATTATATATACAGGGCTCAGTATAAGTGAGTACACCCCTGTATTATCAGTACAGTATATATACAGTGCTCAGTATAAGTGAGTACACCCCTGTATTATCAGTACATTATATATACAGCGCTCCGTATAAGTGAGTACACCCCTGTATTATCAGTACATTATATATACAGCGCTCAGTATAAGTGAGTACACCCCTGTATTATCAGTACATTATATATACAGGGCTCAGTATAAGTGAGTACACCCCTGTATTATCAGTACATTATATATACAGCGCTCAGTATAAGTGAGTACATCCCTGTATTATCAGTACATTATATATACAGCGGTGATTATAAGTGAGTACACCCCCTCTATTATCAGAACATTATATATACAGGGCTCAGTATAAGTGAGAACACCCCTGTATTATCAGTACATTATATATACAGCGGTCATTATAAGTGAGTACACCCCCTCTATTATCAGAACATTATATATACAGCGCTCAGTATAAGTGAGTACACCCCTGTATTATCAGTACATTATATATACAGGGCTCAGTATAAGTGAGCACACCCCTATATTATCAGTACATTATATATACAGGGCTCAGTATAAGTGAGTACACCCCTGTATTACCAGTACATTATATATACAGCGCTCTGTATAAGTGAGTACACCCCTGTATTATCAGTACATTATATATACAGTGCTCAGTATAAGTGAGTTCACCCCTGTATTATCAGTACATTAAATATACAGTGCTCAGTATAAGTGAGTACACCCCTGTATTATCAGTACATTATATATACAGTGCTCAGTATAAGTGAGTACACCCCTGTATTATCAGTACATTATATATACAGTGCTCAGTATAAGTGAGTACATCCCCTGTATTATCAGTACATTATATATACAGAGCTCAGTATAAGTGAGTACACCCCTGTATTATCAGCACATTATATATACAGGGCTCAGTATAAGTGAGTACACCCCTGTATTATCAGCACATTATATATACAGTGCTCAGTATAAGTGAGTACACCCCTGTATTATCAGCACATTATATATACAGCGCTCAGTATAAGTGAGTACACCCCTGTATTATCAGTACATTATATATACAGTGCTCAGTATAAGTGAGTACACCCCTGTATTATCAGTACATTATATATACAGGGCTCAGTATAAGTGAGTACACCCCTGTATTATCAGTACATTATATATACAGCGCTCAGTATAAGTGAGTACACTGCTGTATTATCAGTACATTATATATACAGCGCTCAGTATAAGTGAGTACACCCCTGTATTATCAGTACATTATATATACAGCGCTCAGTATAAGTGACTACACCCCTGTATTATCAGTACATTATATATACAGTGCTCAGTATAAGTGAGTACACCCCTGTATTATCAGTACATTATATATACAACGCTCAGTATAAGTGAGTACACCGCTGTATTATCAGTACATTATATATACAACGCTCAGTATAAGTGAGTACACCCCTGTATTATCAGTACATTATATATACAGGGCTCAGTATAAGTGAGTACACCCCTGTATTATCAGTAAATTATATATACAGCGCTCAGTATAAGTTAGTACACCCCTGTATTATCAGTACATTATATATACAACGCTCAGTATAAGTGAGTACACCGCTGTATTATCAGTACATTATATATACAGAGCTCAGTATAAGTGAGTACACCCCTGTATTATCAGTACATTATATATACAGTGCTCAGTATAAGTGAGTACACCCCTGTATTATCAGTACATTATATATACAGTGCTCAGTATAAGTGAGTACACCCCTGTATTATCAGTACATTATTTATACAGTGCTCAGTATAAGTGAGTACACCCCTGTATTATCAGTACATTATATATACAGTGCTCAGTATAAGTGAGTACACCCCTGTATTATCAGTACATTATATATACAGTGCTCAGTATAAGTGAGTACACCCCTGTATTATCAGTACATTATTTATACAGTGCTCAGTATAAGTGAGTACACCCCTGTATTATCAGTACATTATATATACAGTGCTCAGTATAAGTGAGTACACCCCTGTATTATCAGTACATTATATATACAGCGCTCAGTATAAGTGAGTACACCCCTGTATTATCAGTACATTATATATACAGTGCTCAGTATAAGTGAGTACACTCCCTCTATTATCAGTACATTATATATACAGCGCTCAGTATAAGTGAATACACCCCTGTATTATCAGTACATTAAATATACAGGGCTCAGTATAAGTGAGTACACCCCTGTATTATCAGTACATTATATATACAGCGCTCAGTATAAGTGAGTACACCCCTGTATTATCAGTACATTATATATACAGCGCTCAGTATAAGTGAGTACACCCCTGTATTATCAGTACATTATATATACAGGGCTCAGTATAAGTGAGTACACCCCTGTATTATCAGTACATTATATATACAGCGCTCAGTATAAGTGAGTACACCCCTGTATTATCAGTACATTATATATACAGGGCTCAGTATAAGTGAGTACACCCCCCTGTATTTTCAGTACATTATACACACAGGGCTCAGCGTAAGTGAGTACACCCCCTGTATTTTCAGTACGTTATACACACAGGGCTCAGCGTAAGTGAGTACACCCCCCTGTATTATCAGTACATTATATATACAGCGCTCAGTATAAGTGAGTACACCCCCCTGTATTATCAGTACATTATATATACAGCGCTCAGTATAAGTGAGTACACTCCTTGTATTCTCAGTACATTATATATACAGGGCTCAGTATAAGTGAGTACACCCCTGTATTATCAGTGCATTATATATACAGGGCTCAGTATAAGTGAGTACACCCCTGTATTATCAGTGCATTATATATACAGGGCTCAGTATAAATGAGTACACCCCTGTATTATCAGTACATTATATATACAGCGCTCAGTATAAGTGAGTACACCCCTGTATTATCAGTGCATTGTATATACAGGGCTCAGTATAAGTGAGTACACCCCCTGTATTATCAGTACGTTATATATACAGGGCTCAGTATAAGTGAGTACACCCCTGTATTATCAGTGCATTATATATACAGGGCTCAGTATAAGTGAGTACACCCCTGTATTATAAGTGCATTATATATACAGGGCTCAGTATAAGTGAGTACACCCCCTGTATTATCAGTGCATTATATATACAGGGCTCAGTATAAGTGAGTACACTCCCTGTATTATCAGTACATTATATATACAGGGCTCAGTATAAGTGAGTACACCCCTGTATTATCAGTACATTATATATACAGCGCTCAGTGTAAGTGAGTACACTCCTGTATTATCAGTACATTATATATACAGGGCTCAGTATAAGTGAGTACACCCCTGTATTATCAGTACATTATATATACAGCGCTCAGTGTAAGTGAGTACACTCCTGTATTATCTGTACATTATATATACAGCGCTCAGCGTAAGTGAGTACACCCCTGTATTATCAGTGCATTATATATACAGGGCTCAGTATAAGTGAGTACACCCCTGTATTATCAGTACAGTATATATACAGGGCTCAGTATAAGTGAGTACTCCCCTGTATTATCAGTGCATTATATATACAGGGCTCAGTATAAGTGAGTACACCCCTGTATTATCAGTGCATTATATATAGAGGGCTCAGTATAAGTGAGTACACCCCCTGTATTATCAGTACAGTATATATACAGGGCTCAGTATAAGTGAGTACACCCCTGTATTATCAGTGCATTATATATACAGGGCTCAGTATAAGTGAGTACACCCCTGTATTATCAGTGCATTATATATACAGGGCTCAGTATAAGTGAGTACACCCCCTGTATTATCAGTACATTATATATACAGGGCTCAGTATAAGTGAGTACACCCCTGTATTATCAGTGCATTATATATACAGGGCTCAGTATAAGTGAGTACACCCCTGTATTATCAGTACATTATATATACAGCGCTCAGTATAAGTGAGTACACCCCTGTATTTTCAGTGCATTATATATACAGGGCTCAGTATAAGTGAGAACACCCCCTGTATTATCAGTACATTATATATACAGGGCTCAGTATAAGTGAGTACACCCCCTGTATTATCAGTACGTTATATATACAGGGCTCAGTATAAGTGAGTACACCCCTGTATTATCAGTGCATTATATATACAGGGCTCAGTATAAGTGAGTACACCCCTGTATTATCAGTGCATTATATATACAGGGCTCAGTATAAGTGAGTACACCCCCTGTATTATCAGTGCATTATATATACAGGGCTCAGTATAAGTGAGTACACCCCCTGTATTATCAGTACATTATATATACAGTGCTCAGTATAAGTGAGTACACCCCTATATTATCAGTACATTATATATACAGTGCTCAGTATAAGTGAGTACACCCCTGTATTATCAGTACATTATATATACAGTGCTCAGTATAAGTGAGTACACCCCTATATTATCAGTACATAATATATACAGAGCTCAGTATAAGTGAGTACACCCCTGTATTATCAGTGCATTATATATACAGGGCTCAGTATAAGTGAGTACACCACTGTATTATCAGTACATTATATATACAGTGCTCAGTATAAGTGAGTACACCCCTATATTCTCAGTACATTATATATACAGCGCTCAGTATAAGTGAGTACACCCCTGTATTATCAGTGCATTATATATACAGGGCTCAGTATAAGTGAGTACACCACTGTATTATCAGTACATTATATATACAGTGCTCAGTATAAGTGAGTACACCACTGTATTATCAGTACATTATATATACAGTGCTCAGTATAAGTGAGTACACCCCTGTATTATCAGTACATTATATATACAGTGCTCAGTATAAGTGAGTACACCCCTGTATTCTCAGTACATTATATATACAGCGCTCAGTATAAGTGAGTACACCCCTGTATTATCAGTGCATTATATATACAGGGCTCAGTATAAGTGAGTACACCCCTGCATTATCAGTACATTATATATACAGGGCTCAGTATAACTGAGTACACCCCTGTATTATCAGTGCATTATATATACAGGGCTCAGTATAAGTGAGTACACCCCCTGTATTATCAGTACATTATATATACAGTGCTCAGTATAAGTGAGTACACCCCTGTATTATCAGTGCATTATATATACAGGGCTCAGTATAAGTGAGTACACCCCCCTGTATTATCAGTGCATTATATATACAGCGCTCAGTATAAGTGAGTACACCCCTGTATTATCAGTGCATTATATATACAGGGCTTAGTATAAGTGAGTACACCCCTGTGTTATCAGTACATTATATATACAGGGCTTAGTATAAGTGAGTACACCCCCTCTATTATCAGTACATTATATTAACAGGGCTCAGTATAAGTGAGTACACCCCTGTATTATCAGTGCATTATATATACAGGGCTCAGTATAAGTGAGTACACCGCTGTATTATCAGTACATTATATAAACAGGGCTCAGTATAAGTGAGTACACCCCCCTGTATTATCAGTGCATTATATATACAGGGCTTAGTATAAGTGAGTACACCCCTGTATTATCAGTGCATTATATATACAGGGCTTAGTATAAGTGAGTACACCCCTGTATTATCAGTGCATTATATATACAGGGCTTAGTATAAGTGAGTACACCCCTGTATTATCAGTACATTATATATACAGGGCTTAGTATAAGTGAGTACACCCCTGTATTATCAGTACATTATATATACAGTGCTCAGTATAAGTGAGTACACCCCTATATTCTCAGTACATTATATATACAGCGCTCAGTATAAGTGAGTACACCCCTGTATTATCAGTGCATTATATATACAGGGCTCAGTATAAGTGAGTACACCACTGTATTATCAGTACATTATATATACAGTGCTCAGTATAAGTGAGTACACCCCTGTATTATCAGTACATTATATATACAGGGCTTAGTATAAGTGAGTACACCCCTGTATTATCAGTACATTATATATACAGTGCTCAGTATAAGTGAGTACACCCCTATATTCTCAGTACATTATATATACAGCGCTCAGTATAAGTGAGTACACCCCTGTATTATCAGTGCATTATATATACAGGGCTCAGTATAAGTGAGTACACCACTGTATTATCAGTACATTATATATACAGCGCTCAGTATAAGTGAGTACACCCCTGTATTATCAGTACATTATATATACAGTGCTCAGTATAAGTGAGTACACCCCTATATTATCAGTACATTATATATACAGAGCTCAGTATAAGTGAGTACACCCCTGTATTATCAGTACATTATATATACAGTGCTCAGTATAAGTGAGTACACCACTGTATTATCAGTACATTATATATACAGGGCTCAGTATAAGTGACTACACCCCTGTATTATCAGTACATTATATATACAGGGCTCAGTATAAGTGAGTACACCCCTGTATTATCAGTGCATTATATATACAGGGCTCAGTATAAGTGAGTACACCCCTGTATTATCAGTACATTATATATACAGCGCTCAGTATAAGTGAGTACACCCCCTGTATTCTCAGTACATTATATATACAGCGCTCAGTATAAGTGAGTACTTCCCTGTATTATCAGTACATTATATATACAGGGCTCAGTATAAGTGAGTACACCGCTGTATTATCAGTACATTATATATACAGGGCTCAGTATAAGTGAGTACACCCCCTGTATTCTCAGTACATTATATATACAGCGCTCAGTATAAGTGAGTACACCACTGTATTATCAGTACATTATATATACAGTGCTCAGTATAAGTGAGTACACCCCTGTATTATCAGTACATTATATATACAGTGCTCAGTATAAGTGAGTACACCCCTGTATTCTCAGTACATTATATATACAGCGCTCAGTATAAGTGAGTACACCCCTGTATTATCAGTGCATTATATATACAGGGCTCAGTATAAGTGAGTACACCCCTGTATTATCAGTACATTATATATACAGGGCTCAGTATAACTGAGTACACCCCTGTATTATCAGTGCATTATATATACAGGGCTCAGTATAAGTGAGTACACCCCCTGTATTATCAGTACATTATATATACAGTGCTCAGTATAAGTGAGTACACCCCTGTATTATCAGTGCATTATATATACAGGGCTCAGTATAAGTGAGTACACCCCCCCGTATTATCAGTGCATTATATATACAGCGCTCAGTATAAGTGAGTACACCCCTGTATTATCAGTGCATTATATATACAGGGCTTAGTATAAGTGAGTACACCCCTGTATTATCAGTACATTATATATACAGGGCTTAGTATAAGTGAGTACACCCCCTCTATTATCAGTACATTATATATACAGGGCTCAGTATAAGTGAGTACACCCCTGTATTATCAGTGCATTATATATACAGGGATCAGTATAAGTGAGTACACCGCTGTATTATCAGTACATTATATAAACAGGGCTCAGTATAAGTGAGTACACCCCCCTGTATTATCAGTGCATTATATATACAGGGCTTAGTATAAGTGAGTACACCCCTGTATTATCAGTGCATTATATATACAGGGCTTAGTATAAGTGAGTACACCCCTGTATTATCAGTGCATTATATATACAGGGCTTAGTATAAGTGAGTACACCGCTGTATTATCAGTGCATTATATATACAGGGCTTAGTATAAGTGAGTACACCCCTGTATTATCAGTACATTATATATACAGGGCTTAGTATAAGTGAGTACACCGCTGTATTATCAGTGCATTATATATACAGGGCTTAGTATAAGTGAGTACACCCCTGTATTATCAGTGCATTATATATACAGGGCTTAGTATAAGTGAGTACACCCCTGTATTATCAGTACATTATATATACAGGGCTTAGTATAAGTGAGTACACCCCTGTATTATCAGTACATTATATATACAGCGCTCAGTATAAGTGAGTACAACCCTGTATTATCAGTACATTATATATACAGGGCTCAGTATAAGTGAGTACACCCCTGTATTATCAGTGCATTATATATACAGGGCTCAGTATAAGTGAGTACACCCCTGTATTATCAGTGCATTATATATACAGGGCTCACTATAAGTGAGTACACCCCTGTATTATCAGTGCATTATATATACAGGGCTCAGTATAAGTGAGTACACCCCTGTATTATCAGTGCATTATATATACAGGGCTCAGTATAAGTGAGTACACCCCCCTGTATTATCAGTACATTATATATACAGGGCTCAGTATAAGTGAGTACACCCCCTGTATTATCAGTACATTATATATACAGTGCTCAGTATAAGTGAGTACACCCCTGTATTATCAGTACATTATATATACAGCGCTCAGTATAAGTGAGTACACCCCTGTATTATCAGTACATTATATATACAGTGCTCAGTATAAGTGAGTACACCCCTGTATTATCAGTGCATTATATATACAGGGCTCAGTATAAGTGAGTACACCCCTGTATTATCAGTACATTATATATACAGGGCTCAGTATAAGTGAGTACACCCCTGTATTATCAGTACATTATATATACAGCGCTCAGTATAAGTGAGTACACCCCTGTATTATCAGTACATTATATATACAGGGCTCAGTATAAGTGAGTACACCCCTGTATTATCAGTACATTATATATACAGCGCTCAGTATAAGTGAGTACACCCCTGTATTATCACTACATTATATATACAGGGCTCAGTATAAGTGAGTACACCCCTGTATTATCAGTACATTATATATACAGCGCTCAGTATAAGTGAGTACACCCCTGTATTATCAGTACATTATATATACAGGGCTCAGTATAAGTGAGTACACCCCTGTATTATCAGTACATTATATATACAGCGCTCAGTATAAGTGAGTACACCGCTGTATTATCAGTACATTATAAATACAGCGCTCTGTATAAGTGAGTACACCCCTGTATTATCAGTACATTATATATACAGTGCTCAGTATAAGTGAGTACACCCCTGTATTATCAGTACATTATATATACAGCGCTCAGTATAAGTGAGTACACCCCTGTATTATCAGTACATTATATATACAGTGCTCAGTATAAGTGAGTACACCCCTGTATTATCAGTGCATTATATATACAGGGCTCAGTATAAGTGAGTACACCCCTGTATTATCAGTGCATTATATATACAGGGCTCAGTATAAGTGAGTACACCCCCCTGTATTATCAGTGCATTATATATACAGGGCTCAGTATAAGTGAGTACACCCCTGTATTATCAGTACATTATATATACAGGGCTCAGTATAAGTGAGTACACCCCTGTATTATCAGTACATTATATATACAGCGCTCAGTATAAGTGAGTACACCCCTGTATTATCAGTACATTATATATACAGCGCTCAGTATAAGTGAGTACACCCCTGTATTATCAGTACATTATATATACAGAGCTCAGTATTATTGAGTACACCCCTGTATTATCAGTACATTATATATACAGGGCTAAGTATAAGTGAGTACACCCCTGTATTATCAGTACATTATATATACAGCGCTCAGTATAAGTGAGTACACCCCTGTATTATCAGTACATTATATATACAGAGCTCAGTATAAGTGAGTACACCCCTGTATTATCAGTACATTATATATACAGGGCTCAGTATAAGTGAGTACACCCCCCTGTATTATCAGTACATTATATATACAGGGCTCAGTATAAGTGAGTACACCCCCTGTATTATCAGTACATTATATATACAGTGCTCAGTATAAGTGAGTACACCCCTGTATTATCAGTACATTATATATACAGCGCTCAGTATAAGTGAGTACACCCCTGTATTATCAGTGCATTATATATACAGGGCTCAGTATAAGTGAGTACACCCCTGTATTATCAGTACATTATATATACAGGGCTCAGTATAAGTGAGTACACCCCTGTATTATCAGTACATTATATATACAGCGCTCAGTATAAGTGAGTACACCCCTGTATTATCAGTACATTATATATACAGGGCTCAGTATAAGTGAGTACACCCCTGTATTATCAGTACATTATATATACAGCGCTCAGTATAAGTGAGTACACCCCTGTATTATCAGTACATTATATATACAGGGCTCAGTATAAGTGAGTACACCCCTGTATTATCAGTACATTATATATACAGCGCTCAGTATAAGTGAGTACACCCCTGTATTATCAGTACATTATATATACAGGGCTCAGTATAAGTGAGTACACCCCTGTATTATCAGTACATTATATATACAGCGCTCAGTATAAGTGAGTACACCGCTGTATTATCAGTACATTATAAATACAGCGCTCTGTATAAGTGAGTACACCCCTGTATTATCAGTACATTATATATACAGTGCTCAGTTTAAGTGAGTACACCCCTGTATTATCAGTACATTATATATACAGCGCTCAGTATAAGTGAGTACACCCCTGTATTATCAGTACATTATATATACAGTGCTCAGTATAAGTGAGTACACCCCTGTATTATCAGTGCATTATATATACAGGGCTCAGTATAAGTGAGTACACCCCTGTATTATCAGTGCATTATATATACAGGGCTCAGTATAAGTGAGTACACCCCCCTGTATTATCAGTGCATTATATATACAGGGCTCAGTATAAGTGAGTACACCCCTGTATTATCAGTACATTATATATACAGGGCTCAGTATAAGTGAGTACACCCCTGTATTATCAGTACATTATATATACAGCGCTCAGTATAAGTGAGTACACCCCTGTATTATCAGTACATTATATATACAGCGCTCAGTATAAGTGAGTACACCCCTGTATTATCAGTACATTATATATACAGAGCTCAGTATAAGTGAGTACACCCCTGTATTATCAGTACATTATATATACAGCGCTCAGTATAAGTGAGTACACCCCTGTATTATCAGTACATTATATATACAGGGCTCAGTATAAGTGAGTACACCCCTGTATTATCAGTACATTATATATACAGCGCTCAGTATAAGTGAGTACACCCCTGTATTATCAGTACATTAAATATACAGGGCTCAGTATAAGTGAGTACACCCCTGTATTATCAGTACATTATATATACAGCGCTCAGTATAAGTGAGTACACCGCTGTATTATCAGTACATTATAAATACAGCGCTCTGTATAAGTGAGTACACCCCTGTATTATCAGTACATTATATATACAGTGCTCAGTATAAGTGAGTACACCCCTGTATTATCAGTACATTATATATACAGCGCTCAGTATAAGTGAGTACACCCCTGTATTATCAGTACATTATATATACAGTGCTCAGTATAAGTGAGTACACCCCTGTATTATCAGTGCATTATATATACAGGGCTCAGTATAAGTGAGTACACCCCTGTATTATCAGTGCATTATATATACAGGGCTCAGTATAAGTGAGTACACCCCCCTGTATTATCAGTGCATTATATATACAGGGCTCAGTATAAGTGAGTACACCCCTGTATTATCAGTACATTATATATACAGGGCTCAGTATAAGTGAGTACACCCCTGTATTATCAGTACATTATATATACAGCGCTCAGTATAAGTGAGTACACCCCTGTATTATCAGTACATTATATATACAGCGCTCAGTATAAGTGAGTACACCCCTGTATTATCAGTACATTATATATACAGAGCTCAGTATTATTGAGTACACCCCTGTATTATCAGTACATTATATATACAGGGCTAAGTATAAGTGAGTACACCCCTGTATTATCAGTACATTATATATACAGCGCTCAGTATAAGTGAGTACACCCCTGTATTATCAGTACATTATATATACAGAGCTCAGTATAAGTGAGTACACCCCTGTATTATCAGTACATTATATATACAGGGCTCAGTATAAGTGAGTACACCCCTGTATTATCAGTACATTATATATACAGGGCTCAGTATAAGTGAGTACACCCCTGTATTATCAGTACATTATATATACAGGGCTCAGTATAAGTGAGTACACCCCTGTATTATCAGTACATTATATATACAGGGCTCAGTATAAGTGAGTACACCCCTGTATTATCAGTACATTATATATACAGCGCTCAGTATAAGTGAGTACACCCCTGTATTATCAGTACATTATATATACAGCGCTCAGTATAAGTGAGTACACCCCTGTATTATCAGTACATTATATATACAGAGCTCAGTATAAGTGAGTACACCCCTGTATTATCAGTACATTATATATACAGGGCTCAGTATAAGTGAGTACACCCCTGTATTATCAGTACATTATATATACAGGGCTCAGTATAAGTGAGTACACCCCTGTATTATCAGTACATTATATATACAGCGCTCAGTATAAGTGAGTACACCCCTGTATTATCAGTACATTATATATACAGCGCTCAGTATAAGTGAGTACACCCCTGTATTATCAGTACATTATATATACAGCGCTCAGTATAAGTGAGTACACCCCTGTATTATCAGTACATTATATATACAGCGCTCAGTATAAGTGAGTACACCGCTGTATTATCAGTATATTATATATACAGGGCTCAGTATAAGTGAGTACACCCCTGTATTATCAGTGCATTATATATACAGGGCTCAGTATAAGTGCGTAAACCCCTGTATTATCAGTGCATTATATATACAGGGCTCAGTATAAGTGAGTACACCCCCTGTATTATCAGTGCATTATATATACAGGGCTCAGTATAAGTGAGTACACCCCTGTATTATCAGTGCATTATATATACAGGGCTCAGTATAAGTGAGTACACCCCTGTATTATCAGTGCATTATATATAGAGGGCTCAGTATAAGTGAGTACACCCCTGTATTATCAGTGCATTATATATAGAGAGCTCAGTATAAGTGAGTACACCCCCTGTATTATTAGTACAGTATATATACAGGGCTCAGTATAAGTGAGTACACCCCTGTATTATCAGTGCATTATATATACAGGGCTCAGTATAAGTGAGTACACCCCTGTATTATCAGTGCATTATATATACAGGGCTCAGTATAAGTGAGTACACCCCCTGTATTATCAGTACATTATATATACAGGGCTCAGTATAAGTGAGTACACCCCCTGTATTATCAGTACATTATATATACAGGGCTCAGTTTAAGTGAGTACACCCCTGTATTATCAGTGCATTATATATACAGGGCTCAGTATAAGTGAGTACACCCCTGTATTATCAGTACATTATATATACAGCGCTCAGTATAAGTGAGTACACCCCTGTATTATCAGTGCATTATATATACAGGGCTCAGTGTAAGTGAGAACACCCCCTGTATTATCAGTACATTATATATACAGGGCTCAGTATAAGTGAGTACACCCCCTGTATTATCAGTACGTTATATATACAGGGCTCAGTATAAGTGAGTACACCCCTGTATTATCAGTGCATTATATATACAGGGCTCAGTATAAGTGAGTACACCCCTGTATTATCAGTGCATTATATATACAGGGCTCAGTATAAGTGAGTACACCCCCTGTATTATCAGTGCATTATATATACAGGGCTCAGTATAAGTGAGTACACCCCCTGTATTATCAGTACATGATATATACAGTGCTCAGTATAAGTGAGTACACCCCTATATTATCAGTACATTATATATACAGTGCTCAGTATAAGTGAGTACACCCCTGTATTATCAGTACATTATATATACAGTGCTCAGTATAAGTGAGTACACCCCTATATTATCAGTACATTATATATACAGAGCTCAGTATAAGTGAGTACACCCCTGTATTATCAGTGTATTATATATACAGGGCTCAGTATAAGTGAGTACACCACTGTATTATCAGTACATTATATATACAGGGCTCAGTATAAGTGAGTACACCCCTATATTCTCAGTACATTATATATACAGCGCTCAGTATAAGTGAGTACACCCCTGTATTATCAGTGCATTATATATACAGGGCTCAGTATAAGTGAGTACACCACTGTATTATCAGTACATTATATATACAGTGCTCAGTATAAGTGAGTACACCACTGTATTATCAGTACATTATATATACAGCGCTCAGTATAAGTGAGTACACCCCTGTATTATCAGTACATTATATATACAGTGCTCAGTATAAGTGAGTACACCCCTATATTATCAGTACATTATATATACAGAGCTCAGTATAAGTGAGTACACCCCTGTATTATCAGTACATTATATATACAGTGCTCAGTATAAGTGAGTACACCACTGTATTATCAGTACATTATATATACAGGGCTCAGTATAAGTGACTACACCCCTGTATTATCAGTACATTATATATACAGGGCTCAGTATAAGTGAGTACACCCCTGTATTATCAGTGCATTATATATACAGGGCTCAGTATAAGTGAGTACACCCCTATATTATCAGTACATTATATATACACGGCTCAGTATAAGTGAGTACACCCCCTGTATTCTCAGTACATTATATGTACAGCGCTCAGTATAAGTGAGTACACCACGGTATTATCAGTACATTATATATACAGTGTTCAGTATAAGTGAGTACACCCCTGTATTATCAGTACATTATATATACAGTGCTCAGTATAAGTGAGTACACCCCTGTATTCTCAGTACATTATATATACAGCGCTCAGTATAAGTGAGTACACCCCTGTATTATCAGTGCATTATATATACAGGGCTCAGTATAAGTGAGTACACCCCTGTATTATCAGTACATTATATATACAGGGCTCAGTATAACTGAGTACACCCCTGTATTATCAGTGCATTATATATACAGGGCTCAGTATAAGTGAGTACACCCCCTGTATTATCAGTACATTATATATACAGTGCTCAGTATAAGTGAGTACACCCCTGTATTATCAGTGCATTATATATACAGGGCTCAGTATAAGTGAGTACACCCCCCTGTATTATCAGTGCATTATATATACAGGGCTTAGTATAAGTGAGTACACCCCTGTATTATCAGTACATTATATATACAGGGCTTAGTATAAGTGAGTACACCCCCTCTATTATCAGTACATTATATATACAGGGCTCAGTATAAGTGAGTACACCCCTGTATTATCAGTGCATTATATATACAGGGCTCAGTATAAGTGAGTACACCGCTGTATTATCAGTACATTATATATACAGGGCTCAGTATAAGTGAGTACACCCCCCTGTATTATCAGTGCATTATATATACAGGGCTTAGTATAAGTGAGTACACCCCTGTATTATCAGTGCATTATATATACAGGGCTTAGTATAAGTGAGTACACCCCTGTATTATCAGTGCATTATATATACAGGGCTTAGTATAAGTGAGTACACCGCTGTATTATCAGTGCATTATATATACAGGGCTTAGTATAAGTGAGTACACCCCTGTATTATCAGTACATTATATATACAGGGCTTAGTATAAGTGAGTACACCGCTGTATTATCAGTGCATTATATATACAGGGCTTAGTATAAGTGAGTACACCCCTGTATTATCAGTGCATTATATATACAGGGCTTAGTATAAGTGAGTACACCCCTGTATTATCAGTACATTATATATACAGGGCTTAGTATAAGTGAGTACACCCCTGAATTATCAATACATTATATATACAGCGCTCAGTATAAGTGAGTACAACCCTGTATTATCAGTACATTATATATACAGCACTCAGTATAAGTGAGTACACCCCTGTATTATCAGTACATTATATATACAGCGCTCAGTATAAGTGAGTACACCCCTGTATTATCAGTACATTATATATACAGCGCTCAGTATAAGTGAGTACACCCCCCTGTATTATCAGTGCATTATATATACAGGGCTCAGTATAAGTGAGTACACCCCTGTATTATCAGTGCATTATATATACAGGGCTCAGTATAAGTGAGTACACCCCTGTATTATCAGTGCATTATATATACAGGGCTCACTATAAGTGAGTACACCCCTGTATTATTAGTGCATTATATATACAGGGCTCAGTATAAGTGAGTACACCCCTGTATTATCAGTGCATTATATATACAGGGCTCAGTATAAGTGAGTACACCCCCCTGTATTATCAGTACATTATATATACAGGGCTCAGTATAAGTGAGTACACCCCCTGTATTATCAGTACATTATATATACAGTGCTCAGTATAAGTGAGTACACCCCTGTATTATCAGTACATTATATATACAGCACTCAGTATAAGTGAGTACACCCCTGTATTATCAGTACATTATATATACAGTGCTCAGTATAAGTGAGTACACCCCTGTATTATCAGTGCATTATATATACAGGGCTCAGTATAAGTGAGTACACCCCTGTATTATCAGTGCATTATATATACAGGGCTCAGTATAAGTGAGTACACCCCCCTGTATTATCAGTGCATTATATATACA
The DNA here is from genome assembly GCF_046119375.1 of Phyllobates terribilis. Taxonomy (NCBI): domain Eukaryota; kingdom Metazoa; phylum Chordata; class Amphibia; order Anura; family Dendrobatidae; genus Phyllobates; species Phyllobates terribilis. Next base: position 19,683,273 of record NW_027362766.1, read on the forward strand.
GGGCTCAGTATAAGTGAGTACACCCCTGTATTATCAGTACATTATATATACAGGGCTCAGTATAAGTGAGTACACCCCTGTATTATCAGTACATTATACATACAGCGCTCAGTATAAGTGAGTACACCCCTGTATTATCAGTACATTATATATACAGGGCTCAGTATAAGTGAGTACACCCCTGTATTATCAGTACATTATATATGCAGCGCTCAGTATAAGTGAGTACACCGCTGTATTATCAGTACATTATATATACAGCGCTCTGTATAAGTGAGTACACCCCTGTATTATCAGTACATTATATATACAGTGCTCACAATAAGTGAGTACACCCCTGTATTATCAGTACATTATATATACAGCGCTCAGTATAAGTGAGTACACCTCTGTATTATCAGTACATTATATATACAGTGCTCAGTATAAGTGAGTACACCCCTGTATTATCAGTGCATTATATATACAGGGCTCAGTATAAGTGAGTACACCCCTGTATTATCAGTGCATTATATATACAGGGCTCAGTATAAGTGAGTACACCCCCCTGTATTATCAGTGCATTATATATACAGGGCTCAGTATAAGTGAGTACACCCCTGTATTATCAGTACATTATATATACAGGGCTCAGTATAAGTGAGTACACCCCTGTATTATCAGTACATTATATATACAGCGCTCAGTATAAGTGAGTACACCCCTGTATTATCAGTACATTATATATACAGAGCTCAGTATAAGTGAGTACACCCCTGTATTATCAGTACATTATATATACAGGGCTCAGTATAAGTGAGTACACCCCTGTATTATCAGTACATTATATATACAGCGCTCAGTATAAGTGAGTACACCCCTGTATTATCAGTACATTATATATACAGAGCTCAGTATAAGTGAGTACACCCCTGTATTATCAGTACATTATATATACAGCGCTCAGTATAAGTGAGTACACCCCTGTATTATCAGTACATTATATATACAGAGCTCAGTATAAGTGAATACACCCCTGTATTATCAGTGCATTATATATACAGGGCTCAGTATAAGTGAGTACACCCCTGTATTATCAGTACATTATATATACAGCGCTCAGTATAAGTGAGTACACCCCTGTATTATCAGTACATTATATATACAGAGCTCAGTATAAGTGAGTACACCCCTGTATTATCAGTACATTATATATACAGGGCTCAGTATAAGTGAGTACACCCCTGTATTATCAGTACATTATATATACAGGGCTCAGTATAAGTGAGTACACCCCTGTATTATCAGTACATTATATATACAGGGCTCAGTATAAGTGAGTACACCCCTGTATTATCAGTACATTATATATACAGGGCTCAGTATAAGTGAGTACACCCCTGTATTATCAGTACATTATATATACAGCGCTCAGTATAAGTGAGTACACCCCTGTATTATCAGTACATTATATATACAGCGCTCAGTATAAGTGAGTACACCAATGTATTATCAGTACATTATATATACAGAGCTCAGTATAAGTGAGTACACCCCTGTATTATCAGTACATTATATATACAGGGCTCAGTATAAGTGAGTACACCCCTGTATTATCAGTACATTATATATACAGGGCTCAGTATAAGTGAGTACACCCCTGTATTATCAGTACATTATATATACAGCGCTCAGTATAAGTGAGTACACCCCTGTATTATCAGTACATTATATATACAGCGCTCAGTATAAGTGAGTACACCCCTGTATTATCAGTATATTATATATACAGGGCTCAGTATAAGTGAGTACACCCCTGTATTATCAGTACATTATATATACAGGGCTCAGTATAAGTGAGTACACCCCTGTATTATCAGTACATTATATATACAGCACTCAGTATAAGTGAGTACACCCCTCTATTATCAGTACATTATATATACAGCGCTCAGTATAAGTGAGTACACCCCTGTATTATCAGTATATTATATATACAGGGCTCAGTATAAGTGAGTACACCCCTGTATTATCAGTACATTATATATACAGGGCTCAGTATAAGTGACTACACCCCTGTATTATCAGTACATTATATATACAGCGCTCAGTATAAGTGAGTACACTCCTGTATTATCAGTACATTATATATACAGGGCTCAGTATAAGTGAGTACACCCCTGTATTATCAGTACATTATATATACAGGGCTCAGTATAAGTGAGTACACTCCTGTATTATCAGTACATTATATATACAGGGCTCAGTATAAGTGAGTACACCCCTGTATTATCAGTACATTATATATACAGCGCTCAGTATAAGTGAGTACACCCCTGTATTATCAGTACATTATATATACAGGGCTCAGTATAAGTGAGTACACCCCTGTATTATCAGTACATTATATATACAGCGCTCAGTATAAGTGAGTACACCCCTGTATTATCAGTACATTATATATACAGGGCTCAGTATAAGTGAGTACACCCCTGTATTATCAGTACATTATATATACAGCGATCAGTATAAGTGAGTACACCGCTGTATTATCAGTACATTATTTATACAGCGCTCAGTGTAAGTGAGTACACCCCTCTATTATCAGTACATTATATATACAGCGCTCAGTATAAGTGAGTACACTCCTGTATTATCAGTACATTATATATACAGGGCTCAGTATAAGTGAGTACACCCCTGTATTATCAGTACATTATATATACAGCGATCAGAATAAGTGAGTACACCCCTGTATTATCAGTACATTATATATACAGCGCTCAGTATAAGTGAGTACACCCTACTGTATTATCAGTACATTATATATACAGCGCTCAGTATAAGTGAGTACACCCCTCTATTATCAGTACATTATATATACAGGGCTCAGTGTAAGTGAGTACACCCCTGTATTATCAGTACATTATATATACAGCGCTCAGTATAAGTGAGTACACCCCTGTATTATCAGTGCATTATATATACAGAGCTCAGTATAAGTGAGTACACCCCTGTATTATCAGTACATTATATATACAGGGCTCAGTATAAGTGAGTACACCCCTGTATTATCAGTACATTATATATACAGGGCTCAGTATAAGTGAGTACACCCCTGTATTATCAGTGTATTATATATACAGGGCTCAGTATAAGTGAGTACACCCCTGTATTATCAGTGCATTATATATACAGGGCTCAGTATAAGTGAGTACACTCCTGTATTATCAGTACATTATATATACAGTGCTCAGTATAAGTGAGTACACCCCTGAATTATCAGTACATTATATATACAGCGCTCAGTATAAGTGAGTACACCTCTGTATTATCAGTACATTATATATACAGTGCTCAGTATAAGTGAGTACACCCCTGTATTATCAGTGCATTATATATACAGGGCTCAGTATAAGTGAGTACACCCCTGTATTATCAGTGCATTATATATACAGGGCTCAGTATAAGTGAGTACACCCCCCTGTATTATCAGTGCATTATATATACAGGGCTCAGTATAAGTGAGTACACCCCTGTATTATCAGTACATTATATATACAGGGCTCAGTATAAGTGAGTACACCCCTGTATTATCAGTACATTATATATACAGCGCTCAGTATAAGTGAGTACACCCCTGTATTATCAGTACATTATATATACAGAGCTCAGTATAAGTGAGTACACCCCTGTATTATCAGTACATTATATATACAGGGCTCAGTATAAGTGAGTACACCCCTGTATTATCAGTACATTATATATACAGCGCTCAGTATAAGTGAGTACACCCCTGTATTATCAGTACATTATATATACAGAGCTCAGTATAAGTGAGTACACCCCTGTATTATCAGTACATTATATATACAGCGCTCAGTATAAGTGAGTACACCCCTGTATTATCAGTACATTATATATACAGAGCTCAGTATAAGTGAATACACCCCTGTATTATCAGTGCATTATATATATACAGGGCTCAGTATAAGTGAGTACACCCCTGTATTATCAGTACATTATATATACAGCGCTCAGTATAAGTGAGTACACCCCTGTATTATCAGTACATTATATATACAGAGCTCAGTATAAGTGAGTACACCCCTGTATTATCAGTACATTATATATACAGGGCTCAGTATAAGTGAGTACACCCCTGTATTATCAGTACATTATATATACAGGGCTCAGTATAAGTGAGTACACCCCTGTATTATCAGTACATTATATATACAGGGCTCAGTATAAGTGAGTACACCCCTGTATTATCAGTACATTATATATACAGGGCTCAGTATAAGTGAGTACACCCCTGTATTATCAGTACATTATATATACAGGGCTCAGTATAAGTGAGTACACCCCTGTATTATCAGTACATTATATATACAGGGCTCAGTATAAGTGAGTACACCCCTGTATTATCAGTACATTATATATACAGCGCTCAGTATAAGTGAGTACACCCCTGTATTATCAGTATATTATATATACAGGGCTCAGTATAAGTGAGTACACCCCTGTATTATCAGTACATTATATATACAGGGCTCAGTATAAGTGAGTACACCCCTGTATTATCAGTACATTATATATACAGCACTCAGTATAAGTGAGTACACCCCTCTATTATCAGTACATTATATATACAGCGCTCAGTATAAGTGAGTACACCCCTGTATTATCAGTATATTATATATACAGGGCTCAGTATAAGTGAGTACACCCCTGTATTATCAGTACATTATATATACAGGGCTCAGTATAAGTGACTACACCCCTGTATTATCAGTACATTATATATACAGCGCTCAGTATAAGTGAGTACACTCCTGTATTATCAGTACATTATATATACAGGGCTCAGTATAAGTGAGTACACCCCTGTATTATCAGTACATTATATATACAGGGCTCAGTATAAGTGAGTACACTCCTGTATTATCAGTACATTATATATACAGGGCTCAGTATAAGTGAGTACACCCCTGTATTATCAGTACATTATATATACAGCGCTCAGTATAAGTGAGTACACCCCTGTATTATCAGTACATTATATATACAGGGCTCAGTATAAGTGAGTACACCCCTGTATTATCAGTACATTATATATACAGCGCTCAGTATAAGTGAGTACACCCCTGTATTATCAGTACATTATATATACAGGGCTCAGTATAAGTGAGTACACCCCTGTATTATCAGTACATTATATATACAGCGATCAGTATAAGTGAGTACACCGCTGTATTATCAGTACATTATTTATACAGCGCTCAGTGTAAGTGAGTACACCCCTCTATTATCAGTACATTATATATACAGCGCTCAGTATAAGTGAGTACACTCCTGTATTATCAGTACATTATATATACAGGGCTCAGTATAAGTGAGTACACCCCTGTATTATCAGTACATTATATATACAGCGATCAGAATAAGTGAGTACACCCCTGTATTATCAGTACATTATATATACAGCGCTCAGTATAAGTGAGTACACCCTCCTGTATTATCAGTACATTATATATACAGCGCTCAGTATAAGTGAGTACACTCCTGTATTATCAGTACATTATATATACAGGGCTCAGTATAAGTGAGTACACCCCTGTATTATCAGTACATTATATATACAGCGATCAGAATAAGTGAGTACACCCCTCTATTATCAGTACATTATATATACAGGGCTCAGTGTAAGTGAGTACACCCCTGTATTATCAGTACATTATATATACAGCGCTCAGTATAAGTGAGTACACCCCTGTATTATCAGTGCATTATATATACAGAGCTCAGTATAAGTGAGTACACCCCTGTATTATCAGTACATTATATATACAGGGCTCATTATAAGTGAGTACACCCCTGTATTATCAGTACATTATATATACAGGGCTCAGTATAAGTGAGTACACCCCTGTATTATCAGTGCATTATATATACAGGGCTCAGTATAAGTGAGTACACTCCTGTATTATCAGTACATTATATATACAGCGCTCATTATAAGTGAGTACACCCCTGTATTATCAGTGCATTATATATACAGGGCTCAGTATAAGTGAGTACACCCCTGTATTATCAGTGCATTATATATACAGGGCTCAGTATAAGTGAGTACACCCCCTGTATTATCAGTGCATTATATATACAGGGCTCAGTGTAAGTGAGTACACCACTGTATTATCAGTACATTATATATACAGCGCTCAGTGTAAGTGAGTACACCCCTGTATTATCAGTACAGTATATATACAGGGCTCAGTATAAGTGAGTACACCCCTGTATTATCAGTGCATTATATATACAGGGCTCAGTATAAGTGAGTACACCCCTGTATTATCAGTGCATTATATATAGAGGGCTCAGTATAAGTGAGTACACCCCCTGTATTATCAGTACAGTATATATACAGGGCTCAGTATAAGTGAGTACACCCCTGTATTATCAGTGCATTATATATACAGGGCTTAGTATAAGTGAGTACACCCCTGTATTATCAGTGCATTATATATACAGGGCTCAGTATAAGTGAGTACACCCCCTGTATTATCAGTACATTATATATACAGGGCTCAGTATAAGTGAGTACACCCCCTGTATTATCAGTACATTATATATACAGGGCTCAGTATAAGTGAGTACACCCCTGTATTATCAGTGCATTATATATACAGGGCTCAGTATAAGTGAGTACACCCCTGTATTATCAGTACATTATATATACAGCGCTCAGTATAAGTGAGTACACCCCTGTATTATCAGTGCATTATATATACAGGGCTCAGTATAAGTGAGAACACCCCCTGTATTATCAGTACATTATATATACAGGGCTCAGTGTAAGTGAGTACACCCCCTGTATTATCAGTACGTTATATATACAGGGCTCAGTATAAGTGAGTACACCCCTGTATTATCAGTGCATTATATATACAGGGCTCAGTATAAGTGAGTACACCCCTGTATTATCAGTGCATTATATATACAGGGCTCAGTATAAGTGAGTACACCCCCTGTATTATCAGTGCATTATATATACAGGGCTTAGTATAAGTGAGTACACCCCCTGTATTATCAGTACATTATATATACAGGGCTCAGTATAAGTGAGTACACCCCTGTATTATCAGTACATTATATATACAGCGCTCAGCGTAAGTGAGTACACCCCTGTATTATCAGTACATTATATATACAGCGCTCAGTATAAGTGAGTACACCCCTGTATTATCAGTACAGTATATATACAGGGCTCAGTTTAAGTGAGTACACCCCTGTATTATCAGTGCATTTTATATACAGAGCTCAGTATAAGTGAGTACACCCCTGTATTATCAGTGCATTATATATACAGGGCTCAGTATAAGTGAGTACACCCCCTGTATTATCAGTACATTATATATACAGCGCTCAGTGTAAGTGAGTACACCCCTGTATTATCAGTACATTATCTATACAGGGCTCAGTATAAGTGAGTACACCCCTGTATTATCAGTACATTATATATACAGCGCTCAGTATAAGTGAGTACACCCCTGTATTATCTGTACATTATATATACAGTGCTCAGTATAAGTGAGTACACCCCTGTATTATCAGTGCATTATATATACAGGGCTCAGTATAAGTGAGTACACCCCTGTATTATCAGTGCATTATATATACAGGGCTCAGTATAAGTGAGTACACCCCTGTATTATCAGTACATTATATATACAGCGCTCAGTATAAGTGAGTAAACCCCTGTATTATCAGTACATTATATATACAGAGCTCAGTATAAGTGAGTACACCCCTGTATTATCAGTACATTATATATACAGAGCTCAGTATAAGTGAGTACACCCCTGTATTATCAGTACGTTATATATACAGCGCTCAGTATAAGTGAGTACACCCCTGTATTATCAGTACGTTATATATACAGAGCTCAGTATAAGTGAGTACACCCCTGTATTATCAGTACATTATATATACAGGGCTCAGTATAAGTGAGTACACCCCTGTATTATCAGTACATTATATATACAGCGCTCAGTATAAGTGAGTACACCCCTGTATTATCAGTACATTATATATACAGCGCTCAGTATAAGTGAGTACACCCCTGTATTATCAGTACATTATATATACAGAGCTAAGTATAAGTGAGTACACCCCTGTATTATCAGTACATTATATATACAGGGCTCAGTATAAGTGAGTACACCCCTGTATTATCAGTACATTATATATACAGCGCTCAGTATAAGTGAGTACACCCCTGTATTATCAGTACATTATATATACAGCGCTCAGTATAAGTGAGTACACCGCTGTATTATCAGTATATTATATATACAGGGCTCAGTAAAAGTGAGTACACCCCTGTATTATCAGTACATTATATATACAGCACTCAGTATAAGTGAGTACACCCCTGTATTATCAGTACATTATATATACAGCGCTCAGTATAAGTGAGTACACCGCTGTATTATCAGTATATTATATATACAGGGCTCAGTATAAGTGAGTACACCCCTGTATTATCAGTACATTATATATACAGGGCTCAGTATAAGTGAGTACACCCCTGTATTATCAGTACATTATATATACAGCACTCAGTATAAGTGAGTACACCTCTCTATTATCAGTACATTATATATACAGCGCTCAGTATAAGTGAGTACACCGCTGTATTATCAGTATATTATATATACAGGGCTCAGTATAAGTGAGTACACCCCTGTATTATCAGTACATTATATATACAGGGCTCAGTATAGGTGAGTACACCGCTGTATTATCAGTACATTATATATACAGCGCTCAGTATAAGTGAGTACACCCCTTTATTATCAGTTCATTATATATACAGCGCTCAGTATAAGTGAGTACACTCCTGTATTATCAGTACATTATATATACAGGGCTCAGTATAAGTGAGTACACTCCTGTATTATCAGTACATTATATATACAGTGCTCAGTATAAGTGAGTACACCCCTGTATTATCAGTACATTATATATACAGCGCTCAGTATAAGTGAGTACACCCCTGTATTATCAGTACATTATATATACAGGGCTCAGTATAAGTGAGTACACCACTGTATTATCAGTACATTATATATACAGCGCTCAGTATAAGTGAGTACACCCCTGTATTATCAGTACATTATATATACAGCGCTCAGTATAAGTGAGTACACCGCTGTATTATCAGTACATTATATATACAGCGCTCAGTATAAGTGAGTACACCCCTCTATTATCAGTACATTATATATACAGCGCTCAGTATAAGTGAGTACACTCCTGTATTATCAGTACATTATATATACAGGGCTCAGTATAAGTGAGTACACCCCTATATTATCAGTACATTATATATACAGCGATCAGTATAAGTGAGTACACCGCTGTATTATCAGTACATTATATATACAGCGCTCAGTATAAGTGAGTACACCCCTCTATTATCAGTACATTATATATACAGCGCTCAGTATAAGTGAGTACACTTCTGTATTATCAGTACATTATATATACAGGGCTCAGTATAAGTGAGTACACCCCTATATTATCAGTACATTATATATACAGCGATCAGTATAAGTGAGTACACCGCTGTATTATCAGTACATTATATATACAGCGCTCAGTATAAGTGAGTACACCCCTCTATTATCAGTACATTATATATACAGCGCTCAGTATAAGTGAGTACACTTCTGTATTATCAGTACATTATATATACAGGGCTCAGTATAAGTGAGTACACTCCTGTATTATCAGTACATTATATATACAGGGCTCAGTATAAGTGAGTACACCCCTGTATTATCAGTACATTATATATACAGCGCTCAGTATAAGTGAGTACACTTCTGTATTATCAGTACATTATATATACAGGGCTCAGTATAAGTGAGTACACTTCTGTATTATCAGTACATTATATATACAGGGCTCAGTATAAGTGAGTACACCCCTGTATTATCAGTGCATTATATATACAGGGCTCAGTATAAGTGAGTACACCCCTGTATTATCAGTGCATTATATATACAGGGCTCAGTATAAGTGAGTACACCCCTGTATTATTAGTACATTATATATACAGGGTTCAGTATAAGTGAGTACACCCCCTGTATTATCAGTACATTATATATGCAGGGCTTAGTATAAGTGAGTACACCCCTGTATTATCAGTACATTATATATACAGCGCTCAGTATAAGAGAGTACACCCCTGTATTATCAGTACATTATATATACAGCGCTCAGTATAAGTGAGTACACCCCTGTATTATCAGTACATTATATATACAGCGCTCAGTATAAGTGAGTACACCCCTGTATTATCAGTACCTTATATATACAGGGCTCAGTATAAGTGAGTACACCCCTGTATTATCAGTACATTATATATACAGCGCTCAGTATAAGTGAGTACAGCCCTCTATTATCAGTACATTATATATACAGCGCTCAGTATAAGTGAGTACACCCCTGTATTATCAGTACATTATATATACAGCGCTCAGTATAAGTGAGTACACCCCTGTATTATCAGTACCTTATATATACAGGGCTCAGTATAAGTGAGTACACCCCTGTATTATCAGTACATTATATATACAGCGCTCAGTATAAGTGAGTACAGCCCTCTATTATCAGTACATTATATATACAGCGCTCAGTATAAGTGAGTACACTTCTGTATTATCAGTACATTATATATACAGGGCTCAGTATAAGTGAGTACACTGCTGTATTATCAGTACATTATATATACAGGGCTCAGTATAAGTGAGTACACCCCTGTATTATCAGTACATTATATATACAGCGCTCAGTATAAGTGAGTACACCCCTGTATTATCAGTACATTATATATACAGGGCTCAGTATAAGTGAGTACACCCCTGTATTATCAGTGCATTATTTATACAGGGCTCAGTATAAGTGAGTACACCCCTGTATTATCAGTGCATTATATATACAGGGCTCAGTGTAAGTGAGTACACCCCTGTATTATCAGTACATTATATATACAGGGCTCAGTGTAAGTGAGTACACCCCTGTATTATCAGTACATTATATATACAGCGCTCAGTATAAGTGAGTACACCCCTGTATTATCAGTGCATTATATATACAGGGCTCAGTATAAGTGAGTACACCCCTGTATTATCAGTACATTATATATACAGGGCTCAGTATAAGTGAGTACACCCCTGTATTATCAGTGCATTATATATACAGGGCTCAGTATAAGTGAGTACACCCCTGTATTATCAGTGCATTATATATACAGGCCTCAGTATAAGTGAGTACACCCCTGTATTATCAGTACATTATATATACAGCGCTCAGTATAAGTGAGTACACCATTGTATTATCAGTGCATTATATATACAGGGCTCAGTATAAGTGAGTACACCCCCTGTATTATCAGTGCATTATATATACAGGCCTCAGTATAAGTGAGTACACCCCTGTATTATCAGTACATTATATATACAGCGCTCAGTATAAGTGAGTACACCCCTGTATTATCAGTGCATTATATATACAGGGCTCAGTATAAGTGAGTACACCCCCTGTATTATCAGTGCATTATATATACAGGGCTCAGTATAAGTGAGTACACCCCTGTATTATCAGTGCATTATATATACAGGCCTCAGTATAAGTGAGTACACCCCTGTATTATCAGTACATTATATATACAGCGCTCAGTATAAGTGAGTACACCCCTGTATTATCAGTGCATTATATATACAGGGCTCAGTATAAGTGAGAACACCCCCTGTATTATCAGTACGTTATATATACAGGGCTCAGTATAAGTGAGTACACCCCTGTATTATCAGTGCATTATATATACAGGGCTCAGTATAAGTGAGTACACCCCTGTATTATCAGTGCATTATATATACAGGGCTCAGTATAAGTGAGTACACCCCCTGTATTATCACTGCATTATATATACAGGGCTCAGTATAAGTGAGTACACCCCTGTAATATCAGTACATTATATATACAGCGCTCAGTATAAGTGAGTACACCCCTGTATTATCAGTACAGTATATATACAGGGCTCAGTATAAGTGAGTACACCCCTGTATTATCAGTGCATTATATATACAGGGCTCAGTATAAGTGAGTACACCCCTGTATTATCAGTGCATTATATATACAGGGCTCAGTATAAGTGAGTACACCCCCTGTATTATCAGTACAGTATATATACAGGGCTCAGTATAAGTGAGTACACCCCTGTATTATCAGTGCATTATATATACAGGGCTCAGTATAAGTGAGTACACCCCTGTATTATCAGTGCATTATATATACAGGGCTCAGTATAAGTGAGTACACCCCCTGTATTATCAGTACATTATATATACAGGGCTCAGTATAAGTGAGTACACCCCCTGTATTATCAGTACATTATATATACAGGGCTCAGTATAAGTGAGTACACCCCTGTATTATCAGTGCATTATATATACAGGGCTCAGTATAAGTGAGTACACCCCTGTATTATCAGTGCATTATATATACAGGGCTCAGTATAAGTGAGTACACCCCTGTATTATTAGTACATTATATATACAGGGCTCAGTATAAGTGAGTACACCCCCTGTATTATCAGTACATTATATATGCAGGGCTTAGTATAAGTGAGTACACCCCTGTATTATCAGTACATTATATATACAGCGCTCAGTATAAGAGAGTACACCCCTGTATTATCAGTACATTATATATACAGCGCACAGTATAAGTGAGTACACCCCTGTATTATCAGTACATTATATATACAGGGCTCAGTATAAGTGAGTACACCCCTGTATTATCAGTACATTATATATACAACGCTCAGTATAAGTGAGTACACCCCTGTATTATCAGGACATTATATATACAGCGCTCAGTATAAGAGAGTACACCCCTTTATTATCAGTACATTATATATACAGAGCTCAGTATAAGTGAGTACACCCCTGTATTATCAGTACATTATATATACAGCGCTCAGTATAAGTGAGTACACCCCTGTATTATCAGTACATTATATATACAGGGCTCAGTATAAGTGAGTACAACCCCTGTATTATCAGTACATTATATATACAGCGCTCAGTATAAGTGAGTACACCCCTGTATTATCAGTACATTATATATACAGGGCTCAGTATAAGTGAGTACATCCCCTGTATTATCAGTACATTATATATACAGCGCTCAGTATAAGTGAGTACACCCCTGTATTATCAGTACATTATATATAAAGGGCTCAGTATAAGTGAGTACACCCCCTGTATTATCAGTACATTATATATACAGCGCTCAGTATAAGTGAGTACACCCCTGTATTATCAGTACATTATATATACAGAGCTCAGTATAAGTGAGTACACCCCTGTATTATCAGTACATTATATATGCAGGGCTCAGTATAAGTGAGTACACCCTCTGTATTATCAGTACATTATATATACAGCGCTCAGTATAAGTGAGTACACCCCTGTATTATCAGTACATTATATATACAGAGCTCAGTATAAGTGAGTACACCCCTGTATTATCAGTACATTATATATACAGGGCTCAGTATAAGTGAGTACACCCCCTGTATTATCAGTACATTATATATACAGCGCTCAGTATAAGTGAGTACATCCCTGTATTATCAGTACATTATATATACAGGGCTCAGTATAAGTGAGTACACCCCTGTATTATCAGTACATTATATGTACAGCGCTCAGTATAAGTGAGTACACCCCTGTATTATCAGTACTTTATATATACAGCGCTCAGTGTAAGTGAGTACACCCCTGTATTATCAGTGCATTATATATACAGGGATCAGTATAAGTGAGTACACCCCTGTATTATCAGTACATTATATATACAGCGCTCAGTATAAGTGAGTACACCCCTGTATTATCAGTGCATTATATATACAGGGCTCAGTATAAGTGAGAACACCCCCTGTATTATCAGTACATTATATATACAGGGCTCAGTATAAGTGAGTACACCCCCTGTATTATCAGTACGTTATATATACAGGGCTCAGTATAAGTGAGTACACTCCTGTATTATCAGTGCATTATATATACAGGGCTCAGTATAAGTGAGTACACCCCTGTATTATCAGTGCATTATATATACAGGGCTCAGTATAAGTGAGTACACCCCCTGTATTATCAGTGCATTATATATACAGGGCTCAGTATAAGTGAGTACACCCCCTGTATTATCAGTACATTATATATACAGGGCTCAGTATAAGTGAGTACACCCCTGTATTATCAGTACATTATATATACAGCGCTCAGTGTAAGTGAGTACACCCCTGTAGTATCAGTACATTATATATACAGCGCTCAGTATAAGTGAGTACACCCCTGTATTATCAGTACAGTATATATACAGGGCTCAGTATAAGTGAGTACACCCCTGTATTATCAGTGCATTATATATACAGGGCTCAGTATAAGTGAGTACACCCCTGTATTATCAGTGCATTATATATACAGGGCTCAGTATAAGTGAGTACACCCCCTGTATTATCAGTACAGTATATATACAGGGCTCAGTATAAGTGAGTACACCCCTGTATTATCAGTGCATTATATATACAGGGCTCAGTATAAGTGAGTACACCCCTGTATTATCAGTGCATTATATATACAGGGCTCAGTATAAGTGAGTACACCCCCTGTATTATCAGTACATTATATATACAGGGCTCAGTATAAGTGAGTACACCCCCTGTATTATCAGTACATTATATATACAGGGCTCAGTATAAGTGAGTACACCCCCTGTATTATCAGTACATTATATATGCAGGGCTTAGTATAAGTGAGTACACCCCTGTATTATCAGTACATTATATATACAGCGCTCAGTATAAGAGAGTACACCCCTGTATTATCAGTACATTATATATACAGCGCTCAGTATAAGTGAGTACACCCCTGTATTATCAGTACATTATATATACAGGGCTCAGTATAAGTGAGTACACCCCTGTATTATCAGTACATTATATATACAGCGCTCAGTATAAGTGAGTACACCCCTGTATTATCAGGACATTACATATACAGTGCTCAGTATAAGAGAGTACACCCCTGTATTATCAGTACATTATATATACAGAGCTCAGTATAAGTGAGTACACCCCTGTATTATCAGTACATTATATATACAGCGCTCAGTATAAGTGAGTACACCCCTGTATTATCAGTACATTATATATACAGGGCTCAGTATAAGTGAGTACACCCCCTGTATTATCAGTACATTATATATACAGCGCTCAGTATAAGTGAGTACACCCCTGTATTATCAGTACATTATATATACAGAGCTCAGTATAAGTGAGTACACCCCTGTATTATCAGTACATTATATATAAAGGGCTCAGTATAAGTGAGTACACCCCCTGTATTATCAGTACATTATATATACAGCGCTCAGTATAAGTGAGTACACCCCTGTATTATCAGTACATTATATATACAGAGCTCAGTATAAGTGAGTACACCCCTGTATTATCAGTACATTATATATGCAGGGCTCAGTATAAGTGAGTACACCCTCTGTATTATCAGTACATTATATATACAGCGCTCAGTATAAGTGAGTACACCCCTGTATTATCAGTACATTATATATACAGAGCTCAGTATAAGTGAGTACACCCCTGTATTATCAGTACATTATATATACAGGGCTCAGTATAAGTGAGTACACCCCCTGTATTATCAGTACATTATATATACAGCGCTCAGTATAAGTGAGTACATCCCTGTATTATCAGTACATTATATATACAGGGCTCAGTATAAGTGAGTACACCCCTGTATTATCAGTACATTATATGTACAGCGCTCAGTATAAGTGAGTACACCCCTGTATTATCAGTACTTTATATATACAGCGCTCAGTGTAAGTGAGTACACCCCTGTATTATCAGTGCATTATATATACAGGGATCAGTATAAGTGAGTACACCCCTGTATTATCAGTACATTATATATACAGCGCTCAGTATAAGTGAGTACACCCCTGTATTATCAGTGCATTATATATACAGGGCTCAGTATAAGTGAGAACACCCCCTGTATTATCAGTACATTATATATACAGGGCTCAGTATAAGTGAGTACACCCCCTGTATTATCAGTACGTTATATATACAGGGCTCAGTATAAGTGAGTACACCCCTGTATTATCAGTGCATTATATATACAGGGCTCAGTATAAGTGAGTACACCCCTGTATTATCAGTGCATTATATATACAGGGCTCAGTATAAGTGAGTACACCCCCTGTATTATCAGTGCATTATATATACAGGGCTCAGTATAAGTGAGTACACCCCCTGTATTATCAGTACATTATATATACAGGGCTCAGTATAAGTGAGTACACCCCTGTATTATCAGTACATTATATATACAGCGCTCAGTGTAAGTGAGTACACCCCTGTAGTATCAGTACATTATATATACAGCGCTCAGTATAAGTGAGTACACCCCTGTATTATCAGTACAGTATATATACAGGGCTCAGTATAAGTGAGTACACCCCTGTATTATCAGTGCATTATATATACAGGGCTCAGTATAAGTGAGTACACCCCTGTATTATCAGTGCATTATATATACAGGGCTCAGTATAAGTGAGTACACCCCCTGTATTATCAGTACAGTATATATACAGGGCTCAGTATAAGTGAGTACACCCCTGTATTATCAGTGCATTATATATACAGGGCTCAGTATAAGTGAGTACACCCCTGTATTATCAGTGCATTATATATACAGGGCTCAGTATAAGTGAGTACACCCCCTGTATTATCAGTACATTATATATACAGGGCTCAGTATAAGTGAGTACACCCCCTGTATTATCAGTACATTATATATACAGGGCTCAGTATAAGTGAGTACACCCCCTGTATTATCAGTACATTATATATGCAGGGCTTAGTATAAGTGAGTACACCCCTGTATTATCAGTACATTATATATACAGCGCTCAGTATAAGAGAGTACACCCCTGTATTATCAGTACATTATATATACAGCGCTCAGTATAAGTGAGTACACCCCTGTATTATCAGTACATTATATATACAGGGCTCAGTATAAGTGAGTACACCCCTGTATTATCAGTACATTATATATACAGCGCTCAGTATAAGTGAGTACACCCCTGTATTATCAGGACATTACATATACAGTGCTCAGTATAAGAGAGTACACCCCTGTATTATCAGTACATTATATATACAGAGCTCAGTATAAGTGAGTACACCCCTGTATTATCAGTACATTATATATACAGCGCTCAGTATAAGTGAGTACACCCCTGTATTATCAGTACATTATATATACAGGGCTCAGTATAAGTGAGTACACCCCCTGTATTATCAGTACATTATATATACAGCGCTCAGTATAAGTGAGTACACCCCTGTATTATCAGTACATTATATATACAGAGCTCAGTATAAGTGAGTACACCCCTGTATTATCAGTACATTATATATACAGGGCTCAGTATAAGTGAGTACACCCCCTGTATTATCAGTACATTATATATACAGCGCTCAGTATAAGTGAGTACACCCCTGTATTATCAGTACATTATATATACAGAGCTCAGTATAAGTGAGTACACCCCTGTATTATCAGTACATTATATATACAGGGCTCAGTATAAGTGAGTACACCCCCTGTATTATCAGTACATTATATATACAGAGCTCAGTATAAGTGAGTACACCCCTGTATTATCAGTACATTATATATACAGGGCTCAGTATAAGTGAGTACACCCCCTGTATTATCAGTACATTATATATACAGGGCTCAGTATAAGTGAGTGCACCCCCTGTATTATCAGTACATTATATACACAGGGTTCAGTATAAGTGAGTACACCCCCTGTATTATCAGTACATTATATATGCAGGGCTCAGTATAAGTGAGTACACCCCTGTATTATCAGTACATTATATATACAGCGCTCAGTATAAGAGAGTACACCCCTGTATTATCAGTACATTATATATACAGCGCTCAGTATAAGTGAGTACACCCCTGTATTATCAGTACATTATATATACAGGGCTCAGTATAAGTGAGTACACCCCTGTATTATCAGTACATTATATATACAGCGCTCAGTATAAGTGAGTACACCCCTGTATTATCAGTACATTATATATACAGTGCTCAGTATAAGAGATTACACCCCTGTATTATCAGTACATTATATATACATAGCTCAGTATAAGTGAGTACACCCCTGTATTATCAGTACATTATATATACAGCGCTCAGTATAAGTGAGTACACCCCTGTATTATCAGTACATTATATATACAGAGCTCAGTATAAGTGAGTACACCCCTGTATTATCAGTACATTATATATACAGGGCTCAGTATAAGTGAGTACACCCCCTGTATTATCAGTACATTATATATACAGCGCTCAGTATAAGTTAGTACACCCCTGTATTATCAGTACATTATATATACAGAGCTCAGTATAAGTGAGTACACCCCTGTATTATCAGTACATTATATATACAGGGCTCAGTATAAGTGAGTACACCCCCTGTATTATCAGTACATTATATATACAGCGCTCAGTATAAGTGAGTACATCCCTGTATTATCAGTACATTATATATACAGCGCTCAGTATAAGTGAGTACACCCCTGTATTATCAGTACATTATATATACAGTGCTCAGTATAAGTGAGTACACCCCTGTATTATCAGTACATTAAATATACAGCGCTCAGTATAAGTGAGTACACCCCTGTATTACCAGTACATTATATATACAGCGCTCAGTATAAGTGAGTACACCCTCCTGTATTATCAGTACATTATATATACAGCGCTCAGTATAAGTGAGTACACCCCTGTATGATCAGTACATTATATATACAGTGCTCAGTATAAGTGAGTACACCCCTGTATTATCAGTACATTAAATATACAGCGCTCAGTATAAGTGAGTACACCCCTGTATTACCAGTACATTATATATACAGCGCTCAGTATAAGTGAGTACACCCTCCTGTATTATCAGTACATTATATATACAGCGCTCAGTATAAGTGAGTACACCCCTGTATTATCAGTACATTATATATACAGTGCTCAGTATAAGTGAGTACACCCCTGTATTATCAGTACATTATATATACAGCGCTCAGTATAAGTGAGTACACCCCCATATTATCAGTACATTATACATAGAGCAGTCAGCAAAAGTGAGTACACCCCCCTGTATTCTCAGTACGTTATACACACAGTGCTCAGCGTAAGTGAGTACACCCAACTGTATTATCTGTACGTTATACATACAGTGCTCAGCGACAGTGAGTACACCCCTGTATTATCAGTACATTATATATACAGGACTCAGTATAAGTGAGTACACCCCTGTATTATCAGTACATTATAAATACAGCGCTCAGTACAAGTGAGTACACCCCTGTATTATCAGTACATTATATATACAGCGCTCAGCGTCAGTGAGTACACCCCTGTATTATCAGTACATTATATATACAGCGCTCAGTATAAGTGAGTACACCCCTGTATTATCAGTACATTATATATACAGTGCTCAGCGTCAGTGAGTACACCGCTGTATTATCAGTGCATTATATATACAGGGCTCAGTATAAGTGAGTACACCCCTGTATTATCAGTACATTATATATATAGGGCTCAGCGTCAGTGAGTACACCCCTGTATTATCAATACATTATATATACAGGGCTCAGTATAAGTGAGTACACCCCTGTATTATCAGTACATTATATATATAGGGCTCAGCGTAAGTGAGTACACCCCTGTATTATCAGTACATTATATATACAGGGCTCAGTATAAGTGAGTACACCCCCGTATTATCAGTACATTGTATATACAGGGCTCAGTATAAGTGAGTACACCCCTGTATTATCAGTACATTATATATACAGGGCTCAGTATAAGTGAGTACACCCCTGTATTATCAGTACATTATATATACAGGGCTCAGTATAAGTGAGTACACCCCTGTATTATCAGTACATTATATATACAGGGCTCAGTATAAGTGAGTACATACCTCTATTATCAGTACATTATATATACAGGGCTCAGTATAAGTGAGTACATCCCTGTATTATCAGTATATTATATATACAGGGCTCAGTATAAGTGAGTACACCCCTGTATTATCAGTACATTATATATACAGGGCTCAGTATAAGTGAGTACACCCCTGTAGTATCAGTACATTATATATACAGCGCTCAGTATAAGTGAGTACACCCCTGTATTATCAGTACATTATATATACAGTGCTCAGTATAAGTGAGTACACCCCTGTATTATCAGTACATTATATATACAGCGCTCAGTATAAGTGAGTACACCCTCCTGTATTATCAGTACATTATATATACAGGGCTCAGTATAAGTGAGTACACCCCTGTATTATCAGTACATTATATATACAGGGCTCAGTATAAGTGAGTACACCCCCCTCTATTATCAGTACATTATATATACAGGGCTCAGTATAAGTGAGTACACACCTGTATTATCAGTACATTATATATAAAGCGCTCAGTATAAGTGAGTACACCCTCCTGTATTATCAGTACATTATATATACAGGGCTCAGTATAAGTGAGTACACCTCTGTATTATCAGTACATTATATATACAGGGCTCAGTATAAGTGAGTACATCCCTGTATTATCAGTACATTATATATACAGGGCTCAGTATAAGTGAGTACACCCCCCTGTATTATCAGTACATTATATATACAGGACTCAGTATAAGTGAGTACACCCCTGTATTATCAGTACATTATATATACAGGGCTAAGTATAAGTGAGTACACCCCTGTATTATCAGTACTTTATATATATAGCGCTCAGTATAAGTGAGTACACACCTGTATTATCAGTACATTAAATATACAGCGCTCAGTATAAGTGAGTACACCCCTGTATTACCAGTACATTATATATACAGCGCTCAGCGTCAGTGAGTACACCCCTGTATAATCAGTACATTATATATACAGCGCTCAGTATAAGTGAGTACACCCTCCTGTATTATCAATACATTATATATACAGCGCTCAGTATAAGTGAGTACACCCCTGTATTATCAGTACATTATACATAGAGCAGTCAGCAAAAGTGAGTACACCTCCCTGTATTCTCAGCACGTTATACACACAGGGCTCAGCGTAAGTGAGTACACCCCCCTGTATTATCAGTACGTTATACACACAGTGCTCAGCGTAAGTGAGTACACCCCCCTGTATTATCAGTACGTTATACATACAGTGCTCAGCGTCATTGAGTACACCCCTGTATTATCAGTACATTATATATACAGGACTCAGTATAAGTGAGTACACCCCTGTATTATCAGTACATTATATATACAGGGCTCAGTATAAGTGAGTACACCGCTGTATTATCAGTACATTATATATACAGGGCTTAGTATAAGTGAGTACACCCCTGTATTATCAGTACATTATATATACAGCGCTCTGTATAAGTGAGTACACCCCTGTATTATCAGTACTGTATATATACAGCGCTCAGTATAAGTGAGTAGACCCCTGTATTATCTGTACATTATATATACAGGGCTCAGTTTAAGTGAGTACACCCCTGTATTATCAGTACATTATATATACAGCGCTCTGTATAAGTAAGTACACCCCTGTATTATCAGTACATTATATATACAGCGCTCTGTATAAGTGAGTACACCCCTGTATTATCAGTACATTATATATACAGGGCTCAGTATAAGTGAGTACACCCCTGTATTATCAGTACATTATATATGCAGTGCTCAGTATAAGTGAGTACACCCCTGTATTATCAGTATATTATATATACAGCGCTCAGTATAAGTGAGTACACCCCTTTATTATCAGTACATTATATACACAGTGCTCAGTATAAGTGAGTACACCCCTGTATTATCAGTACATTATATATACAGCGCTCAGCATAAGTGAGTACACCCCTGTATTATCAGTACATTATATATACAGCGCTCAGTATAAGTGAGTACACCCCTGTATTATCAGTACATTATATATACAGCGCTCAGCGTCAGTGAGTACACCCCTGTATTATCAGTACATTATATATACAGCGCTCAGTATAAGTGAGTACACCCTCCTGTATTATCAATACATTATATATACAGCGCTCAGTATAAGTGAGTACACCCCTGTATTATCAGTACATTATACATAGAGCAGTCCGCAAAAGTGAGTACACCTCCCTGTATTCTCAGCACGTTATACACACAGGGTTCAGCGTAAGTGAGTACACCCCCCTGTATTATCAGTACGTTATACACACAGTGCTCAGCGTAAGTGAGTACACCCCCCTGTATTATCAGTACGTTATACATACAGTGCTCAGCGTCATTGAGTACACCCCTGTATTATCAGTACATTATATATACAGGACTCAGTATAAGTGAGTACACCCCTGTATTATCAGTACATTATATATACAGGGCTCAGTATAAGTGAGTACACCGCTGTATTATCAGTACATTATATATACAGGGCTTAGTATAAGTGAGTACACCCCTGTATTATCAGTACATTATATATACAGCGCTCTGTATAAGTGAGTACACCCCTGTATTATCAGTACAGTATATATACAGCGCTCAGTATAAGTGAGTAGACCCCTGAATTATCAGTACATTATATATACAGGGCTTAGTATAAGTGAGTACACCCCTGTATTATCAGTACATTATATATACAGCGCTCTGTATAAGTGAGTACACCCCTGTATTATCAGTACAGTATATATACAGCGCTCAGTATAAGTGAGTAGACCCCTGTATTATCTGTACATTATATATACAGCGCTCAGTATAAGTGAGTACACCCCTGTATTATCAGTGCATTATATATACAGGGCTCAGTATAAGTGAGTACACCCCCTGTATTATCAGTACATTATATATACAGGGCTCAGTATAAGTGAGTACACCCCCTGTATTATCAGTACATTATATATACAGCGCTCAGTATAAGTGAGTACACCCCTGTATTATCAGTACATTATATATACAGAGCTCAGTATAAGTGAGTACACCCCTGTATTATCAGTACATTATATATACAGGGCTCAGTATAAGTGAGTACACCCCCTGTATTATCAGTACATTATATATACAGAGCTCAGTATAAGTGAGTACACCCCTGTATTATCAGTACATTATATATACAGGGCTCAGTATAAGTGAGTACACCCCCTGTATTATCAGTACATTATATATACAGGGCTCAGTATAAGTGAGTGCACCCCCTGTATTATCAGTACATTATATACACAGGGTTCAGTATAAGTGAGTACACCCCCTGTATTATCAGTACATTATATATGCAGGGCTCAGTATAAGTGAGTACACCCCTGTATTATCAGTACATTATATATACAGCGCTCAGTATAAGAGAGTACACCCCTGTATTATCAGTACATTATATATACAGCGCTCAGTATAAGTGAGTACACCCCTGTATTATCAGTACATTATATATACAGGGCTCAGTATAAGTGAGTACACCCCTGTATTATCAGTACATTATATATACAGCGCTCAGTATAAGTGAGTACACCCCTGTATTATCAGTACATTATATATACAGTGCTCAGTATAAGAGATTACACCCCTGTATTATCAGTACATTATATATACATAGCTCAGTATAAGTGAGTACACCCCTGTATTATCAGTACATTATATATACAGCGCTCAGTATAAGTGAGTACACCCCTGTATTATCAGTACATTATATATACAGAGCTCAGTATAAGTGAGTACACCCCTGTATTATCAGTACATTATATATACAGGGCTCAGTATAAGTGAGTACACCCCCTGTATTATCAGTACATTATATATACAGCGCTCAGTATAAGTTAGTACACCCCTGTATTATCAGTACATTATATATACAGAGCTCAGTATAAGTGAGTACACCCCTGTATTATCAGTACATTATATATACAGGGCTCAGTATAAGTGAGTACACCCCCTGTATTATCAGTACATTATATATACAGCGCTCAGTATAAGTGAGTACATCCCTGTATTATCAGTACATTATATATACAGCGCTCAGTATAAGTGAGTACACCCCTGTATTATCAGTACATTATATATACAGTGCTCAGTATAAGTGAGTACACCCCTGTATTATCAGTACATTAAATATACAGCGCTCAGTATAAGTGAGTACACCCCTGTATTACCAGTACATTATATATACAGCGCTCAGTATAAGTGAGTACACCCTCCTGTATTATCAGTACATTATATATACAGCGCTCAGTATAAGTGAGTACACCCCTGTATTATCAGTACATTATATATACAGTGCTCAGTATAAGTGAGTACACCCCTGTATTATCAGTACATTATATATACAGCGCTCAGTATAAGTGAGTACACCCCCATATTATCAGTACATTATACATAGAGCAGTCAGCAAAAGTGAGTACACCCCCCTGTATTCTCAGTACGTTATACACACAGTGCTCAGCGTAAGTGAGTACACCCAACTGTATTATCTGTACGTTATACATACAGTGCTCAGCGACAGTGAGTACACCCCTGTATTATCAGTACATTATATATACAGGACTCAGTATAAGTGAGTACACCCCTGTATTATCAGTACATTATAAATACAGCGCTCAGTACAAGTGAGTACACCCCTGTATTATCAGTACATTATATATACAGCGCTCAGCGTCAGTGAGTACACCCCTGTATTATCAGTACATTATATATACAGCGCTCAGTATAAGTGAGTACACTCCTGTATTATCAGTACATTATATATACAGTGCTCAGCGTCAGTGAGTACACCGCTGTATTATCAGTGCATTATATATACAGGGCTCAGTATAAGTGAGTACACCCCTGTATTATCAGTACATTATATATATAGGGCTCAGCGTCAGTGAGTACACCCCTGTATTATCAGTACATTATATATACAGGGCTCAGTATAAGTGAGTACACCCCTGTATTATCAGTACATTATATATATAGGGCTCAGCGTAAGTGAGTACACCCCTGTATTATCAGTACATTATATATACAGGGCTCAGTATAAGTGAGTACACCCCCGTATTATCAGTACATTGTATATACAGGGCTCAGTATAAGTGAGTACACCCCTGTATTATCAGTACATTATATATACAGGGCTCAGTATAAGTGAGTACACCCCTGTATTATCAGTACATTATATATACAGGGCTCAGTATAAGTGAGTACACCCCTGTATTATCAGTACATTATATATACAGGGCTCAGTATAAGTGAGTAAATACCTCTATTATCAGTACATTATATATACAGGGCTCAGTATAAGTGAGTACATCCCTGTATTATCAGTATATTATATATACAGGGCTCAGTATAAGTGAGTACACCCCTGTATTATCAGTACATTATATATACAGGGCTCAGTATAAGTGAGTACACCCCTGTAGTATCAGTACATTATATATACAGCGCTCAGTATAAGTGAGTACACCCCTGTATTATCAGTACATTATATATACAGTGCTCAGTATAAGTGAGTACACCCCTGTATTATCAGTACATTATATATACAGCGCTCAGTATAAGTGAGTACACCCTCCTGTATTATCAGTACATTATATATACAGGGCTCAGTATAAGTGAGTACACCCCTGTATTATCAGTACATTATATATACAGGGCTCAGTATAAGTGAGTACACCCCCCTCTATTATCAGTACATTATATATACAGGGCTCAGTATAAGTGAGTACACACCTGTATTATCAGTACATTATATATAAAGCGCTCAGTATAAGTGAGTACACCCTCCTGTATTATCAGTACATTATATATACAGGGCTCAGTATAAGTGAGTACACCTCTGTATTATCAGTACATTATATATACAGGGCTCAGTATAAGTGAGTACATCCCTGTATTATCAGTACATTATATATACAGGGCTCAGTATAAGTGAGTACACCCCCCTGTATTATCAGTACATTATATATACAGGACTCAGTATAAGTGAGTACACCCCTGTATTATCAGTACATTATATATACAGGGCTAAGTATAAGTGAGTACACCCCTGTATTATCAGTACTTTATATATATAGCGCTCAGTATAAGTGAGTACACACCTGTATTATCAGTACATTAAATATACAGCGCTCAGTATAAGTGAGTACACCCCTGTATTACCAGTACATTATATATACAGCGCTCAGCGTCAGTGAGTACACCCCTGTATAATCAGTACATTATATATACAGCGCTCAGTATAAGTGAGTACACCCTCCTGTATTATCAATACATTATATATACAGCGCTCAGTATAAGTGAGTACACCCCTGTATTATCAGTACATTATACATAGAGCAGTCAGCAAAAGTGAGTACACCTCCCTGTATTCTCAGCACGTTATACACACAGGGCTCAGCGTAAGTGAGTACACCCCCCTGTATTATCAGTACGTTATACACACAGTGCTCAGCGTAAGTGAGTACACCCCCCTGTATTATCAGTACGTTATACATACAGTGCTCAGCGTCATTGAGTACACCGCTGTATTATCAGTACATTATATATACAGGACTCAGTATAAGTGAGTACACCCCTGTATTATCAGTACATTATATATACAGGGCTCAGTATAAGTGAGTACACCGCTGTATTATCAGTACATTATATATACAGGGCTTAGTATAAGTGAGTACACCCCTGTATTATCAGTACATTATATATACAGCGCTCTGTATAAGTGAGTACACCCCTGTATTATCAGTACAGTATATATACAGCGCTCAGTATAAGTGAGTAGACCCCTGTATTATCTGTACATTATATATACAGGGCTCAGTTTAAGTGAGCACACCCCTGTATTATCAGTACATTATATATACAGCGCTCTGTATAAGTAAGTACACCCCTGTATTATCAGTACATTATATATACAGCGCTCTGTATAAGTGAGTACACCCCTGTATTATCAGTACATTATATATACAGGGCTCAGTATAAGTGAGTACACCCCTGTATTATCAGTACATTATATATGCAGTGCTCAGTATAAGTGAGTACACCCCTGTATTATCAGTATATTATATATACAGCGCTCAGTATAAGTGAGTACACCCCTTTATTATCAGTACATTATATACACAGTGCTCAGTATAAGTGAGTACACCCCTGTATTATCAGTACATTATATATACAGCGCTCAGCATAAGTGAGTACACCCCTGTATTATCAGTACATTATATATACAGCGCTCAGTATAAGTGAGTACACCCCTGTATTATCAGTACATTATATATACAGCGCTCAGCGTCAGTGAGTACACCCCTGTATTATCAGTACATTATATATACAGCGCTCAGTATAAGTGAGTACACCCTCCTGTATTATCAATACATTATATATACAGCGCTCAGTATAAGTGAGTACACCCCTGTATTATCAGTACATTATACATAGAGCAGTCCGCAAAAGTGAGTACACCTCCCTGTATTCTCAGCACGTTATACACACAGGGTTCAGCGTAAGTGAGTACACCCCCCTGTATTATCAGTACGTTATACACACAGTGCTCAGCGTAAGTGAGTACACCCCCCTGTATTATCAGTACGTTATACATACAGTGCTCAGCGTCATTGAGTACACCCCTGTATTATCAGTACATTATATATACAGGACTCAGTATAAGTGAGTACACCCCTGTATTATCAGTACATTATATATACAGGGCTCAGTATAAGTGAGTACACCGCTGTATTATCAGTACATTATATATACAGGGCTTAGTATAAGTGAGTACACCCCTGTATTATCAGTACATTATATATACAGCGCTCTGTATAAGTGAGTACACCCCTGTATTATCAGTACAGTATATATACAGCGCTCAGTATAAGTGAGTAGACCCCTGAATTATCAGTACATTATATATACAGGGCTTAGTATAAGTGAGTACACCCCTGTATTATCAGTACATTATATATACAGCGCTCTGTATAAGTGAGTACACCCCTGTATTATCAGTACAGTATATATACAGCGCTCAGTATAAGTGAGTAGACCCCTGTATTATCTGTACATTATATATACAGCGCTCAGTATAAGTGAGTACACCCCTGTATTATCAGTGCATTATATATACAGGGCTCAGTATAAGTGAGTACACCCCCTGTATTATCAGTACATTATATATACAGGGCTCAGTATAAGTGAGTACACCCCCTGTATTATCAGTACATTATATATACAGGGCTCAGTATAAGTGAGTACACCCCTGTATTATCAGTACATTATATATACAGCGCTCAGTATAAGTGAGTACACCCCTGTATTATCAGTGCATTATATATACAGGGCTCAGTATAAGTGAGTACACCCCTGTATTATCAGTGCATTATATATACAGGGCTCAGTATAAGTGAGTACACCCCTGTATTATCAGTACATTATATATACAGGGCTCAGTATAAGTGAGTACACCCCCTGTATTATCAGTACATTATATATACAGCGCTCTGTATAAGTGAGTACACCCCTGTATTATCAGTACATTATATATACAGCGCTCTGTATAAGTGAGTACACCCCTGTATTATCAGTACATTATATATACAGGGCTCAGTATAAGTGAGTACACCCCCCTGTATTATCAGTACGTTATACATACAGTGCTCAGCGTCATTGAGTACACCCCTGTATTATCAGTACATTATATATACAGGACTCAGTATAAGTGAGTACACCCCTGTATTATCAGTACATTATATATACAGGGCTCAGTATAAGTGAGTACACCCCTGTATTATCAGTACATTATATATACAGGGCTCAGTATAAGTGAGTACACCGCTGTATTATCAGTACATTATATATACAGAGATTAGTATAAGTGAGTACACCCCTGTATTATCAGTACATTATATATACAGCGCTCTGTATAAGTGAGTACACCCCTGTATTATCAGTACATTATATATACAGGGCTCAGTATAAGTGAGTACACCCCTGTATTATCAGTACATTATATATACAGGGCTCAGTATAAGTGAGTACACCCCTGTATTATCAGTACATTATATATACAGTGCTCAGTATAAGTGAGTACACCGCTGTATTATCAGTACATTATATATACAGGGCTTAGTATAAGTGAGTACACCCCTGTATTATCAGTACATTATATATACAGCGCTCTGTATAAGTGAGTACACCCCTGTATTAACAGTACAGTATATATACAGCGCTCAGTATAAGTGAGTACACCCCTGTATTATCAGTACATTATATATACAGGGCTCAGTATAAGTGAGTACACCGCTGTATTATCAGTACATTATATATACAGGGCTTAGTATAAGTGAGTACACCCCTGTATTATCAGTACATTATATATACAGCGCTCTGTATAAGTGAGTACACCCCTGTATTATCAGTACAGTATATATACAGCGCTCAGTATAAGTGATTACACCCCTGTATTATCAGTACATTATATATACAGGGCTCAGTATAAGTGAGTACACCGCTGTATTATCAGTACATTATATATACAGGGCTCAGTATAAGTGAGTACACCCCTGTATTATCAGTACATTATATATACAGGGCTCAGTATAAGTGAGTACACCCCTGTATTATCAGTACATTATATATACAGGGCTCAGGATAAGTGAGTACACCGCTGTATTATCAGTACATTATATATACAGGGCTTAGTATAAGTGAGTACACCCCTGTATTATCAGTACATTATATATACAGCGCTCTGTATAAGTGAGTACACCCCTGTATTATCAGTACATTATATATACAGGGCTTAGTATAAGTGAGTACACCCCTGTATTATCAGTACATTATATATACAGCGCTCTGTATAAGTGAGTACACCCCTGTATTATCAGTACAGTATATATACAGCGCTCAGTATAAGTGAGTAGACCCCTGTATTATCTGTACATTATATATACAGCGCTCAGTATAAGTGAGTACACCCCTGTATTATCAGTGCATTATGTATACAGGACTCAGTATAAGTGAGTACACCCCCTGTATTATCAGTACATTATATATACAGGGCTCAGTATAAGTGAGTACACCCCCTGTATTATCAGTACATTATATATACAGGGCTCAGTATAAGTGAGTACACCCCTGTATTATCAGTACATTATATATACAGCGCTCAGTATAAGTGAGTACACCCCTGTATTATCAGTGCATTATATATACAGGGCTCAGTATAAGTGAGTACACCCCTGTATTATCAGTGCATTATATATACAGGGCTCAGTATAAGTGAGTACACCCCTGTATTATCAGTACATTATATATACAGGGCTCAGTATAAGTGAGTACACCCCCTGTATTATCAGTACATTATATAAACAGCGCTCTGTATAAGTGAGTACACCCCTGTATTATCAGTACATTATATATACAGCGCTCTGTATAAGTGAGTACACCCCTGTATTATCAGTACATTATATATACAGGGCTCAGTATAAGTGAGTACACCCCTGTATTATCAGTACATTATATATGCAGCGCTCAGTATAAGTGAGTACACCCCTGTATTATCAGTACATTATATATACAGCGCTCAGCGTCAGTGAGTACACCCCTGTATTATCAGTACATTATATATACAGCGCTCAGTATAAGTGAGTACACCCCTTTATTATCAGTACATTATATACACAGTGCTCAGTATAAGTGAGTACACCCCTGTATTATCAGTACATTATATATACAGCGCTCAGCATAAGTGAGTACACCCCTGTATTATCAGTACATTATATATACAGCGCTCAGTATAAGTGAGTACACCCCTGTATTATCAGTACATTATATATACAGCGCTCAGCGTTAGTGAGTACACCCCTGTATTATCAGTACATTATATATACAGCGCTCAGTATAAGTGAGTACACCCCTGTATTATCAATACATTATATATACAGCGCTCAGTATAAGTGAGTACACCCCTGTATTATCAGTACATTATACATAGAGCAGTCAGCAAAAGTGAGTACACCCCCCTGTATTATCAGCACGTTATACACACAGGGCTCAGCGTAAGTGAGTACACCCCCCTGTATTATCAGTACGTTATACACACAGTGCTCAGCGTAAGTGAGTACACCCCCCTGTATTATCAGTACGTTATACATACAGTGCTCAGCGTCATTGAGTACACCCCTGTATTATCAGTACATTATATATACAGGACTCAGTATAAGTGAGTACACCCCTGTATTATCAGTACATTATATATACAGGGCTCAGTATAAGTGAGTACACCGCTGTATTATCAGTACATTATATATACAGGGCTTAGTATAAGTGAGTACACCCCTGTATTATCAGTACATTATATATACAGCGCTCTGTATAAGTGAGTACACCCCTGTATTATCAGTACAGTATATATACAGCGCTCAGTATAAGTGAGTAGACCCCTGAATTATCAGTACATTATATATACAGGGCTTAGTATAAGTGAGTACACCCCTGTATTATCAGTACATTATATATACAGCGCTCTGTATAAGTGAGTACACCCCTGTATTATCAGTACAGTATATATACAGCGCTCAGTATAAGTGAGTAGACCCCTGTATTATCTGTACATTATATATACAGCGCTCAGTATAAGTGAGTACACCCCTGTATTATCAGTGCATTATATATACAGGGCTCAGTATAAGTGAGTACACCCCCTGTATTATCAGTACATTATATATACAGGGCTCAGTATAAGTGAGTACACCCCCTGTATTATCAGTACATTATATATACAGGGCTCAGTATAAGTGAGTACACCCCTGTATTATCAGTACATTATATATACAGCGCTCAGTATAAGTGAGTACACCCCTGTATTATCAGTGCATTATATATACAGGGCTCAGTATAAGTGAGTACACCCCTGTATTATCAGTGCATTATATATACAGGGCTCAGTATAAGTGAGTACACCCCTGTATTATCAGTACATTATATATACAGGGCTCAGTATAAGTGAGTACACCCCCTGTATTATCAGTACATTATATATACAGCGCTCTGTATAAGTGAGTACACCCCTGTATTATCAGTACATTATATATACAGCGCTCTGTATAAGTGAGTACACCCCTGTATTATCAGTACATTATATATACAGGGCTCAGTATAAGTGAGTACACCCCCCTGTATTATCAGTACGTTATACATACAGTGCTCAGCGTCATTGAGTACACCCCTGTATTATCAGTACATTATATATACAGGACTCAGTATAAGTGAGTACACCCCTGTATTATCAGTACATTATATATACAGGGCTCAGTATAAGTGAGTACACCCCTGTATTATCAGTACATTATATATACAGGGCTCAGTATAAGTGAGTACACCGCTGTATTATCAGTACATTATATATACAGGGCTTAGTATAAGTGAGTACACCCCTGTATTATCAGTACATTATATATACAGCGCTCTGTATAAGTGAGTACACCCCTGTATTATCAGTACATTATATATACAGGGCTCAGTATAAGTGAGTACACCCCTGTATTATCAGTACATTATATATACAGGGCTCAGTATAAGTGAGTACACCCCTGTATTATCAGTACATTATATATACAGTGCTCAGTATAAGTGAGTACACCGCTGTATTATCAGTACATTATATATACAGGGCTTAGTATAAGTGAGTACACCCCTGTATTATCAGTACATTATATATACAGCGCTCTGTATAAGTGAGTACACCCCTGTATTATCAGTACAGTATATATACAGCGCTCAGTATAAGTGAGTACACCCCTGTATTATCAGTACATTATATATACAGGGCTCAGTATAAGTGAGTACACCGCTGTATTATCAGTACATTATATATACAGGGCTTAGTATAAGTGAGTACACCCCTGTATTATCAGTACATTATATATACAGCGCTCTGTATAAGTGAGTACACCCCTGTATTATCAGTACAGTATATATACAGCGCTCAGTATAAGTGAGTATACCCCTGTATTATCAGTACATTATATATACAGGGCTCAGTATAAGTGAGTACACCGCTGTATTATCAGTACATTATATATACAGGGCTCAGTATAAGTGAGTACACCCCTGTATTATCAGTACATTATATATACAGGGCTCAGTATAAGTGAGTACACCGCTGTATTATCAGTACATTATATATACAGGGCTTAGTATAAGTGAGTACACCCCTGTATTATCAGTACATTATATATACAGCGCTCTGTATAAGTGAGTACACCCCTGTATTATCAGTACATTATATATACAGGGCTTAGTATAAGTGAGTACACCCCTGTATTATCAGTACATTATATATACAGCGCTCTGTATAAGTGAGTACACCCCTGTATTATCAGTACAGTATATATACAGCGCTCAGTATAAGTGAGTAGACCCCTGTATTATCTGTACATTATATATACAGCGCTCAGTATAAGTGAGTACACCCCTGTATTATCAGTGCATTATATATACAGGGCTCAGTATAAGTGAGTACACCCCCTGTATTATCAGTACATTATATATACAGGGCTCAGTATAAGTGAGTACACCCCCTGTATTATCAGTACATTATATATACAGGGCTCAGTATAAGTGAGTACACCCCTGTATTATCAGTACATTATATGTACAGCGCTCAGTATAAGTGAGTACACCCCTGTATTATCAGTGCATTATATATACAGGGCTCAGTATAAGTGAGTACACCCCTGTATTATCAGTGCATTATATATACAGGGCTCAGTATAAGTGAGTACACCTCTGTATTATCAGTACATTATATATACAGCGCTTTGTATAAGTGAGTACACCCCTGTATTATCAGTACATTATATATACAGTGCTCAGCGTAAGTGAGTACACCCCCCTGTATTATCAGTACGTTATACATACAGCGCTCAGTATAAGTGAGTACACCCTCCTGTATTATCAATACATTATATATACAGCGCTCAGTATAAGTGAGTACACCCCTGTATTATCAGTACATTATACATAGAGCAGTCCGCAAAAGTGAGTACACCTCCCTGTATTCTCAGCACGTTATACACACAGGGCTCAGCGTAAGTGAGTACACCCCCCTGTATTATCAGTACGTTATACATACAGTGCTCAGCGTCATTGAGTACACCCCTGTATTATCAGTACATTATATATACAGGACTCAGTATAAGTGAGTACACCCCTGTATTATCAGTACATTATATATACAGGGCTCAGTATAAGTGAGTACACCGCTGTATTATCAGTACATTATATATACAGGGCTTAGTATAAGTGAGTACACCCCTGTATTATCAGTACATTATATATACAGCGCTCTGTATAAGTGAGTACACCCCTGTATTATCAGTACAGTATATATACAGCGCTCAGTATAAGTGAGTAGACCCCTGTATTATCAGTACATTATATATACAGGGCTTAGTATAAGTGAGTACACCCCTGTATTATCAGTACATTATATATACAGCGCTCTGTATAAGTGAGTACACCCCTGTATTATCAGTACAGTATATATACAGCGCTCAGTATAAGTGAGTAGACCCCTGTATTATGTGTACATTATATATACAGCGCTCAGTATAAGTGAGTACACCCCTGTATTATCAGTGCATTATATATACAGGGCTCAGTATAAGTGAGTACACCCCCTGTATTATCAGTACATTATATATACAGGGCTCAGTATAAGTGAGTACACCCCCTGTATTATCAGTACATTATATATACAGGGCTCAGTATAAGTGAGTACACCCCTGTATTATCAGTACATTATATATACAGCGCTCAGTATAAGTGAGTACACCCCTGTATTATCAGTGCATTATATATACAGGGCTCAGTATAAGTGAGTACACCCCTGTATTATCAGTGCATTATATATACAGGGCTCAGTATAAGTGAGTACACCCCTGTATTATCAGTACATTATATATACAGGGCTCAGTATAAGTGAGTACACCCCCTGTATTATCAGTACATTATATATACAGCGCTCTGTATAAGTGAGTACACCCCTGTATTATCAGTACATTATATATACAGCGCTCTGTATAAGTGAGTACACCCCTGTATTATCAGTACATTATATATACAGGGCTCAGTATAAGTGAGTACACCCCCCTGTATTATCAGTACGTTATACATACAGTGCTCAGCGTCATTGAGTACACCCCTGTATTATCAGTACATTATATAAACAGGACTCAGTATAAGTGAGTACACCCCTGTATTATCAGTACATTATATATACAGGGCTCAGTATAAGTGAGTACACCCCTGTATTATCAGTACATTATATATACAGGGCTCAGTATAAGTGAGTACACCGCTGTATTATCAGTACATTATATATACAGGGCTTAGTATAAGTGAGTACACCCCTGTATTATTAGTACATTATATATACAGCGCTCTGTATAAGTGAGTACACCCCTGTATTATCAGTACATTATATATACAGGGCTCAGTATAAGTGAGTACACCCCTGTATTATCAGTACATTATATATACAGGGCTCAGTATAAGTGAGTACACCCCTGTATTATCAGTACATTATATATACAGTGCTCAGTATAAGTGAGTACACCGCTGTATTATCAGTACATTATATATACAGGGCTTAGTATAAGTGAGTACACCCCTGTATTATCAGTACATTATATATACAGCGCTCTGCATAAGTGAGTACACCCCTGTATTATCAGTACAGTATATATACAGCGCTCAGTATAAGTGAGTACACCCCTGTATTATCAGTACATTATATATACAGGGCTCAGTATAAGTGAGTACACCGCTGTATTATCAGTACATTATATATACAGGGCTTAGTATAAGTGAGTACACCCCTGTATTATCAGTACATTATATATACAGCGCTCTGTATAAGTGAGTACACCCCTGTATTATCAGTACAGTATATATACAGCGCTCAGTATAAGTGAGTACACCCCTGTATTATCAGTACATTATATATACAGGGCTCAGTATAAGTGAGTACACCGCTGTATTATCAGTACATTATATATACAGCGCTCAGTATAAGTGAGTACACCCCTGTATTATCAGTACATTATATATACAGAGCTCAGTATAAGTGAGTACACCCCTGTATTATCAGTACATTATATATACAGGGCTCAGTATAAGTGAGTACACCGCTGTATTATCAGTACATTATATATACAGGGCTTAGTATAAGTGAGTACACCCCTGTATTATCAGTACATTATATATACAGCGCTCTGTATAAGTGAGTACACCCCTGTATTATCAGTACATTATATATACAGGGCTTAGTATAAGTGAGTACACCCCTGTATTATCAGTACATTATATATACAGCGCTCTGTATAAGTGAGTACACCCCTGCATTATCAGTACATTATATATACAGCGCTCAGTATAAGTGAGTAGACCCCTGTATTATCTGTACATTATATATACAGCGCTCAGTATAAGTGAGTACACCCCTGTATTATCAGTGCATTATATATACAGGGCTCAGTATAAGTGAGTACACCCCCTGTATTATCAGTACATTATATATACAGGGCTCAGTATAAGTGAGTACACCCCTGTATTATCAGTACATTATATATACAGCGCTCAGTATAAGTGAGTACACCCCTGTATTATCAGTGCATTATATATACAGGGCTCAGTATAAGTGAGTACACCCCTGTATTATCAGTGCATTATATATACAGGGCTCAGTATAAGTGAGTACACCCCTGTATTATCAGTACATTATATATACAGGGCTCAGTATAAGTGAGTACACCCCCTGTATTATCAGTACATTATATATACAGCGCTCTGTATAAGTGAGTACACCCCTGTATTATCAGTACATTATATATACAGCGCTCTGTATAAGTGAGTACACCCCTGTATTATCAGTACATTATATATACAGGGCTCAGTATAAGTGAGTACACCCCTGTATTATCAGTACATTATATATGCAGCGCTCAGTATAAGTGAGTACACCCCTGTATTATCAGTACATTATATATACAGCGCTCAGCGTCAGTGAGTACACCCCTGTATTATCAGTACATTATATATACAGCGCTCAGTATAAGTGAGTACACCCCTTTATTATCAGTACATTATATACACAGTGCTCAGTATAAGTGAGTACACCCCTGTATTATCAGTACATTATATATACAGCGCTCAGCATAAGTGAGTACACCCCTGTATTATCAGTACATTATATATACAGCGCTCAGTATAAGTGAGTACACCCCTGTATTATCAGTACATTATATATACAGCGCTCAGCGTCAGTGAGTACACCCCTGTATTATCAGTACATTATATATACAGCGCTCAGTATAAGTGAGTACACCCCTGTATTATCAATACATTATATATACAGCGCTCAGTATAAGTGAGTACACCCCTGTATTATCAGTACATTATACATAGAGCAGTCAGCAAAAGTGAGTACACCCCCCTGTATTATCAGCACGTTATACACACAGGGCTCAGCGTAAGTGAGTACACCCCCCTGTATTATCAGTACGTTATACACACAGTGCTCAGCGTAAGTGAGTACACCCCCCTGTATTATCAGTACGTTATACATACAGTGCTCAGCGTCATTGAGTACACCCCTGTATTATCAGTACATTATATATACAGGACTCAGTATAAGTGAGTACACCCCGGTATTATCAGTACATTATATATACAGGGCTCTGTATAAGTGAGTACACCCCTGTATTATCAGTACATTATATATACAGTGCTCAGTATAAGTGAGTACACCCCTGTATTATCAGTACATTATATATACAGGGCTCAGTATAAGTGAGTACACTCCTGTATTATCAGTACATTATATATACAGGGCTCAGTATAAGTGAGAACACCCCTGTATTATCAGTACATTATATATACAGCGCTCAGTATAAGTGAGTACACCCCTGTATTATCAGTACATTATATATACAGCGCTCAGTATAAGTGAGCACACCCCTCTATTATCAGTACATTATATATACAGGGCTCAGTATAAGTGAGTACAC
This sequence comes from Phyllobates terribilis, assembly GCF_046119375.1. Classification (NCBI taxonomy): domain Eukaryota; kingdom Metazoa; phylum Chordata; class Amphibia; order Anura; family Dendrobatidae; genus Phyllobates; species Phyllobates terribilis. The sequence continues at coordinate 19,721,533 of NW_027362766.1, forward strand.
CTCTGTATTATCAGTACATTATATATACAGCGCTCTGTATAAGTGAGTGCACCCCTGTATTATCAGTACATTATATATACAGTGCTCAGCGTAAGTGAGTACACCCCCCTGTATTATCAGTACGTTATACATACAGTGCTCAGCGTCATTGAGTACACCCCTGTATTATCAGTACATTATATATACAGGACTCAGTATAAGTGAGTACACCCCTGTATTATCAGTACATTATATATACAGCGCTCTGTATAAGTGAGTACACCCCTGTATTATCAGTACATTATATATACAGTGCTCAGTATAAGTGAGTACACCCCTGTATTATCAGTACATTATATATACAGGGCTCAGTATAAGTGAGTACACTCCTGTATTATCAGTACATTATATATACAGCGCTCAGTATAAGTGAGTACACCCCTGTATTATCAGTACATTATATATACAGTGCTCAGTATAAGTGAGTACACCCCTGTATTATCAGTACATTATATATACAGGGCTCAGTATAAGTGAGAACACCCCTGTATTATCAGTACATTATATATACAGCGCTCAGTATAAGTGAGTACACCCCTGTATTATCAGTACATTATATATACAGCGCTCAGTATAAGTGAGCACACCCCTCTATTATCAGTACATTATATATACAGGGCTCAGTATAAGTGAGTACACCTCTGTATTATCAGTACATTATATATACAGCGCTCTGTATAAGTGAGTACACCCCTGTATTATCAGTACATTATATATACAGTGCTCAGCGTAAGTGAGTACACCCCCCTGTATTATCAGTACGTTATACATACAGTGCTCAGCGTCATTGAGTACACCCCTGTATTATCAGTACATTATATATACAGGACTCAGTATAAGTGAGTACACCCCTGTATTATCAGTACATTATATATACAGCGCTCTGTATAAGTGAGTACACCCCTGTATTATCAGTACATTATATATACAGTGCTCAGTATAAGTGAGTACACCCCTGTATTATCAGTACATTATATATACAGGGCTCAGTATAAGTGAGTACACTCCTGTATTATCAGTACATTATATATACAGGGCTCAGTATAAGTGAGAACACCCCTGTATTATCAGTACATTATATATACAGGGCTCAGTATAAGTAAGCACACCCCTCTATTATCAGTACATTATATATACAGGGCTCAGTATAAGTGAGTACACCCCTGTATTATCAGTACATTATATATACAGCGCTCTGTATAAGTGAGTACACCCCTGTATTATCAGTACATTATATATACAGTGCTCAGTATATGTGAGTACACCCCTGTATTATCAGTACATTATATATACAGTGCTGAGTATAAGTGAGTACACCCCTGTATTATCAGTACATTATATATACAGCGCTCTGTATAAGTGAGTACACCCCTGTATTATCAGTACATTATATATACAGTGCTCAGTATAAGTGAGTACACCCCTGTATTATCAGTACATTATATATACATTGCTCAGTATAAGTGAGTACACCCCTGTATTAGCAGTACAATATATACAGCGCTCAGCATAAGTGAGTACACCCCTGTATTATCAGTACATTATATATACAGCGCTCAGTATAAGTGAGTACACCTCTGTATTATCAGTACATTATATATACAGGGCTCAGTATAAGTGAGTACACCCCCTGTATTATCAGTACATTATATATACAGCGCTCAGTATAAGTGAGTACACCCCTGCATTATCAGTACATTATATATACAGGGCTCAGTATAAGTGAGTACACCCCTGTATTATCAGTACATTATATATACAGGGCTCAGTATAAGTGAGTACACCGCTGTATTATCAGAACATTATATATACAGCGCTCAGTATAAGTGAGTACACCCCTGTATTATCAGTACATTATATATACAGCGCTCAGTATAAGTGAGTACACCCCTGTATTATCAGTACATTATATATACAGCGCTCAGTATAAGTGAGTACACCCCTGTATTATCAGTACATTATATATACAGGGCTCAGTATAAGTGAGTACACCCCTGTATTATCAGGACATTATATATACAGTGCTCAGTATAAGTGAGTACACCCCTGTATTATCAGTACATTATATATACAGCGCTCAGTATAAGTGAGTACACCCCTGTATTATCAGTACATTATATATACAGGGCTCAGTATAAGTGAGTACACCCCTGTATTATCAGGACATTATACATACAGTGCTCAGTATAAGTGAGTACACCCCCTGTATTATCAGTACATTATATATACAAAGCTCAGTATAAGTGAGTACACCCCTGTATTATCAGTACATTATATATACAGCGCTCAGTATAAGTGAGTACACCCCTGTATTATCAGTACATTATATATACAGTGCTCAGTATAAGTGAGTACACCCCTGTATTATCAGTACATTATATATACAGGGCTCAGTATAAGTGAGTACACCCCTGTATTATCAGGACATTATATATACAGTGCTCAGTATAAGTGAGTACACCCCTGTATTATCAGTACATTATATATACAGCGCTCAGTATAAGTGAGTACACCCCTGTATTTTCAGGACATTATATATACAGTGCTCAGTATAAGTGAGTACACCCCTGTATTATCAGTACATTATATATACAGTGCTCAGTATAAGTGAGTACACCCCTGTATTATCAGTACATTATATATACAGCGCTCAGTAAAAGTGAGTACACCGCTGTATTATCAGTACATTATATATACAGCGCTCAGTATAAGTGAGTACACCCCTGTATTATCAGTACATTATATATACAGCGCTCAGTATAAGTGAGTACACCCCTGTATTATCAGTACATTATATATACAGGGCTCAGTATAAGTGACTACACCCCTGTATTATCAGTACAGTATATATACAACGCTCAGTATAAGTGAGCACACCCCTGTATTATCAGTACATTATATATACAGTGCTCAGTATAAGTGAGTACACCCCTGTATTATCAGTGCATTATATATACAGGGCTCAGTATAAGTGAGTACACCCCAGTATTATTAGTACATTATATATACAGCGCTCAGTATAAGTGAGTACACCCCTGTATTATCAGTACATTATATATACAGGGCTCAGTATAAGTGACTACACCCCTGTATTATCAGTACATTATATATACAGGGCTCAGTATAAGTGAGCACACCCCTGTATTATCAGTACATTATATATACAGTGCTCAGTATAAGTGAGTACACCCCTGTATTATCAGTACATTATATATACAGTGCTCAGTATAAGTGAGTACACCCCTGTATTATCAGTACATTATATATACAGGGCTTAGTATAAGTGAGTACACCCCTGTATTATCAGTACATTATATATACAGCGCTCTGTATAAGTGAGTACACCCCTGTATTATCAGTACAGTATATATACAGCGCTCAGTATAAGTGAGTAGACCCCTGTATTATCTGTACATTATATATACAGGGCTCAGTTTAAGTGAGTACACCCCTGTATTATCAGTACATTATATATACAGCGCTCTGTATAAGTGAGTACACCCCTGTATTATCAGTACATTATATATACAGCGCTCTGTATAAGTGAGTACACCCCTGTATTATCAGTACATTATATATACAGGGCTCAGTATAAGTGAGTACACCCCTGTATTATCAGTACATTATATATGCAGTGCTCAGTATAAGTGAGTACACCCCTGTATTATCAGTATATTATATATACATCGCTCAGTATAAGTGAGTACACCCCTTTATTATCAGTACATTATATACACAGTGCTCAGTATAAGTGAGTACACCCCTGTATTATCAGTACATTATATATACAGCGCTCAGCATAAGTGAGTACACCCCTGTATTATCAGTACATTATATATACAGCGCTCAGTATAAGTGAGTACACCCCCATATTATCAGTACATTATACATAGAGCAGTCAGCAAAAGTGAGTACACCCCCCTGTATTCTCAGTACGTTATACACACAGTGCTCAGCGTAAGTGAGTACACCCAACTGTATTATCAGTACGTTATATATACAGTGCTCAGCGTCAGTGAGTACACCCCTGTATTATCAGTACATTATATATACAGGACTCAGTATAAGTGAGTACACCCCTGTATTATCAGTACATTATATATACAGCGCTCAGTACAAGTGAGTACACCCCTGTATTATCAGTACATTATATATACAGCGCTCAGCGTCAGTGAGTACACCCCTGTATTATCAGTACATTATATATACAGCGCTCAGTACAAGTGAGTACACCCCTGTATTATCAGTACATTATATATACAGCGCTCAGTACAAGTGAGTACACCCCTGTATTATCAGTACATTATATATACAGCGCTCAGCGTAAGTGAGTACACCCAACTGTATTATCAGTACATTATATATACAGTGCTCAGCGTCAGTGAGTACACCCCTGTATTATCAGTACATTATATATACAGGATTCAGTATAAGTGAGTACACCCCTGTATTATCAGTACATTATATATACAGCGCTCAGTACAAGTGAGTACACCCCTGTATTATCAGTACATTATATATACAGCGCTCAGCGTCAGTGAGTACACCCCTGTATTATCAGTACATTATATATACAGCGCTCAGTATAAGTGAGTACACCCCTGTATTATCAGTACATTATATATACAGGATTCAGTATAAGTGAGTACACCCCTGTATTATCAGTACATTATATATACAGCGCTCAGTACAAGTGAGTACACCCCTGTATTATCAGTACATTATATATACAGTGCTCAGCGTCAGTGAGTACACCGCTGTATTATCAGTGCATTATATATACAGGGCTCAGTATAAGTGAGTACACCTCTGTATTATCAGTACATTATATATATAGGGCTCAGCGTCAGTGAGTACACCCCTGTATTATCAGTACATTATATATACAGGGCTCAGTATAAGTGAGTACACCCCTGTATTATCAGTACATTATATATATAGGGCTCAGCGTCAGTGAGTACACCCCTGTATTATCAGTACATTATATATACAGGGCTCAGTATAAGTGAGTACACCCCTGTATTATCAGTACATTATATATACAGGGCTCAGTATAAGTGAGTGCACCCCTGTATTATCAGTACATTATATATACAGGGCTCAGTATAAGTGAGTACACCCCTGTATTATCAGTACATTATATATACAGGGCTCAGTATAAGTGAGTACATACCTCTATTATCAGTACATTATATATACAGGGCTCAGTATAAGTGAGTACATCCCTGTATTATCAGTATATTATATATACAGGGCTCAGTATAAGTGAGTACACCCCTGTATTATCAGTACATTATATATACAGGGCTCAGTATAAGTGAGTACACCCCTGTAGTATCAGTACATTATATATACAGTGCTCAGTATAAGTGAGTACACCCCTGTATTATCAGTACATTATATATACAGTGCTCAGTATAAGTGAGTACACCCCTGTATTATCAGTACATTATATATACAGCGCTCAGTATAAGTGAGTACACCCTCCTGTATTATCAGTACATTATATATACAGGGCTCAGTATAAGTGAGTACACCCCTGTATTATCAGTACATTATATATACAGGGCTCAGTATAAGTGAGTACACCCCCCTGTATTATCAGTACATTATATATACAGGGCTCAGTATAAGTGAGTACACACCTGTATTATCAGTACATTATATAAAAAGCGCTCAGTATAAGTGAGAACACCCTCCTGTATTATCAGTACATTATATATACAGGGCTCAGTATAAGTGAGTACACCCCTGTATTATCAGTACATTATATATACAGGGCTCAGTATAAGTGAGTACATCCCTGCATTATCAGTACATTATATATACAGGGCTCAGTATAAGTGAGTACACCCCCCTGTATTATCAGTACATTATATATACAGGACTCAGTATAAGTGAGTACACCCCTGTATTATCAGTACATTATATATACAGCGCTCAGCGTCAGTGAGTACACCCCTGTATAATCAGTACATTATATATACAGCGCTCAGTATAAGTGAGTACACCCTCCTGTATTATCAATACATTATATATACAGCGCTCAGTATAAGTGAGTACACCCCTGTATTATCAGTACATTATACATAGAGCAGTCAGCAAAAGTGAGTACACCTCCCTGTATTCTCAGCACGTTATACACACAGGGCTCAGCGTAAGTGAGTACACCCCCCTGTATTATCAGTACGTTATACACACAGTGCTCAGCGTAAGTGAGTACACCCCCCTGTATTATCAGTACGTTATACATACAGTGCTCAGCGTCATTGAGTACACCCCTGTATTATCAGTACATTATATATACAGGACTCAGTATAAGTGAGTACACCCCTGTATTATCAGTACATTATATATACAGGGCTCAGTATAAGTGAGTACACCGCTGTATTATCAGTACATTATATATACAGGGCTTAGTATAAGTGAGTACACCCCTGTATTATCAGTACATTATATATACAGCGCTCTGTATAAGTGAGTACACCCCTGTATTATCAGTACAGTATATATACAGCGCTCAGTATAAGTGAGTAGACCCCTGTATTATCTGTACATTATATATACAGGGCTCAGTTTAAGTGAGTACACCCCTGTATTATCAGTATATTATATATACATCGCTCAGTATAAGTGAGTACACCCCTTTATTATCAGTACATTATATACACAGTGCTCAGTATAAGTGAGTACACCCCTGTATTATCAGTACATTATATATACAGCGCTCAGCATAAGTGAGTACACCCCTGTATTATCAGTACATTATATATACAGCGCTCAGTATAAGTGAGTACACCCCCATATTATCAGTACATTATACATAGAGCAGTCAGCAAAAGTGAGTACACCCCCCTGTATTCTCAGTACGTTATACACACAGTGCTCAGCGTAAGTGAGTACACCCAACTGTATTATCAGTACGTTATATATACAGTGCTCAGCGTCAGTGAGTACACCCCTGTATTATCAGTACATTATATATACAGGACTCAGTATAAGTGAGTACACCCCTGTATTATCAGTACATTATATATACAGCGCTCAGTACAAGTGAGTACACCCCTGTATTATCAGTACATTATATATACAGCGCTCAGCGTCAGTGAGTACACCCCTGTATTATCAGTACATTATATATACAGCGCTCAGTACAAGTGAGTACACCCCTGTATTATCAGTACATTATATATACAGCGCTCAGTACAAGTGAGTACACCCCTGTATTATCAGTACATTATATATACAGCGCTCAGCGTAAGTGAGTACACCCAACTGTATTATCAGTACATTATATATACAGTGCTCAGCGTCAGTGAGTACACCCCTGTATTATCAGTACATTATATATACAGGATTCAGTATAAGTGAGTACACCCCTGTATTATCAGTACATTATATATACAGCGCTCAGTACAAGTGAGTACACCCCTGTATTATCAGTACATTATATATACAGCGCTCAGCGTCAGTGAGTACACCCCTGTATTATCAGTACATTATATATACAGCGCTCAGTATAAGTGAGTACACCCCTGTATTATCAGTACATTATATATACAGTGCTCAGCGTCAGTGAGTACACCGCTGTATTATCAGTGCATTATATATACAGGGCTCAGTATAAGTGAGTACACCTCTGTATTATCAGTACATTATATATATAGGGCTCAGCGTCAGTGAGTACACCCCTGTATTATCAGTACATTATATATACAGGGCTCAGTATAAGTGAGTACACCCCTGTATTATCAGTACATTATATATATAGGGCTCAGCGTCAGTGAGTACACCCCTGTATTATCAGTACATTATATATACAGGGCTCAGTATAAGTGAGTACACCCCTGTATTATCAGTACATTATATATACAGGGCTCAGTATAAGTGAGTGCACCCCTGTATTATCAGTACATTATATATACAGGGCTCAGTATAAGTGAGTACACCCCTGTATTATCAGTACATTATATATACAGGGCTCAGTATAAGTGAGTACATACCTCTATTATCAGTACATTATATATACAGGGCTCAGTATAAGTGAGTACATCCCTGTATTATCAGTATATTATATATACAGGGCTCAGTATAAGTGAGTACACCCCTGTATTATCAGTACATTATATATACAGGGCTCAGTATAAGTGAGTACACCCCTGTAGTATCAGTACATTATATATACAGTGCTCAGTATAAGTGAGTACACCCCTGTATTATCAGTACATTATATATACAGTGCTCAGTATAAGTGAGTACACCCCTGTATTATCAGTACATTATATATACAGCGCTCAGTATAAGTGAGTACACCCTCCTGTATTATCAGTACATTATATATACAGGGCTCAGTATAAGTGAGTACACCCCTGTATTATCAGTACATTATATATACAGGGCTCAGTATAAGTGAGTACACCCCCCTGTATTATCAGTACATTATATATACAGGGCTCAGTATAAGTGAGTACACACCTGTATTATCAGTACATTATATAAAAAGCGCTCAGTATAAGTGAGAACACCCTCCTGTATTATCAGTACATTATATATACAGGGCTCAGTATAAGTGAGTACACCCCTGTATTATCAGTACATTATATATACAGGGCTCAGTATAAGTGAGTACATCCCTGTATTATCAGTACATTATATATACAGGGCTCAGTATAAGTGAGTACACCCCCCTGTATTATCAGTACATTATATATACAGGACTCAGTATAAGTGAGTACACCCCTGTATTATCAGTACATTAGATATACAGCGCTCAGCGTCAGTGAGTACACCCCTGTATAATCAGTACATTATATATACAGCGCTCAGTATAAGTGAGTACACCCTCCTGTATTATCAATACATTATATATACAGCGCTCAGTATAAGTGAGTACACCCCTGTATTATCAGTACATTATACATAGAGCAGTCAGCAAAAGTGAGTACACCTCCCTGTATTCTCAGCACGTTATACACACAGGGCTCAGCGTAAGTGAGTACACCCCCCTGTATTATCAGTACGTTATACACACAGTGCTCAGCGTAAGTGAGTACACCCCCCTGTATTATCAGTACGTTATACATACAGTGCTCAGCGTCATTGAGTACACCCCTGTATTATCAGTACATTATATATACAGGACTCAGTATAAGTGAGTACACCCCTGTATTATCAGTACATTATATATACAGGGCTCAGTATAAGTGAGTACACCGCTGTATTATCAGTACATTATATATACAGGGCTTAGTATAAGTGAGTACACCCCTGTATTATCAGTACATTATATATACAGCGCTCTGTATAAGTGAGTACACCCCTGTATTATCAGTACAGTATACATACAGCGCTCAGTATAAGTGAGTAGACCCCTGTATTATCTGTACATTATATATACAGGGCTCAGTTTAAGTGAGTACACCCCTGTATTATCAGTACATTATATATGCAGCGCTCTGTATAAGTGAGTACACCCCTGTATTATCAGTACATTATATATACAGCGCTCTGTATAAGTGAGTACACCCCTGTATTATCAGTACATTATATATACAGGGCTCAGTATAAGTGAGTACACCCCTGTATTATCAGTACATTATATATGCAGTGCTCAGTATAAGTGAGTACACCCCTGTATTATCAGTATATTATATATACAGCGCTCAGTATAAGTGAGTACACCCCTTTATTATCAGTACATTATATACACAGTGCTCAGTATAAGTGAGTACACCCCTGTATTATCAGTACATTATATATACAGCGCTCAGCATAAGTGAGTACACCCCTGTATTATCAGTACATTATATATACAGCGCTCAGTATAAGTGAGTACACCCCTGTATTATCAGTACATTATATATACAGGGCTCAGTATAAGTGAGTACACCGCTGTATTATCAGTACATTATATATACAGGGCTTAGTATAAGTGAGTACACCCCTGTATTATCAGTACATTATATATACAGCGCTCTGTATAAGTGAGTACACCCCTGTATTATCAGTACAGTATATATACAGCGCTCAGTATAAGTGAGTAGACCCCTGTATTATCTGTACATTATATATACAGGGCTCAGTTTAAGTGAGTACACCCCTGTATTATCAGTACATTATATATGCAGCGCTCTGTATAAGTGAGTACACCCCTGTATTATCAGTACATTATATATACAGCGCTCTGTATAAGTGAGTACACCCCTGTATTATCAGTACATTATAAATACAGGGCTCAGTATAAGTGAGTACACCCCTGTATTATCAGTACATTATATATGCAGTGCTCAGTATAAGTGAGTACACCCCTGTATTATCAGTATATTATATATACAGCGCTCAGTATAAGTGAGTACACCCCTTTATTATCAGTACATTATATACACAGTGCTCAGTATAAGTGAGTACACCCCTGTATTATCAGTACATTATATATACAGCGCTCAGCATAAGTGAGTACACCCCTGTATTTTCAGTACATTATATATACAGCGCTCAGTATAAGTGAGTACACCCCTGTATTATCAGTACATTATATATACAGCGCTCAGCGTCAGTGAGTACACCCCTGTATTATCAGTACATTATATATACAGCGCTCAGTATAAGTGAGTACACCCTCCTGTATTATCAATACATTATATATACAGCGCTCAGTATAAGTGAGTACACCCCTGTATTATCAGTACATTATACATAGAGCAGTCAGCAAAAGTGAGTACACCTCCCTGTATTCTCAGCACGTTATACACACAGGGCTCAGCGTAAGTGAGTACACCCCCCTGTATTATCAGTACGTTATACACACAGTGCTCAGCGTAAGTGAGTACACCCCCCTGTATTATCAGTACGTTATACATACAGTGCTCAGCGTCATTGAGTACACCCCTGTATTATCAGTACATTATATATACAGGACTCAGTATAAGTGAGTACACCCCTGTATTATCAGTACATTATATATACAGGGCTCAGTATAAGTGAGTACACCGCTGTATTATCAGTACATTATATATACAGGGCTTAGTATAAGTGAGTACACCCCTGTATTATCAGTACATTATATATACAGCGCTCTGTATAAGTGAGTACACCCCTGTATTATCAGTACAGTATATATACAGCGCTCAGTATAAGTGAGTAGACCCCTGTATTATCAGTACATTATATATACAGGGCTTAGTATAAGTGAGTACACCCCTGTATTATCAGTACATTATATATACAGCGCTCTGTATAAGTGAGTACACCCCTGTATTATCAGTACAGTATATATACAGCGCTCAGTATAAGTGAGTAGACCCCTGTATTATCAGTACATTATATATACAGGGCTTAGTATAAGTGAGTACACCCCTGTATTATCAGTACATTATATATACAGCGCTCTGTATAAGTGAGTACACCCCTGTATTATCAGTACAGTATATATACAGCGCTCAGTATAAGTGAGTACACCCCTGTATTATCAGTGCATTATATATACAGGGCTCAGTATAAGTGAGTACACCCCCTGTATTATCAGTACATTATATATACAGGGCTCAGTATAAGTGAGTACACCCCCTGTATTATCAGTACATTATATATACAGGGCTCAGTATAAGTGAGTACACCCCTGTATTATCAGTACATTATATATACAGCGCTCAGTATAAGTGAGTACACCCCTGTATTATCAGTGCATTATATATACAGGGCTCAGTATAAGTGAGTACACCCCTGTATTATCAGTGCATTATATATACAGGGCTCAGTATAAGTGAGTACACCCCTGTATTATCAGTACATTATATATACAGGGCTCAGTATAAGTGAGTACACCCCCTGTATTATCAGTACATTATATATACAGCGCTCTGTATAAGTGAGTACACCCCTGTATTATCAGTACATTATATATACAGCGCTCTGTATAAGTGAGTACACCCCTGTATTATCAGTACATTATATATACAGGGCTCAGTATAAGTGAGTACACCCCCCTGTATTATCAGTACGTTATACATACAGTGCTCAGCGTCATTGAGTACACCCCTGTATTATCAGTACATTATATATACAGGACTCAGTATAAGTGAGTACACCCCTGTATTATCAGTACATTATATATACAGGGCTCAGTATAAGTGAGTACACCGCTGTATTATCAGTACATTATATATACAGGGCTTAGTATAAGTGAGTACACCCCTGTATTATCAGTACATTATATATACAGCGCTCTGTATAAGTGAGTACACCCCTGTATTATCAGTACAGTATATATACAGCGCTCAGAATAAGTGAGTAGACCCCTGTATTATCAGTACATTATATATACAGGGCTTAGTATAAGTGAGTACAACCCTGTATTATCAGTACATTATATATACAGCGCTCTGTATAAGTGAGTACACCCCTGTATTATCAGTACAGTATATATACAGCGCTCAATATAAGTGAGTAGACCCCTGTATTATCTGTACATTATATATACAGCGCTCAGTATAAGTGAGTACACCCCTGTATTATCAGTGCATTATATATACAGGGCTCAGTATAAGTGAGTACACCCCTGTATTATCAGTACATTATATATACAGGGCTCAGTATAAGTGAGTACACCCCCTGTATTATCAGTACATTATATATACAGGGCTCAGTATAAGTGAGTACACCCCTGTATTATCAGTACATTATATATACAGCGCTCAGTATAAGTGAGTACACCCCTGTATTATCAGTGCATTATATATACAGGGCTCAGTATAAGTGAGTACACCCCTGTATTATCAGTGCATTATATATACAGGGCTCAGTATAAGTGAGTACACCCCTGTATTATCAGTACATTATATATACAGGGCTCAGTATAAGTGAGTACACCCCCTGTATTATCAGTACATTATATATACAGCGCTCTGTATAAGTGAGTACACCCCTGTATTATCAGTACATTATATATACAGCGCTCTGTATAAGTGAGTACACCCCTGTATTATCAGTACATTATATATACAGGGCTCAGTATAAGTGAGTACACCCCTGTATTATCAGTACATTATATATGCAGTGCTCAGTATAAGTGAGTATACCCCTGTATTATCAGTATATTATATATACAGCGCTCAGTATAAGTGAGTACACCCCTGTATTATCAGTACATTATATATACAGGGCTCAGTATAAGTGAGCACACCCCTCTATTATCAGTACATTATATATACAGGGCTCAGTATAAGTGAGTACACCCCTGTATTATCAGTACATTATATATACAGCGCTCTGTATAAGTGAGTACACCCCTGTATTCTCAGGACATTATATATACAGGGCTCAGTATAAGTGAGTACACCCCTGTATTATCAGTACATTATATATACAGTGCTCAGTATAAGTGAGTACACCCCTGTATTATCAGTACATTATATATACAGTGCTCAGTATAAGTGAGTACACCCCTGTATTATCAGTACATTATATATACAGCGCTCTGTATAAGTGAGTACACCCCTGTATTATCAGTACATTATATATACAGTGCTCAGTATAAGTGAGTACACCCCTGTATTATCAGTACATTATATATACAGTGCTCAGTATAAGTGAGTACACCCCTGTATTATCAGTACAATATATACAGCGCTCAGGATAAGTGAGTACACCCCTGTATTATCAGTACATTATATATACAGCGCTCAGTATAAGTGAGTACACCTCTGTATTATCAGTACATTATATATACAGGGCTCAGTATAAGTGAGTACACCCCCTGTATTATCAGTACATTATATATACAGCGCTCAGTATAAGTGAGTACACCCCTGCATTATCAGTACATTATATATACAGGGCTCAGTATAAGTGAGTACACCCCTGTATTATCAGGACATTATATATACAGTGCTCAGTATAAGTGAGTACACCCCTGTATTATCAGTGCATTATATATACAGCGCTCAGTATAAGTGAGTACACCCCTGTATTATCAGTACATTATATATACAGTGCTCAGTATAAGTGAGTACACCCCTGTATTATCAGTACATTATATATACAGAGCTCAGTATAAGTGAGTACACCCCTGTATTATCAGTACATTATATATACAGGGCTCAGTATAAGTGAGTACACCCCCCTGTATTATCAGTACGTTATACATACAGTGCTCAGCGTCATTGAGTACACCCCTGTATTATCAGTACATTATATATACAGGACTCAGTATAAGTGAGTACACCCCTGTATTATCAGTACATTATATATACAGGGCTCAGTATAAGTGAGTACACCGCTGTATTATCAGTACATTATATATACAGGGCTTAGTATAAGTGAGTACACCCCTGTATTATCAGTACATTATATATACAGCGCTCTGTATAAGTGAGTACACCCCTGTATTATCAGTACAGTATATATACAGCGCTCAGAATAAGTGAGTAGACCCCTGTATTATCAGTACATTATATATACAGGGCTTAGTATAAGTGAGTACAACCCTGTATTATCAGTACATTATATATACAGCGCTCTGTATAAGTGAGTACACCCCTGTATTATCAGTACAGTATATATACAGCGCTCAGTATAAGTGAGTAGACCCCTGTATTATCTGTACATTATATATACAGCGCTCAGTATAAGTGAGTACACCCCTGTATTATCAGTGCATTATATATACAGGGCTCAGTATAAGTGAGTACACCCCCTGTATTATCAGTACATTATATATACAGGGCTCAGTATAAGTGAGTACACCCCCTGTATTATCAGTACATTATATATACAGGGCTCAGTATAAGTGAGTACACCCCTGTATTATCAGTACATTATATATACAGCGCTCAGTATAAGTGAGTACACCCCTGTATTATCAGTGCATTATATATACAGGGCTCAGTATAAGTGAGTACACCCCTGTATTATCAGTGCATTATATATACAGGGCTCAGTATAAGTGAGTACACCCCTGTATTATCAGTACATTATATATACAGGGCTCAGTATAAGTGAGTACACCCCCTGTATTATCAGTACATTATATATACAGCGCTCTGTATAAGTGAGTACACCCCTGTATTATCAGTACATTATATATACAGCGCTCTGTATAAGTGAGTACACCCCTGTATTATCAGTACATTATATATACAGGGCTCAGTATAAGTGAGTACACCCCTGTATTATCAGTACATTATATATGCAGTGCTCAGTATAAGTGAGTATACCCCTGTATTATCAGTATATTATATATACAGCGCTCAGTATAAGTGAGTACACCCCTGTATTATCAGTACATTATATATACAGGGCTCAGTATAAGTGAGCACACCCCTCTATTATCAGTACATTATATATACAGGGCTCAGTATAAGTGAGTACACCCCTGTATTATCAGTACAATATATACAGCGCTCAGGATAAGTGAGTACACCCCTGTATTATCAGTACATTATATATACAGCGCTCAGTATAAGTGAGTACACCTCTGTATTATCAGTACATTATATATACAGGGCTCAGTATAAGTGAGTACACCCCCTGTATTATCAGTACATTATATATACAGCGCTCAGTATAAGTGAGTACACCCCTGCATTATCAGTACATTATATATACAGGGCTCAGTATAAGTGAGTACACCCCTGTATTATCAGGACATTATATATACAGTGCTCAGTATAAGTGAGTACACCCCTGTATTATCAGTGCATTATATATACAGCGCTCAGTATAAGTGAGTACACCCCTGTATTATCAGTACATTATATATACAGTGCTCAGTATAAGTGAGTACACCCCTGTATTATCAGTACATTATATATACAGAGCTCAGTATAAGTGAGTACACCCCTGTATTATCAGTACATTATATATACAGCGCTCAGTATAAGTGAGTACACCCCTGTATTATCAGTACATTATATATACAGTGCTCAGTATAAGTGAGTACACCCCTGTATTATCAGTACATTATATATACAGGGCTCAGTATAAGTGAGTACACCCCTGTATTATCAGGACATTATATATACAGTGCTCAGTATAAGTGAGTACACCCCTGTATTATCAGTACATTATATGTACAGCGCTCAGTATAAGTGAGTACACCCCTGTATTATCAGGACATTATATATACAGTGCTCAGTATAAGTGAGTACACCCATGTATTATCAGTACATTATATATACAGTGCTCAGTATAAGTGAGTACACCCCTGTATTATCAGTACATTATATATACAGCGCTCAGTAAAAGTGAGTACACCGCTGTATTATCAGTACATTATATATACAGCGCTCAGTATAAGTGAGTACACCCCTGTATTATCAGTACATTATATATACAGCGCTCAGTATAAGTGAGTACACCCCTGTATTATCAGTACATTATATATACAGGGCTCAGTATAAGTGACTACACCCCTGTATTATCAGTACAGTATATATACAACGCTCAGTATAAGTGAGCACACCCCTGTATTATCAGTACATTATATATACAGTGCTCAGTATAAGTGAGTACACCCCTGTATTATCAGTACATTATATATACAGGGCTCAGGATAAGTGAGTACACCCCTGTATTATCAGTACATTATATATACAGTGCTCAGTATAAGTGAGCACACCCCTGTATTATCAGTACATTATATATACAGCGCTCAGTATAAGTGAGTACACCCCTGTATTATCAGTGCATTATATATACAGGGCTCAGTATAAGTGAGTACACCCCAGTATTATCAGTACATTATATATACAGCGCTCAGTATAAGTGACTACACCCCTGTATTATCAGTACATTATATATACAGGGCTCAGTATAAGTGAGTACACCCCTGTATTATCAGTACATTATATATACAGTGCTCAGTATAAGTGAGTACACCCCTGTATTATCAGTACATTATATATACAGTGCTCAGTATAAGTGAGTACACCCCTGTATTATCAGTACATAATATATACAGGGCTTAGTATAAGTGAGTACACCCCTGTATTATCAGTACATTATATATACAGCGCTCTGTATAAGTGAGTACACCCCTGTATTATCAGTACAGTATATATACAGCGCTCAGTATAAGTGAGTAGACCCCTGTATTATCTGTACATTATATATACAGGGCTCAGTTTAAGTGAGTACACCCCTGTATTATCAGTACATTATATATACAGCGCTCTGTATAAGTGAGTACACCCCTGTATTATCAGTACATTATATATACAGCGCTCTGTATAAGTGAGTACACCCCTGTATTATCAGTACATTATATATACAGGGCTCAGTATAAGTGAGTACACCCCTGTATTATCAGTACATTATATATGCAGTGCTCAGTATAAGTGAGTACACCCCTGTATTGTCAGTATATTATATATACATCGCTCAGTATAAGTGAGTACACCCCTTTATTATCAGTACATTATATACACAGTGCTCAGTATAAGTGAGTACACCCCTGTATTATCAGTACATTATATATACAGCGCTCAGCATAAGTGAGTACACCCCTGTATTATCAGTACATTATATATACAGCGCTCAGTATAAGTGAGTACACCCCTGCATTATCAGTACATTATATATACAGCGCTCAGTATAAGTGAGTACACCACTGTATTATCAGTACATTATATATACAGCGCTCAGTATAAGTGAGTACACCCCTGTATTATCAGTACATTATATATGCAGTGCTCAGTATAAGTGAGTACACCCCTGTATTATCAGTACATTATATATACAGCGCTCAGTATAAGTGAGTACACCCCCATATTATCAGTACATTATACATAGAGCAGTCAGCAAAAGTGAGTACACCCCCCTGTATTCCCAGTACGTTATACACACAGTGCTCAGCGTAAGTGAGTACACCCAACTGTATTATCAGTACGTTATACATACAGTGCTCAGCGTCAGTGAGTACACCCCTGTATTATCAGTACATTATATATACAGGACTCAGTATAAGTGAGTACACCCCTGTATTATCAGTACATTATATATACAGCGCTCAGTACAAGTGAGTACACCCCTGTATTATCAGTACATTATATATACAGCGCTCAGCGTCAGTGAGTACACCCCTGTATTATCAGTACATTATATATACAGCGCTCAGTATAAGTGAGTACACCCCTGTATTATCAGTACATTATATATACAGTGCTCAGCGTCAGTGAGTACACCGCTGTATTATCAGTGCATTATATATACAGGGCTCAGTATAAGTGAGTACACCCCTGTATTATCAGTACATTATATATACAGCGCTCAGTATAAGTGAGTACACCCCTGTATTATCAGTATATTATATATATAGGGCTCAGCGTCAGTGAGTACACCCCTGTATTATCAGTACATTATATATACAGGGCTCAGTATAAGTGAGTACACCCCTGTATTATCAGTACATTATATATATAGGGCTCAGCGTCAGTGAGTACACCCCTGTATTATCAGTACATTATATATACAGGGCTCAGTATAAGTGAGTACACCCCCGTATTATCAGTACATTATATATACAGGGCTCAGTATAAGTGAGTACACCCCTGTATTATCAGTACATTATATATACAGGGCTCAGTATAAGTGAGTACACCCCTGTATTATCAGTACATTATATATACAGGGCTCAGTATAAGTGAGTACACCCCTGTATTATCAGTACATTATATATACAGGGCTCAGTATAAGTGAGTACATACCTCTATTATCAGTACATTATATATACAGGGCTCAGTATAAGTGAGTACATCCCTGTATTATCAGTATATTATATATACAGGGCTCAGTATAAGTGAGTACACCCCTGTATTATCAGTACATTATATATACAGGGCTCAGTATAAGTGAGTACACCCCTGTAGTATCAGTACATTATATATACAGCGCTCAGTATAAGTGAGTACACCCCTGTATTATCAGTACATTATATATACAGTGCTCAGTATAAGTGAGTACACCCTCCTGTATTATCAGTACATTATATATACAGGGCTCAGTATAAGTGAGTACACCCCTGTATTATCAGTACATTATATATACAGGGCTCAGTATAAGTGAGTACACCCCCCTGTATTATCAGTACATTATATATACAGGGCTCAGTATAAGTGAGTACACACCTGTATTATCAGTACATTATATAAAAAGCGCTCAGTATAAGTGTGTACACCCTCCTGTATTATCAGTACATTATATATACAGGGCTCAGTATAAGTGAGTACACCCCTGTATTATCAGTACATTATATATACAGGGCTCAGTATAAGTGAGTACATCCCTGTATTATCAGTACATTATATATACAGGGCTCAGTATAAGTGAGTACACCCCCCTGTATTATCAGTACATTATATATACAGGACTCAGTATAAGTGAGTACACCCCTGTATTATCAGTACATTATATATACAGGGCTAAGTATAAGTGAGTACACCCCTGTATTATCAGTACTTTATATATATAGCGCTCAGTAAAAGTGAGTACACACCTGTATTATCAGTACATTAAATATACAGCGCTCAGTATAAGTGAGTACACCGCTGTATTATCAGTACATTATATATACAGGGCTAAGTATAAGTGAGTACACCCCTGTATTATCAGTACTTTATATATATAGCGCTCAGTATAAGTGAGTACACACCTGTATTATCAGTACATTAAATATACAGCGCTCAGTATAAGTGAGTACACCCCTGTATTACCAGTACATTATATATACAGCGCTCAGCGTCAGTGAGTACACCCCTGTATAATCAGTACATTATATATACAGCGCTCAGTATAAGTGAGTACACCCTCCTGTATTATCAATACATTATATATACAGCGCTCAGTATAAGTGAGTACACCCCTGTATTATCAGTACATTATACATAGAGCAGTCAGCAAAAGTGAGTACACCTCCCTGTATTCTCAGCACGTTATACACACAGGGCTCAGCGTAAGTGAGTACACCCCCCTGTATTTTCAGTACGTTATACACACAGTGCTCAGCGTAAGTGAGTACACCCCCCTGTATTATCAGTACGTTATACATACAGTGCTCAGCGTCATTGAGTACACCCCTGTATTATCAGTACATTATATATACAGGACTCAGTATAAGTGAGTACACCCCTGTATTATCAGTACATTATATATACAGGGCTCAGTATAAGTGAGTACACCGCTGTATTATCAGTACATTATATATACAGGGCTTAGTATAAGTGAGTACACCCCTGTATTATCAGTACATTATATATACAGCGCTCTGTATAAGTGAGTACACCCCTGTATTATCAGTACATTATATATACAGGGCTCAGTTTAAGTGAGTACACCCCTGTATTATCAGTACATTATATATACAGCGCTCTGTATAAGTGAGTACACCCCTGTATTATCAGTACATTATATATACAGCGCTCTGTATAGGTGAGTACACCCCTGTATTTTCAGTACATTATATATACAGGGCTCAGTATAAGTGAGTACACCCCTGTATTATCAGTACATTATATATGCAGTGCTCAGTATAAGTGAGTACACCCCTGTATTATCAGTATATTATATATACAGCGCTCAGTATAAGTTAGTACACCCCTTTATTATCAGTACATTATATACACAGTGCTCAGTATAAGTGAGTACACCCCTGTATTATCAGTACATTATATATACAGCGCTCAGCATAAGTGAGTACACCCCTGTATTATCAGTACATTATATATACAGCGCTCAGTATAAGTGAGTACACCCCTGTATTATCAGTACATTATATATACAGCGCTCAGCGTCAGTGAGTACACCCCTGTATTATCAGTACATTATATATACAGCGCTCAGTATAAGTGAGTACACCCCTGTATTATCAGTACATTATATATACAGCGCTCAGTATAAGTGAGTACACCCTCCTGTATTATCAATACATTATATATACAGCGCTCAGTATAAGTGAGTACACCCCTGTATTATCAGTACATTATACATAGAGCAGTCAGCAAAAGTGAGTACACCTCCCTGTATTCTCAGCACGTTATACACACAGGGCTCAGCGTAAGTGAGTACACCCCCCTGTATTATCAGTACGTTATACACACAGTGCTCAGCGTAAGTGAGTACACCCCCCTGTATTATCAGTACGTTATACTTACAGTGCTCAGCGTCATTGAGTACACCCCTGTATTATCAGTACATTATATATACAGGACTCAGTATAAGTGAGTACACCCCTGTATTATCAGTACATTATATATACAGGGCTCAGTATAAGTGAGTACACCGCTGTATTATCAGTACATTATATATACAGGGCTTAGTATAAGTGAGTACACCCCTGTATTATCAGTACATTATATATACAGCGCTCTGTATAAGTGAGTACACCCCTGTATTATCAGTACAGTATATATACAGCGCTCAGTATAAGTGAGTAGACCCCTATATTATCAGTACATTATATATACAGGGCTTAGTATAAGTGAGTACACCCCTGTATTATCAGTACATTATATATACAGCGCTCTGTATAAGTGAGTACACCCCTGTATTATCAGTACAGTATATATACAGTTCTCAGTATAAGTGAGTAGACCCCTGTATTATCTGTACATTATATATACAGCGCTCAGTATAAGTGAGTACACCCCTGTATTATCAGTGCATTATATATACAGGGCTCAGTATAAGTGAGTACACCCCCTGTATTATCAGTACATTATATATACAGGGCTCAGTATAAGTGAGTACACCCCCTGTATTATCAGTACATTATATATACAGGGCTCAGTATAAGTGAGTACACCCCTGTATTATCAGTACATTATATATACAGCGCTCAGTATAAGTGAGTACACCCCTGTATTATCAGTGCATTATATATACAGGGCTCAGTATAAGTGAGTACACCCCTGTATTATCAGTGCATTATATATACAGGGCTCAGTATAAGTGAGTACACCCCTGTATTATCAGTACATTATATATACAGGGCTCAGTATAAGTGAGTACACCCCCTGTATTATCAGTACATTATATATACAGCGCTCTGTATAAGTGAGTACACCCCTGTATTATCAGTACATTATATATACAGCGCTCTGTATAAGTGAGTACACCCCTGTATTATCAGTACATTATATATACAGGGCTCAGTATAAGTGAGTACACCCCCCTGTATTATCAGTACGTTATACATACAGTGCTCAGCGTCATTGAGTACACCCCTGTATTATCAGTACATTATATATACAGGACTCAGTATAAGTGAGTACACCCCTGTATTATCAGTACATTATATATACAGGGCTCAGTATAAGTGAGTACACCGCTGTATTATCAGTACATTATATATACAGGGCTTAGTATAAGTGAGTACACCCCTGTATTATCAGTACATTATATATACAGCGCTCTGTATAAGTGAGTACACCCCTGTATTATCAGTACAGTATATATACAGCGCTCAGTATAAGTGAGTAGACCCCTGTATTATCAGTACATTATATATACAGGGCTTAGTATAAGTGAGTACACCCCTGTATTATCAGTACATTATATATACAGCGCTCTCTATAAGTGAGTACACCCCTGTATTATCAGTACAGTATATATACAGCGCTCAGTATAAGTGAGTAGACCCCTGTATTATCTGTACATTATATATACAGCGCTCAGTATAAGTGAGTACACCCCTGTATTATCAGTGCATTATATATACAGGGCTCAGTATAAGTGAGTACACCCCCTGTATTATCAGTACATTATATATACAGGGCTCAGTATAAGTGAGTACACCCCCTGTATTATCAGTACATTATATATACAGGGCTCAGTATAAGTGAGTACACCGCTGTATTATCAGTACATTATATATACAGAGCTCAGTATAAGTGAGTACACCCCTGTATTATCAGTACATTATATATACAGTGCTCAGTATAAGTGAGTACACCCCTGTATTATCAGTACATTATATATACAGTGCTCAGTATAAGTGAGTACACCCCTGTATTATCAGTACATTATTTATACAGTGCTCAGTATAAGTGAGTACACCCCTGTATTATCAGTACATTATATATACAGTGCTCAGTATAAGTGAGTACACCCCTGTATTATCAGTACATTATATATACAGTGCTCAGTATAAGTGAGTACACCCCTGTATTATCAGTACATTATTTATACAGTGCTCAGTATAAGTGAGTACACCCCTGTATTATCAGTACATTATATATACAGTGCTCAGTATAAGTGAGTACACCCCTGTATTATCAGTACATTATATATACAGCGCTCAGTATAAGTGAGTACACCCCTGTATTATCAGTACATTATATATACAGTGCTCAGTATAAGTGAGTACACTCCCTCTATTATCAGTACATTATATATACAGCGCTCAGTATAAGTGAGTACACCCCTGTATTATCAGTACATTAAATATACAGGGCTCAGTATAAGTGAGTACACCCCTGTATTATCAGTACATTATATATACAGCGCTCAGTATAAGTGAGTACACCCCTGTATTATCAGTACATTATATATACAGCGCTCAGTATAAGTGAGTACACCCCTGTATTATCAGTACATTATATATACAGGGCTCAGTATAAGTGAGTACACCCCTGTATTATCAGTACATTATATATACAGCGCTCAGTATAAGAGAGTACACCCCTGTATTATCAGTACATTATATATACAGGGCTCAGTATAAGTGAGTACACCCCCCTGTATTTTCAGTACATTATACACACAGGGCTCAGCGTAAGTGAGTACACCCCCTGTATTTTCAGTACGTTATACACACAGGGCTCAGCGTAAGTGAGTACACCCCCCTGTATTATCAGTACATTATATATACAGCGCTCAGTATAAGTGAGTACACCCCCCTGTATTATCAGTACATTATATATACAGCGCTCAGTATAAGTGAGTACACTCCTTGTATTCTCAGTACATTATATATACAGGGCTCAGTATAAGTGAGTACACCCCTGTATTATCAGTGCATTATATATACAGGGCTCAGTATAAGTGAGTACACCCCTGTATTATCAGTGCATTATATATACAGGGCTCAGTATAAGTGAGTACACCCCTGTATTATCAGTACATTATATATACAGCGCTCAGTATAAGTGAGTACACCCCTGTATTATCAGTGCATTGTATATACAGGGCTCAGTATAAGTGAGTACACCCCCTGTATTATCAGTACGTTATATATACAGGGCTCAGTATAAGTGAGTACACCCCTGCATTATCAGTGCATTATATATACAGGGCTCAGTATAAGTGAGTACACCCCTGTATTATAAGTGCATTATATATACAGGGCTCAGTATAAGTGAGTACACCCCCTGTATTATCAGTGCATTATATATACAGGGCTCAGTATAAGTGAGTACACCCCCTGTATTATCAGTACATTATATATACAGGGCTCAGTATAAGTGAGTACACCCCTGTATTATCATACATTATATATACAGCGCTCAGTGTAAGTGAGTACACTCCTGTATTATCAGTACATTATATATACAGCGCTCAGTATAAGTGAGTACACCCCTGTATTATCAGTACATTATATATACAGCGCTCAGTGTAAGTGAGTACACTCCTGTATTATCTGTACATTATATATACAGCGCTCAGCGTAAGTGAGTACACCCCTGTATTATCAGTGCATTATATATACAGGGCTCAGTATAAGTGAGTACACCCCTGTATTATCAGTACAGTATATATACAGGGCTCAGTATAAGTGAGTACACCACTGTATTATCAGTGCATTATATATACAGGGCTCAGTATAAGTGAGTACACCCCTGTATTATCAGTGCATTATATATAGAGGGCTCAGTATAAGTGAGTACACCCCCTGTATTATCAGTACAGTATATATACAGGGCTCAGTATAAGTGAGTACACCCCTGTATTATCAGTGCATTATATATACAGGGCTCAGTATAAGTGAGTACACCCCTGTATTATCAGTGCATTATATATACAGGGCTCAGTATAAGTGAGTACACCCCCTGTATTATCAGTACATTATATATACAGGGCTCAGTATAAGTGAGTACACCCCTGTATTATCAGTGCATTATATATACAGGGCTCAGTATAAGTGAGTACACCCCTGTATTATCAGTACATTATATATACAGCGCTCAGTATAAGTGAGTACACCCCTGTATTTTCAGTGCATTATATATACAGGGCTCAGTATAAGTGAGAACACCCCCTGTATTATCAGTACATTATATATACAGGGCTCAGTATAAGTGAGTACACCCCCTGTATTATCAGTACGTTATATATACAGGGCTCAGTATAAGTGAGTACACCCCTGTATTATCAGTGCATTATATATACAGGGCTCAGTATAAGTGAGTACACCCCTGTATTATCAGTGCATTATATATACAGGGCTCAGTATAAGTGAGTACACCCCCTGTATTATCAGTGCATTATATATACAGGGCTCAGTATAAGTGAGTACACCCCCTGTATTATCAGTACATTATATATACAGTGCTCAGTATAAGTGAGTACACCCCTATATTATCAGTACATTATATATACAGTGCTCAGTATAAGTGAGTACACCCCTGTATTATCAGTAAATTATATATACAGTGCTCAGTATAAGTGAGTACACCCCTGTATTATCAGTACATTATTTATACAGTGCTCAGTATAAGTGAGTACACCCCTGTATTATCAGTACATTATATATACAGTGCTCAGTATAAGTGAGTACACCCCTGTATTATCAGTACATTATATATACAGCGCTCAGTATAAGTGAGTACACCCCTGTATTATCAGTACATTATATATACAGTGCTCAGTATAAGTGAGTACACTCCCTCTATTATCAGTACATTATATATACAGCGCTCAGTATAAGTGAGTACACCCCTGTATTATCAGTACATTAAATATACAGGGCTCAGTATAAGTGAGTACACCCCTGTATTATCAGTACATTATATATACAGCGCTCAGTATAAGTGAGTACACCCCTGTATTATCAGTACATTATATATACAGCGCTCAGTATAAGTGAGTACACCCCTGTATTAGCAGTACATTATATATACAGGGCTCAGTATAAGTGAGTACACCCCTGTATTATCAGTACATTATATATACAGCGCTCAGTATAAGTGAGTACACCCCTGTATTATCAGTACATTATATATACAGGGCTCAGTATAAGTGAGTACACCCCCCTGTATTTTCAGTACATTACACACACAGGGCTCAGCGTAAGTGAGTACACCCCCTGTATTTTCAGTACGTTATACACACAGGGCTCAGCGTAAGTGAGTACACCCCCCTGTATTATCAGTACATTATATATACAGCGCTCAGTATAAGTGAGTACACCCCCCTGTATTATCAGTACATTATATATACAGCGCTCAGTATAAGTGAGTACACTCCTTGTATTCTCAGTACATTATATATACAGGGCTCAGTATAAGTGAGTACACCCCTGTATTATCAGTGCATTATATATACAGGGCTCAGTATAAGTGAGTACACCCCTGTATTATCAGTGCATTATATATACAGGGCTCAGTATAAGTGAGTACACCCCTGTATTATCAGTACATTATATATACAGCGCTCAGTATAAGTGAGTACACCCCTGTATTATCAGTGCATTGTATATACAGGGCTCAGTATAAGTGAGTACACCCCCTGTATTATCAGTACGTTATATATACAGGGCTCAGTATAAGTGAGTACACCCCTGTATTATCAGTGCATTATATATACAGGGCTCAGTATAAGTGAGTACACCCCTGTATTATAAGTGCATTATATATACAGGGCTCAGTATAAGTGAGTACACCCCCTGTATTATCAGTGCATTATATATACAGGGCTCAGTATAAGTGAGTACACCCCCTGTATTATCAGTACATTATATATACAGGGCTCAGTATAAGTGAGTACACCCCTGTATTATCAGTACATTATATATACAGCGCTCAGTGTAAGTGAGTACACTCCTGTATTATCAGTACATTATATATACAGGGCTCAGTATAAGTGAGTACACCCCTGTATTATCAGTACATTATATATACAGCGCTCAGTGTAAGTGAGTACACTCCTGTATTATCTGTACATTATATATACAGCGCTCAGCGTAAGTGAGTACACCCCTGTATTATCAGTGCATTATATATACAGGGCTCAGTATAAGTGAGTACACCCCTGTATTATCAGTACAGTATATATACAGGGCTCAGTATAAGTGAGTACACCCCCTGTATTCTCAGTACATTATATATACAGCGCTCAGTATAAGTGAGTACACCACTGTATTATCAGTACATTATATATACAGTGCTCAGTATAAGTGAGTACACCCCTGTATTATCAGTACATTA
This sequence comes from Phyllobates terribilis, assembly GCF_046119375.1. NCBI lineage: Eukaryota > Metazoa > Chordata > Amphibia > Anura > Dendrobatidae > Phyllobates > Phyllobates terribilis. The sequence continues at coordinate 19,748,985 of NW_027362766.1, forward strand.
TATATACAGTGCTCAGTATAAGTGAGTACACCCCTGTATTCTCAGTACATTATATATACAGCGCTCAGTATAAGTGAGTACACCCCTGTATTATCAGTGCATTATATATACAGGGCTCAGTATAAGTGAGTACACCCCTGTATTATCAGTACATTATATATACAGGGCTCAGTATAACTGAGTACACCCCTGTATTATCAGTGCATTATATATACAGGGCTCAGTATAAGTGAGTACACCCCCTGTATTATCAGTACATTATATATACAGTGCTCAGTATAAGTGAGTACACCCCTGTATTATCAGTGCATTATATATACAGGGCTCAGTATAAGTGAGTACACCCCCCTGTATTATCAGTGCATTATATATACAGCGCTCAGTATAAGTGAGTACACCCCTGTATTATCAGTGCATTATATATACAGGGCTTAGTATAAGTGAGTACACCCCTGTATTATCAGTACATTATATATACAGGGCTTAGTATAAGTGAGTACACCCCCTCTATTATCAGTACATTATATATACAGGGCTCAGTATAAGTGAGTACACCCCCTGTATTATCAGTACATTATATATACAGTGCTCAGTATAAGTGAGTACACCCCTGTATTATCAGTGCATTATATATACAGGGCTCAGTATAAGTGAGTACACCCCCCTGTATTATCAGTGCATTATATATACAGCGCTCAGTATAAGTGAGTACACCCCTGTATTATCAGTGCATTATATATACAGGGCTTAGTATAAGTGAGTACACCCCTGTATTATCAGTACATTATATATACAGGGCTTAGTATAAGTGAGTACACCCCCTCTATTATCAGTACATTATATATACAAGGCTCAGTATAAGTGAGTACACCGCTGTATTATCAGTGCATTATATATACAGGGCTCAGTATAAGTGAGTACACCGCTGTATTATCAGTACATTATATAAACAGGGCTCAGTATAAGTGAGTACACCCCCCTGTATTATCAGTGCATTATATATACAGGGCTTAGTATAAGTGAGTACACCCCTGTATTATCAGTGCATTATATATACAGGGCTTAGTATAAGTGAGTACACCCCTGTATTATCAGTGCATTATATATACAGGGCTTAGTATAAGTGAGTACACCGCTGTATTATCAGTGCATTATATATACAGGGCTTAGTATAAGTGAGTACACCCCTGTATTATCAGTACATTATATATACAGGGCTTAGTATAAGTGAGTACACCGCTGTATTATCAGTGCATTATATATACAGGGCTTAGTATAAGTGAGTACACCCCTGTATTATCAGTGCATTATATATACAGGGCTTAGTATAAGTGAGTACACCCCTGTATTATCAGTACATTATATATACAGGGCTTAGTATAAGTGAGTACACCCCTGTATTATCAGTACATTATATATACAGCGCTCAGTATAAGTGAGTACAACCCTGTATTATCAGTACATTATATATACAGGGCTCAGTATAAGTGAGTACACCCCTGTATTATCAGTGCATTATATATACAGGGCTCAGTATAAGTGAGTACACCCCTGTATTATCAGTGCATTATATATACAGGGCTCACTATAAGTGAGTACACCCCTGTATTATCAGTGCATTATATATACAGGGCTCAGTATAAGTGAGTACACCCCTGTATTATCAGTGCATTATATATACAGGGCTCAGTATAAGTGAGTACACCCCCCTGTATTATCAGTACATTATATATACAGGGCTCAGTATAAGTGAGTACACCCCCTGTATTATCAGTACATTATATATACAGTGCTCAGTATAAGTGAGTACACCCCTGTATTATCAGTACATTATATATACAGCGCTCAGTATAAGTGAGTACACCCCTGTATTATCAGTACATTATATATACAGTGCTCAGTATAAGTGAGTACACCCCTGTATTATCAGTGCATTATATATACAGGGCTCAGTATAAGTGAGTACACCCCTGTATTATCAGTACATTATATATACAGGGCTCAGTATAAGTGAGTACACCCCTGTATTATCAGTACATTATATATACAGCGCTCAGTATAAGTGAGTACACCCCTGTATTATCAGTACATTATATATACAGGGCTCAGTATAAGTGAGTACACCCCTGTATTATCAGTACATTATATATACAGCGCTCAGTATAAGTGAGTACACCCCTGTATTATCAGTACATTATATATACAGGGCTCAGTATAAGTGAGTACACCCCTGTATTATCAGTACATTATATATACAGCGCTCAGTATAAGTGAGTACACCCCTGTATTATCAGTGCATTATATATACAGGGCTCAGTATAAGTGAGTACACCCCTGTATTATCAGTACATTATATATACAGGGCTCAGTATAAGTGAGTACACCCCTGTATTATCAGTACATTATATATACAGCGCTCAGTATAAGTGAGTACACCCCTGTATTATCAGTACATTATATATACAGGGCTCAGTATAAGTGAGTACACCCCTGTATTATCAGTACATTATATATACAGCGCTCAGTATAAGTGAGTACACCCCTGTATTATCAGTACATTATATATACAGGGCTCAGTATAAGTGAGTACACCCCTGTATTATCAGTACATTATATATACAGCGCTCAGTATAAGTGAGTACACCCCTGTATTATCAGTACATTATATATACAGGGCTCAGTATAAGTGAGTACACCCCTGTATTATCAGTACATTATATATACAGCGCTCAGTATAAGTGAGTACACCGCTGTATTATCAGTACATTATAAATACAGCGCTCTGTATAAGTGAGTACACCCCTGTATTATCAGTACATTATATATACAGTGCTCAGTATAAGTGAGTACACGCCTGTATTATCAGTACATTATATATACAGCGCTCAGTATAAGTGAGTACACCCCTGTATTATCAGTACATTATATATACAGTGCTCAGTATAAGTGAGTACACCCCTGTATTATCAGTGCATTATATATACAGGGCTCAGTATAAGTGAGTACACCCCTGTATTATCAGTGCATTATATATACAGGGCTCAGTATAAGTGAGTACACCCCCCTGTATTATCAGTGCATTATATATACAGGGCTCAGTATAAGTGAGTACACCCCTGTATTATCAGTACATTATATATACAGGGCTCAGTATAAGTGAGTACACCCCTGTATTATCAGTACATTATATATACAGCGCTCAGTATAAGTGAGTACACCCCTGTATTATCAGTACATTATATATACAGCGCTCAGTATAAGTGAGTACACCCCTGTATTATCAGTACATTATATATACAGAGCTCAGTATTATTGAGTACACCCCTGTATTATCAGTACATTATATATACAGGGCTAAGTATAAGTGAGTACACCCCTGTATTATCAGTACATTATATATACAGCGCTCAGTATAAGTGAGTACACCCCTGTATTATCAGTACATTATATATACAGAGCTCAGTATAAGTGAGTACACCCCTGTATTATCAGTACATTATATATACAGGGCTCAGTATAAGTGAGTACACCCCTGTATTATCAGTACATTATATATACAGGGCTCAGTATAAGTGAGTACACCCCTGTATTATCAGTACATTATATATACAGGGCTCAGTATAAGTGAGTACACCCCTGTATTATCAGTACATTATATATACAGGGCTCAGTATAAGTGAGTACACCCCTGTATTATCAGTACATTATATATACAGCGCTCAGTATAAGTGAGTACACCCCTGTATTATCAGTACATTATATATACAGCGCTCAGTATAAGTGAGTACACCCCTGTATTATCAGTACATTATATATACAGAGCTCAGTATAAGTGAGTACACCCCTGTATTATCAGTACATTATATATACAGGGCTCAGTATAAGTGAGTACACCCCTGTATTATCAGTACATTATATATACAGGGCTCAGTATAAGTGAGTACACCCCTGTATTATCAGTACATTATATATACAGCGCTCAGTATAAGTGAGTACACCCCTGTATTATCAGTACATTATATATACAGCGCTCAGTATAAGTGAGTACACCCCTGTATTATCAGTACATTATATATACAGCGCTCAGTATAAGTGAGTACACCCCTGTATTATCAGTACATTATATATACAGCGCTCAGTATAAGTGAGTACACCGCTGTATTATCAGTATATTATATATACAGGGCTCAGTATAAGTGAGTACACCCCTGTATTATCAGTGCATTATATATACAGGGCTCAGTATAAGTGCGTAAACCCCTGTATTATCAGTGCATTATATATACAGGGCTCAGTATAAGTGAGTACACCCCCTGTATTATCAGTGCATTATATATACAGGGCTCAGTATAAGTGAGTACACCCCTGTATTATCAGTGCATTATATATACAGGGCTCAGTATAAGTGAGTACACCCCTGTATTATCAGTGCATTATATATAGAGGGCTCAGTATAAGTGAGTACACCCCTGTATTATCAGTGCATTATATATAGAGGGCTCAGTATAAGTGAGTACACCCCCTGTATTATCAGTACAGTATATATACAGGGCTCAGTATAAGTGAGTACACCCCTGTATTATCAGTGCATTATATATACAGGGCTCAGTATAAGTGAGTACACCCCTGTATTATCAGTGCATTATATATACAGGGCTCAGTATAAGTGAGTACACCCCCTGTATTATCAGTACATTATATATACAGGGCTCAGTATAAGTGAGTACACCCCCTGTATTATCAGTACATTATATATACAGGGCTCAGTTTAAGTGAGTACACCCCTGTATTATCAGTGCATTATATATACAGGGCTCAGTATAAGTGAGTACACCCCTGTATTATCAGTACATTATATATACAGCGCTCAGTATAAGTGAGTACACCCCTGTATTATCAGTACATTATATATACAGGGCTCAGTATAAGTGAGTACACCCCTGTATTATCAGTACATTATATATACAGCGCTCAGTATAAGTGAGTACACCCCTGTATTATCAGTACATTATATATACAGGGCTCAGTATAAGTGAGTACACCCCTGTATTATCAGTACATTATATATACAGCGCTCAGTATAAGTGAGTACACCCCTGTATTATCAGTACATTATATATACAGGGCTCAGTATAAGTGAGTACACCCCTGTATTATCAGTACATTATATATACAGCGCTCAGTATAAGTGAGTACACCGCTGTATTATCAGTACATTATAAATACAGCGCTCTGTATAAGTGAGTACACCCCTGTATTATCAGTACATTATATATACAGTGCTCAGTATAAGTGAGTACACGCCTGTATTATCAGTACATTATATATACAGCGCTCAGTATAAGTGAGTACACCCCTGTATTATCAGTACATTATATATACAGTGCTCAGTATAAGTGAGTACACCCCTGTATTATCAGTGCATTATATATACAGGGCTCAGTATAAGTGAGTACACCCCTGTATTATCAGTGCATTATATATACAGGGCTCAGTATAAGTGAGTACACCCCCCTGTATTATCAGTGCATTATATATACAGGGCTCAGTATAAGTGAGTACACCCCTGTATTATCAGTACATTATATATACAGGGCTCAGTATAAGTGAGTACACCCCTGTATTATCAGTACATTATATATACAGCGCTCAGTATAAGTGAGTACACCCCTGTATTATCAGTACATTATATATACAGCGCTCAGTATAAGTGAGTACACCCCTGTATTATCAGTACATTATATATACAGAGCTCAGTATTATTGAGTACACCCCTGTATTATCAGTACATTATATATACAGGGCTAAGTATAAGTGAGTACACCCCTGTATTATCAGTACATTATATATACAGCGCTCAGTATAAGTGAGTACACCCCTGTATTATCAGTACATTATATATACAGAGCTCAGTATAAGTGAGTACACCCCTGTATTATCAGTACATTATATATACAGGGCTCAGTATAAGTGAGTACACCCCTGTATTATCAGTACATTATATATACAGGGCTCAGTATAAGTGAGTACACCCCTGTATTATCAGTACATTATATATACAGGGCTCAGTATAAGTGAGTACACCCCTGTATTATCAGTACATTATATATACAGGGCTCAGTATAAGTGAGTACACCCCTGTATTATCAGTACATTATATATACAGCGCTCAGTATAAGTGAGTACACCCCTGTATTATCAGTACATTATATATACAGCGCTCAGTATAAGTGAGTACACCCCTGTATTATCAGTACATTATATATACAGAGCTCAGTATAAGTGAGTACACCCCTGTATTATCAGTACATTATATATACAGGGCTCAGTATAAGTGAGTACACCCCTGTATTATCAGTACATTATATATACAGGGCTCAGTATAAGTGAGTACACCCCTGTATTATCAGTACATTATATATACAGCGCTCAGTATAAGTGAGTACACCCCTGTATTATCAGTACATTATATATACAGCGCTCAGTATAAGTGAGTACACCCCTGTATTATCAGTACATTATATATACAGCGCTCAGTATAAGTGAGTACACCCCTGTATTATCAGTACATTATATATACAGCGCTCAGTATAAGTGAGTACACCGCTGTATTATCAGTATATTATATATACAGGGCTCAGTATAAGTGAGTAAACCCCTGTATTATCAGTGCATTATATATACAGGTCTCAGTATAAGTGCGTAAACCCCTGTATTATCAGTGCATTATATATACAGGGCTCAGTATAAGTGAGTACACCCCCTGTATTATCAGTGCATTATATATACAGGGCTCAGTATAAGTGAGTACACCCCTGTATTATCAGTGCATTATATATACAGGGCTCAGTATAAGTGAGTACACCCCTGTATTATCAGTGCATTATATATAGAGGGCTCAGTATAAGTGAGTACACCCCTGTATTATCAGTGCATTATATATAGAGGGCTCAGTATAAGTGAGTACACCCCCTGTATTATCAGTACAGTATATATACAGGGCTCAGTATAAGTGAGTACACCCCTGTATTATCAGTGCATTATATATACAGGGCTCAGTATAAGTGAGTACACCCCTGTATTATCAGTGCATTATATATACAGGGCTCAGTATAAGTGAGTACACCCCCTGTATTATCAGTACATTATATATACAGGGCTCAGTATAAGTGAGTACACCCCCTGTATTATCAGTACATTATATATACAGGGCTCAGTTTAAGTGAGTACACCCCTGTATTATCAGTGCATTATATATACAGGGCTCAGTATAAGTGAGTACACCCCTGTATTATCAGTACATTATATATACAGCGCTCAGTATAAGTGAGTACACCCCTGTATTATCAGTGCATTATATATACAGGGCTCAGTGTAAGTGAGAACACCCCCTGTATTATCAGTACCTTATATATACAGGGCTCAGTATAAGTGAGTACACCCCCTGTATTATCAGTACGTTATATATACAGGGCTCAGTATAAGTGAGTACACCCCTGTATTATCAGTGCATTATATATACAGGGCTCAGTATAAGTGAGTACACCCCTGTATTATCAGTGCATTATATATACAGGGCTCAGTATAAGTGAGTACACCCCCTGTATTATCAGTGCATTATATATACAGGGCTCAGTATAAGTGAGTACACCCCTGTATTATCAGTACATTATATATACAGGGCTCAGTATAAGTGAGTACACCCCCTGTATTATCAGTACATTATATATACAGCGCTCTGTATAAGTGAGTACACCCCTGTATTATCAGTACATTATATATACAGCGCTCTGTATAAGTGAGTACACCCCTGTATTATCAGTACATTATATATACAGGGCTCAGTATAAGTGAGTACACCCCTGTATTATCAGTACATTATATATGCAGTGCTCAGTATAAGTGAGTATACCCCTGTATTATCAGTATATTATATATACAGCGCTCAGTATAAGTGAGTACACCCCTGTATTATCAGTACATTATATATACAGGGCTCAGTATAAGTGAGCACACCCCTCTATTATCAGTACATTATATATACAGGGCTCAGTATAAGTGAGTACACCCCTGTATTATCAGTACATTATATATACAGCGCTCTGTATAAGTGAGTACACCCCTGTATTCTCAGGACATTATATATACAGGGCTCAGTATAAGTGAGTACACCCCTGTATTATCAGTACATTATATATACAGTGCTCAGTATAAGTGAGTACACCCCTGTATTATCAGTACATTATATATACAGTGCTCAGTATAAGTGAGTACACCCCTGTATTATCAGTACATTATATATACAGCGCTCTGTATAAGTGAGTACACCCCTGTATTATCAGTACATTATATATACAGTGCTCAGTATAAGTGAGTACACCCCTGTATTATCAGTACATTATATATACAGTGCTCAGTATAAGTGAGTACACCCCTGTATTATCAGTACAATATATACAGCGCTCAGGATAAGTGAGTACACCCCTGTATTATCAGTACATTATATATACAGCGCTCAGTATAAGTGAGTACACCTCTGTATTATCAGTACATTATATATACAGGGCTCAGTATAAGTGAGTACACCCCCTGTATTATCAGTACATTATATATACAGCGCTCAGTATAAGTGAGTACACCCCTGCATTATCAGTACATTATATATACAGGGCTCAGTATAAGTGAGTACACCCCTGTATTATCAGGACATTATATATACAGTGCTCAGTATAAGTGAGTACACCCCTGTATTATCAGTGCATTATATATACAGCGCTCAGTATAAGTGAGTACACCCCTGTATTATCAGTACATTATATATACAGTGCTCAGTATAAGTGAGTACACCCCTGTATTATCAGTACATTATATATACAGAGCTCAGTATAAGTGAGTACACCCCTGTATTATCAGTACATTATATATACAGGGCTCAGTATAAGTGAGTACACCCCCCTGTATTATCAGTACGTTATACATACAGTGCTCAGCGTCATTGAGTACACCCCTGTATTATCAGTACATTATATATACAGGACTCAGTATAAGTGAGTACACCCCTGTATTATCAGTACATTATATATACAGGGCTCAGTATAAGTGAGTACACCGCTGTATTATCAGTACATTATATATACAGGGCTTAGTATAAGTGAGTACACCCCTGTATTATCAGTACATTATATATACAGCGCTCTGTATAAGTGAGTACACCCCTGTATTATCAGTACAGTATATATACAGCGCTCAGAATAAGTGAGTAGACCCCTGTATTATCAGTACATTATATATACAGGGCTTAGTATAAGTGAGTACAACCCTGTATTATCAGTACATTATATATACAGCGCTCTGTATAAGTGAGTACACCCCTGTATTATCAGTACAGTATATATACAGCGCTCAGTATAAGTGAGTAGACCCCTGTATTATCTGTACATTATATATACAGCGCTCAGTATAAGTGAGTACACCCCTGTATTATCAGTGCATTATATATACAGGGCTCAGTATAAGTGAGTACACCCCCTGTATTATCAGTACATTATATATACAGGGCTCAGTATAAGTGAGTACACCCCCTGTATTATCAGTACATTATATATACAGGGCTCAGTATAAGTGAGTACACCCCTGTATTATCAGTACATTATATATACAGCGCTCAGTATAAGTGAGTACACCCCTGTATTATCAGTGCATTATATATACAGGGCTCAGTATAAGTGAGTACACCCCTGTATTATCAGTGCATTATATATACAGGGCTCAGTATAAGTGAGTACACCCCTGTATTATCAGTACATTATATATACAGGGCTCAGTATAAGTGAGTACACCCCCTGTATTATCAGTACATTATATATACAGCGCTCTGTATAAGTGAGTACACCCCTGTATTATCAGTACATTATATATACAGCGCTCTGTATAAGTGAGTACACCCCTGTATTATCAGTACATTATATATACAGGGCTCAGTATAAGTGAGTACACCCCTGTATTATCAGTACATTATATATGCAGTGCTCAGTATAAGTGAGTATACCCCTGTATTATCAGTATATTATATATACAGCGCTCAGTATAAGTGAGTACACCCCTGTATTATCAGTACATTATATATACAGGGCTCAGTATAAGTGAGCACACCCCTCTATTATCAGTACATTATATATACAGGGCTCAGTATAAGTGAGTACACCCCTGTATTATCAGTACAATATATACAGCGCTCAGGATAAGTGAGTACACCCCTGTATTATCAGTACATTATATATACAGCGCTCAGTATAAGTGAGTACACCTCTGTATTATCAGTACATTATATATACAGGGCTCAGTATAAGTGAGTACACCCCCTGTATTATCAGTACATTATATATACAGCGCTCAGTATAAGTGAGTACACCCCTGCATTATCAGTACATTATATATACAGGGCTCAGTATAAGTGAGTACACCCCTGTATTATCAGGACATTATATATACAGTGCTCAGTATAAGTGAGTACACCCCTGTATTATCAGTGCATTATATATACAGCGCTCAGTATAAGTGAGTACACCCCTGTATTATCAGTACATTATATATACAGTGCTCAGTATAAGTGAGTACACCCCTGTATTATCAGTACATTATATATACAGAGCTCAGTATAAGTGAGTACACCCCTGTATTATCAGTACATTATATATACAGCGCTCAGTATAAGTGAGTACACCCCTGTATTATCAGTACATTATATATACAGTGCTCAGTATAAGTGAGTACACCCCTGTATTATCAGTACATTATATATACAGGGCTCAGTATAAGTGAGTACACCCCTGTATTATCAGGACATTATATATACAGTGCTCAGTATAAGTGAGTACACCCCTGTATTATCAGTACATTATATGTACAGCGCTCAGTATAAGTGAGTACACCCCTGTATTATCAGGACATTATATATACAGTGCTCAGTATAAGTGAGTACACCCATGTATTATCAGTACATTATATATACAGTGCTCAGTATAAGTGAGTACACCCCTGTATTATCAGTACATTATATATACAGCGCTCAGTAAAAGTGAGTACACCGCTGTATTATCAGTACATTATATATACAGCGCTCAGTATAAGTGAGTACACCCCTGTATTATCAGTACATTATATATACAGCGCTCAGTATAAGTGAGTACACCCCTGTATTATCAGTACATTATATATACAGGGCTCAGTATAAGTGACTACACCCCTGTATTATCAGTACAGTATATATACAACGCTCAGTATAAGTGAGCACACCCCTGTATTATCAGTACATTATATATACAGTGCTCAGTATAAGTGAGTACACCCCTGTATTATCAGTACATTATATATACAGGGCTCAGGATAAGTGAGTACACCCCTGTATTATCAGTACATTATATATACAGTGCTCAGTATAAGTGAGCACACCCCTGTATTATCAGTACATTATATATACAGCGCTCAGTATAAGTGAGTACACCCCTGTATTATCAGTGCATTATATATACAGGGCTCAGTATAAGTGAGTACACCCCAGTATTATCAGTACATTATATATACAGCGCTCAGTATAAGTGACTACACCCCTGTATTATCAGTACATTATATATACAGGGCTCAGTATAAGTGAGTACACCCCTGTATTATCAGTACATTATATATACAGTGCTCAGTATAAGTGAGTACACCCCTGTATTATCAGTACATTATATATACAGTGCTCAGTATAAGTGAGTACACCCCTGTATTATCAGTACATAATATATACAGGGCTTAGTATAAGTGAGTACACCCCTGTATTATCAGTACATTATATATACAGCGCTCTGTATAAGTGAGTACACCCCTGTATTATCAGTACAGTATATATACAGCGCTCAGTATAAGTGAGTAGACCCCTGTATTATCTGTACATTATATATACAGGGCTCAGTTTAAGTGAGTACACCCCTGTATTATCAGTACATTATATATACAGCGCTCTGTATAAGTGAGTACACCCCTGTATTATCAGTACATTATATATACAGCGCTCTGTATAAGTGAGTACACCCCTGTATTATCAGTACATTATATATACAGGGCTCAGTATAAGTGAGTACACCCCTGTATTATCAGTACATTATATATGCAGTGCTCAGTATAAGTGAGTACACCCCTGTATTGTCAGTATATTATATATACATCGCTCAGTATAAGTGAGTACACCCCTTTATTATCAGTACATTATATACACAGTGCTCAGTATAAGTGAGTACACCCCTGTATTATCAGTACATTATATATACAGCGCTCAGCATAAGTGAGTACACCCCTGTATTATCAGTACATTATATATACAGCGCTCAGTATAAGTGAGTACACCCCTGCATTATCAGTACATTATATATACAGCGCTCAGTATAAGTGAGTACACCACTGTATTATCAGTACATTATATATACAGCGCTCAGTATAAGTGAGTACACCCCTGTATTATCAGTACATTATATATGCAGTGCTCAGTATAAGTGAGTACACCCCTGTATTATCAGTACATTATATATACAGCGCTCAGTATAAGTGAGTACACCCCCATATTATCAGTACATTATACATAGAGCAGTCAGCAAAAGTGAGTACACCCCCCTGTATTCCCAGTACGTTATACACACAGTGCTCAGCGTAAGTGAGTACACCCAACTGTATTATCAGTACGTTATACATACAGTGCTCAGCGTCAGTGAGTACACCCCTGTATTATCAGTACATTATATATACAGGACTCAGTATAAGTGAGTACACCCCTGTATTATCAGTACATTATATATACAGCGCTCAGTACAAGTGAGTACACCCCTGTATTATCAGTACATTATATATACAGCGCTCAGCGTCAGTGAGTACACCCCTGTATTATCAGTACATTATATATACAGCGCTCAGTATAAGTGAGTACACCCCTGTATTATCAGTACATTATATATACAGTGCTCAGCGTCAGTGAGTACACCGCTGTATTATCAGTGCATTATATATACAGGGCTCAGTATAAGTGAGTACACCCCTGTATTATCAGTACATTATATATACAGCGCTCAGTATAAGTGAGTACACCCCTGTATTATCAGTATATTATATATATAGGGCTCAGCGTCAGTGAGTACACCCCTGTATTATCAGTACATTATATATACAGGGCTCAGTATAAGTGAGTACACCCCTGTATTATCAGTACATTATATATATAGGGCTCAGCGTCAGTGAGTACACCCCTGTATTATCAGTACATTATATATACAGGGCTCAGTATAAGTGAGTACACCCCCGTATTATCAGTACATTATATATACAGGGCTCAGTATAAGTGAGTACACCCCTGTATTATCAGTACATTATATATACAGGGCTCAGTATAAGTGAGTACACCCCTGTATTATCAGTACATTATATATACAGGGCTCAGTATAAGTGAGTACACCCCTGTATTATCAGTACATTATATATACAGGGCTCAGTATAAGTGAGTACATACCTCTATTATCAGTACATTATATATACAGGGCTCAGTATAAGTGAGTACATCCCTGTATTATCAGTATATTATATATACAGGGCTCAGTATAAGTGAGTACACCCCTGTATTATCAGTACATTATATATACAGGGCTCAGTATAAGTGAGTACACCCCTGTAGTATCAGTACATTATATATACAGCGCTCAGTATAAGTGAGTACACCCCTGTATTATCAGTACATTATATATACAGTGCTCAGTATAAGTGAGTACACCCTCCTGTATTATCAGTACATTATATATACAGGGCTCAGTATAAGTGAGTACACCCCTGTATTATCAGTACATTATATATACAGGGCTCAGTATAAGTGAGTACACCCCCCTGTATTATCAGTACATTATATATACAGGGCTCAGTATAAGTGAGTACACACCTGTATTATCAGTACATTATATAAAAAGCGCTCAGTATAAGTGTGTACACCCTCCTGTATTATCAGTACATTATATATACAGGGCTCAGTATAAGTGAGTACACCCCTGTATTATCAGTACATTATATATACAGGGCTCAGTATAAGTGAGTACATCCCTGTATTATCAGTACATTATATATACAGGGCTCAGTATAAGTGAGTACACCCCCCTGTATTATCAGTACATTATATATACAGGACTCAGTATAAGTGAGTACACCCCTGTATTATCAGTACATTATATATACAGGGCTAAGTATAAGTGAGTACACCCCTGTATTATCAGTACTTTATATATATAGCGCTCAGTATAAGTGAGTACACACCTGTATTATCAGTACATTAAATATACAGCGCTCAGTATAAGTGAGTACACCGCTGTATTATCAGTACATTATATATACAGGGCTAAGTATAAGTGAGTACACCCCTGTATTATCAGTACTTTATATATATAGCGCTCAGTATAAGTGAGTACACACCTGTATTATCAGTACATTAAATATACAGCGCTCAGTATAAGTGAGTACACCCCTGTATTACCAGTACATTATATATACAGCGCTCAGCGTCAGTGAGTACACCCCTGTATAATCAGTACATTATATATACAGCGCTCAGTATAAGTGAGTACACCCTCCTGTATTATCAATACATTATATATACAGCGCTCAGTATAAGTGAGTACACCCCTGTATTATCAGTACATTATACATAGAGCAGTCAGCAAAAGTGAGTACACCTCCCTGTATTCTCAGCACGTTATACACACAGGGCTCAGCGTAAGTGAGTACACCCCCCTGTATTTTCAGTACGTTATACACACAGTGCTCAGCGTAAGTGAGTACACCCCCCTGTATTATCAGTACGTTATACATACAGTGCTCAGCGTCATTGAGTACACCCCTGTATTATCAGTACATTATATATACAGGACTCAGTATAAGTGAGTACACCCCTGTATTATCAGTACATTATATATACAGGGCTCAGTATAAGTGAGTACACCGCTGTATTATCAGTACATTATATATACAGGGCTTAGTATAAGTGAGTACACCCCTGTATTATCAGTACATTATATATACAGCGCTCTGTATAAGTGAGTACACCCCTGTATTATCAGTACATTATATATACAGGGCTCAGTTTAAGTGAGTACACCCCTGTATTATCAGTACATTATATATACAGCGCTCTGTATAAGTGAGTACACCCCTGTATTATCAGTACATTATATATACAGCGCTCTGTATAGGTGAGTACACCCCTGTATTTTCAGTACATTATATATACAGGGCTCAGTATAAGTGAGTACACCCCTGTATTATCAGTACATTATATATGCAGTGCTCAGTATAAGTGAGTACACCCCTGTATTATCAGTATATTATATATACAGCGCTCAGTATAAGTTAGTACACCCCTTTATTATCAGTACATTATATACACAGTGCTCAGTATAAGTGAGTACACCCCTGTATTATCAGTACATTATATATACAGCGCTCAGCATAAGTGAGTACACCCCTGTATTATCAGTACATTATATATACAGCGCTCAGTATAAGTGAGTACACCCCTGTATTATCAGTACATTATATATACAGCGCTCAGCGTCAGTGAGTACACCCCTGTATTATCAGTACATTATATATACAGCGCTCAGTATAAGTGAGTACACCCTCCTGTATTATCAATACATTATATATACAGCGCTCAGTATAAGTGAGTACACCCCTGTATTATCAGTACATTATACATAGAGCAGTCAGCAAAAGTGAGTACACCTCCCTGTATTCTCAGCACGTTATACACACAGGGCTCAGCGTAAGTGAGTACACCCCCCTGTATTATCAGTACGTTATACACACAGTGCTCAGCGTAAGTGAGTACACCCCCCTGTATTATCAGTACGTTATACTTACAGTGCTCAGCGTCATTGAGTACACCCCTGTATTATCAGTACATTATATATACAGGACTCAGTATAAGTGAGTACACCCCTGTATTATCAGTACATTATATATACAGGGCTCAGTATAAGTGAGTACACCGCTGTATTATCAGTACATTATATATACAGGGCTTAGTATAAGTGAGTACACCCCTGTATTATCAGTACATTATATATACAGCGCTCTGTATAAGTGAGTACACCCCTGTATTATCAGTACAGTATATATACAGCGCTCAGTATAAGTGAGTAGACCCCTATATTATCAGTACATTATATATACAGGGCTTAGTATAAGTGAGTACACCCCTGTATTATCAGTACATTATATATACAGCGCTCTGTATAAGTGAGTACACCCCTGTATTATCAGTACAGTATATATACAGTTCTCAGTATAAGTGAGTAGACCCCTGTATTATCTGTACATTATATATACAGCGCTCAGTATAAGTGAGTACACCCCTGTATTATCAGTGCATTATATATACAGGGCTCAGTATAAGTGAGTACACCCCCTGTATTATCAGTACATTATATATACAGGGCTCAGTATAAGTGAGTACACCCCCTGTATTATCAGTACATTATATATACAGGGCTCAGTATAAGTGAGTACACCCCTGTATTATCAGTACATTATATATACAGCGCTCAGTATAAGTGAGTACACCCCTGTATTATCAGTGCATTATATATACAGGGCTCAGTATAAGTGAGTACACCCCTGTATTATCAGTGCATTATATATACAGGGCTCAGTATAAGTGAGTACACCCCTGTATTATCAGTACATTATATATACAGGGCTCAGTATAAGTGAGTACACCCCCTGTATTATCAGTACATTATATATACAGCGCTCTGTATAAGTGAGTACACCCCTGTATTATCAGTACATTATATATACAGCGCTCTGTATAAGTGAGTACACCCCTGTATTATCAGTACATTATATATACAGGGCTCAGTATAAGTGAGTACACCCCCCTGTATTATCAGTACGTTATACATACAGTGCTCAGCGTCATTGAGTACACCCCTGTATTATCAGTACATTATATATACAGGACTCAGTATAAGTGAGTACACCCCTGTATTATCAGTACATTATATATACAGGGCTCAGTATAAGTGAGTACACCGCTGTATTATCAGTACATTATATATACAGGGCTTAGTATAAGTGAGTACACCCCTGTATTATCAGTACATTATATATACAGCGCTCTGTATAAGTGAGTACACCCCTGTATTATCAGTACAGTATATATACAGCGCTCAGTATAAGTGAGTAGACCCCTGTATTATCAGTACATTATATATACAGGGCTTAGTATAAGTGAGTACACCCCTGTATTATCAGTACATTATATATACAGCGCTCTCTATAAGTGAGTACACCCCTGTATTATCAGTACAGTATATATACAGCGCTCAGTATAAGTGAGTAGACCCCTGTATTATCTGTACATTATATATACAGCGCTCAGTATAAGTGAGTACACCCCTGTATTATCAGTGCATTATATATACAGGGCTCAGTATAAGTGAGTACACCCCCTGTATTATCAGTACATTATATATACAGGGCTCAGTATAAGTGAGTACACCCCCTGTATTATCAGTACATTATATATACAGGGCTCAGTATAAGTGAGTACACCGCTGTATTATCAGTACATTATATATACAGAGCTCAGTATAAGTGAGTACACCCCTGTATTATCAGTACATTATATATACAGTGCTCAGTATAAGTGAGTACACCCCTGTATTATCAGTACATTATATATACAGTGCTCAGTATAAGTGAGTACACCCCTGTATTATCAGTACATTATTTATACAGTGCTCAGTATAAGTGAGTACACCCCTGTATTATCAGTACATTATATATACAGTGCTCAGTATAAGTGAGTACACCCCTGTATTATCAGTACATTATATATACAGTGCTCAGTATAAGTGAGTACACCCCTGTATTATCAGTACATTATTTATACAGTGCTCAGTATAAGTGAGTACACCCCTGTATTATCAGTACATTATATATACAGTGCTCAGTATAAGTGAGTACACCCCTGTATTATCAGTACATTATATATACAGCGCTCAGTATAAGTGAGTACACCCCTGTATTATCAGTACATTATATATACAGTGCTCAGTATAAGTGAGTACACTCCCTCTATTATCAGTACATTATATATACAGCGCTCAGTATAAGTGAGTACACCCCTGTATTATCAGTACATTAAATATACAGGGCTCAGTATAAGTGAGTACACCCCTGTATTATCAGTACATTATATATACAGCGCTCAGTATAAGTGAGTACACCCCTGTATTATCAGTACATTATATATACAGCGCTCAGTATAAGTGAGTACACCCCTGTATTATCAGTACATTATATATACAGGGCTCAGTATAAGTGAGTACACCCCTGTATTATCAGTACATTATATATACAGCGCTCAGTATAAGAGAGTACACCCCTGTATTATCAGTACATTATATATACAGGGCTCAGTATAAGTGAGTACACCCCCCTGTATTTTCAGTACATTATACACACAGGGCTCAGCGTAAGTGAGTACACCCCCTGTATTTTCAGTACGTTATACACACAGGGCTCAGCGTAAGTGAGTACACCCCCCTGTATTATCAGTACATTATATATACAGCGCTCAGTATAAGTGAGTACACCCCCCTGTATTATCAGTACATTATATATACAGCGCTCAGTATAAGTGAGTACACTCCTTGTATTCTCAGTACATTATATATACAGGGCTCAGTATAAGTGAGTACACCCCTGTATTATCAGTGCATTATATATACAGGGCTCAGTATAAGTGAGTACACCCCTGTATTATCAGTGCATTATATATACAGGGCTCAGTATAAGTGAGTACACCCCTGTATTATCAGTACATTATATATACAGCGCTCAGTATAAGTGAGTACACCCCTGTATTATCAGTGCATTGTATATACAGGGCTCAGTATAAGTGAGTACACCCCCTGTATTATCAGTACGTTATATATACAGGGCTCAGTATAAGTGAGTACACCCCTGCATTATCAGTGCATTATATATACAGGGCTCAGTATAAGTGAGTACACCCCTGTATTATAAGTGCATTATATATACAGGGCTCAGTATAAGTGAGTACACCCCCTGTATTATCAGTGCATTATATATACAGGGCTCAGTATAAGTGAGTACACCCCCTGTATTATCAGTACATTATATATACAGGGCTCAGTATAAGTGAGTACACCCCTGTATTATCATACATTATATATACAGCGCTCAGTGTAAGTGAGTACACTCCTGTATTATCAGTACATTATATATACAGCGCTCAGTATAAGTGAGTACACCCCTGTATTATCAGTACATTATATATACAGCGCTCAGTGTAAGTGAGTACACTCCTGTATTATCTGTACATTATATATACAGCGCTCAGCGTAAGTGAGTACACCCCTGTATTATCAGTGCATTATATATACAGGGCTCAGTATAAGTGAGTACACCCCTGTATTATCAGTACAGTATATATACAGGGCTCAGTATAAGTGAGTACACCACTGTATTATCAGTGCATTATATATACAGGGCTCAGTATAAGTGAGTACACCCCTGTATTATCAGTGCATTATATATAGAGGGCTCAGTATAAGTGAGTACACCCCCTGTATTATCAGTACAGTATATATACAGGGCTCAGTATAAGTGAGTACACCCCTGTATTATCAGTGCATTATATATACAGGGCTCAGTATAAGTGAGTACACCCCTGTATTATCAGTGCATTATATATACAGGGCTCAGTATAAGTGAGTACACCCCCTGTATTATCAGTACATTATATATACAGGGCTCAGTATAAGTGAGTACACCCCTGTATTATCAGTGCATTATATATACAGGGCTCAGTATAAGTGAGTACACCCCTGTATTATCAGTACATTATATATACAGCGCTCAGTATAAGTGAGTACACCCCTGTATTTTCAGTGCATTATATATACAGGGCTCAGTATAAGTGAGAACACCCCCTGTATTATCAGTACATTATATATACAGGGCTCAGTATAAGTGAGTACACCCCCTGTATTATCAGTACGTTATATATACAGGGCTCAGTATAAGTGAGTACACCCCTGTATTATCAGTGCATTATATATACAGGGCTCAGTATAAGTGAGTACACCCCTGTATTATCAGTGCATTATATATACAGGGCTCAGTATAAGTGAGTACACCCCCTGTATTATCAGTGCATTATATATACAGGGCTCAGTATAAGTGAGTACACCCCCTGTATTATCAGTACATTATATATACAGTGCTCAGTATAAGTGAGTACACCCCTATATTATCAGTACATTATATATACAGTGCTCAGTATAAGTGAGTACACCCCTGTATTATCAGTACATTATATATACAGTGCTCAGTATAAGTGAGTACACCCCTGTATTATCAGTACATTATTTATACAGTGCTCAGTATAAGTGAGTACACCCCTGTATTATCAGTACATTATATATACAGTGCTCAGTATAAGTGAGTACACCCCTGTATTATCAGTACATTATATATACAGCGCTCAGTATAAGTGAGTACACCCCTGTATTATCAGTACATTATATATACAGTGCTCAGTATAAGTGAGTACACTCCCTCTATTATCAGTACATTATATATACAGCGCTCAGTATAAGTGAGTACACCCCTGTATTATCAGTACATTAAATATACAGGGCTCAGTATAAGTGAGTACACCCCTGTATTATCAGTACATTATATATACAGCGCTCAGTATAAGTGAGTACACCCCTGTATTATCAGTACATTATATATACAGCGCTCAGTATAAGTGAGTACACCCCTGTATTAGCAGTACATTATATATACAGGGCTCAGTATAAGTGAGTACACCCCTGTATTATCAGTACATTATATATACAGCGCTCAGTATAAGTGAGTACACCCCTGTATTATCAGTACATTATATATACAGGGCTCAGTATAAGTGAGTACACCCCCCTGTATTTTCAGTACATTACACACACAGGGCTCAGCGTAAGTGAGTACACCCCCTGTATTTTCAGTACGTTATACACACAGGGCTCAGCGTAAGTGAGTACACCCCCCTGTATTATCAGTACATTATATATACAGCGCTCAGTATAAGTGAGTACACCCCCCTGTATTATCAGTACATTATATATACAGCGCTCAGTATAAGTGAGTACACTCCTTGTATTCTCAGTACATTATATATACAGGGCTCAGTATAAGTGAGTACACCCCTGTATTATCAGTGCATTATATATACAGGGCTCAGTATAAGTGAGTACACCCCTGTATTATCAGTGCATTATATATACAGGGCTCAGTATAAGTGAGTACACCCCTGTATTATCAGTACATTATATATACAGCGCTCAGTATAAGTGAGTACACCCCTGTATTATCAGTGCATTGTATATACAGGGCTCAGTATAAGTGAGTACACCCCCTGTATTATCAGTACGTTATATATACAGGGCTCAGTATAAGTGAGTACACCCCTGTATTATCAGTGCATTATATATACAGGGCTCAGTATAAGTGAGTACACCCCTGTATTATAAGTGCATTATATATACAGGGCTCAGTATAAGTGAGTACACCCCCTGTATTATCAGTGCATTATATATACAGGGCTCAGTATAAGTGAGTACACCCCCTGTATTATCAGTACATTATATATACAGGGCTCAGTATAAGTGAGTACACCCCTGTATTATCAGTACATTATATATACAGCGCTCAGTGTAAGTGAGTACACTCCTGTATTATCAGTACATTATATATACAGGGCTCAGTATAAGTGAGTACACCCCTGTATTATCAGTACATTATATATACAGCGCTCAGTGTAAGTGAGTACACTCCTGTATTATCTGTACATTATATATACAGCGCTCAGCGTAAGTGAGTACACCCCTGTATTATCAGTGCATTATATATACAGGGCTCAGTATAAGTGAGTACACCCCTGTATTATCAGTACAGTATATATACAGGGCTCAGTATAAGTGAGTACACCCCCTGTATTCTCAGTACATTATATATACAGCGCTCAGTATAAGTGAGTACACCACTGTATTATCAGTACATTATATATACAGTGCTCAGTATAAGTGAGTACACCCCTGTATTATCAGTACATTATATATACAGTGCTCAGTATAAGTGAGTACACCCCTGTATTCTCAGTACATTATATATACAGCGCTCAGTATAAGTGAGTACACCCCTGTATTATCAGTGCATTATATATACAGGGCTCAGTATAAGTGAGTACACCCCTGTATTATCAGTACATTATATATACAGGGCTCAGTATAACTGAGTACACCCCTGTATTATCAGTGCATTATATATACAGGGCTCAGTATAAGTGAGTACACCCCCTGTATTATCAGTACATTATATATACAGTGCTCAGTATAAGTGAGTACACCCCTGTATTATCAGTGCATTATATATACAGGGCTCAGTATAAGTGAGTACACCCCCCTGTATTATCAGTGCATTATATATACAGCGCTCAGTATAAGTGAGTACACCCCTGTATTATCAGTGCATTATATATACAGGGCTTAGTATAAGTGAGTACACCCCTGTATTATCAGTACATTATATATACAGGGCTTAGTATAAGTGAGTACACCCCCTCTATTATCAGTACATTATATATACAGGGCTCAGTATAAGTGAGTACACCCCCTGTATTATCAGTACATTATATATACAGTGCTCAGTATAAGTGAGTACACCCCTGTATTATCAGTGCATTATATATACAGGGCTCAGTATAAGTGAGTACACCCCCCTGTATTATCAGTGCATTATATATACAGCGCTCAGTATAAGTGAGTACACCCCTGTATTATCAGTGCATTATATATACAGGGCTTAGTATAAGTGAGTACACCCCTGTATTATCAGTACATTATATATACAGGGCTTAGTATAAGTGAGTACACCCCCTCTATTATCAGTACATTATATATACAAGGCTCAGTATAAGTGAGTACACCGCTGTATTATCAGTGCATTATATATACAGGGCTCAGTATAAGTGAGTACACCGCTGTATTATCAGTACATTATATAAACAGGGCTCAGTATAAGTGAGTACACCCCCCTGTATTATCAGTGCATTATATATACAGGGCTTAGTATAAGTGAGTACACCCCTGTATTATCAGTGCATTATATATACAGGGCTTAGTATAAGTGAGTACACCCCTGTATTATCAGTGCATTATATATACAGGGCTTAGTATAAGTGAGTACACCGCTGTATTATCAGTGCATTATATATACAGGGCTTAGTATAAGTGAGTACACCCCTGTATTATCAGTACATTATATATACAGGGCTTAGTATAAGTGAGTACACCGCTGTATTATCAGTGCATTATATATACAGGGCTTAGTATAAGTGAGTACACCCCTGTATTATCAGTACATTATATATACAGGGCTTAGTATAAGTGAGTACACCCCTGTATTATCAGTACATTATATATACAGGGCTTAGTATAAGTGAGTACACCGCTGTATTATCAGTGCATTATATATACAGGGCTTAGTATAAGTGAGTACACCCCTGTATTATCAGTGCATTATATATACAGGGCTTAGTATAAGTGAGTACACCCCTGTATTATCAGTACATTATATATACAGGGCTTAGTATAAGTGAGTACACCCCTGTATTATCAGTACATTATATATACAGCGCTCAGTATAAGTGAGTACAACCCTGTATTATCAGTACATTATATATACAGGGCTCAGTATAAGTGAGTACACCCCTGTATTATCAGTGCATTATATATACAGGGCTCAGTATAAGTGAGTACACCCCTGTATTATCAGTGCATTATATATACAGGGCTCACTATAAGTGAGTACACCCCTGTATTATCAGTGCATTATATATACAGGGCTCAGTATAAGTGAGTACACCCCTGTATTATCAGTGCATTATATATACAGGGCTCAGTATAAGTGAGTACACCCCCCTGTATTATCAGTACATTATATATACAGGGCTCAGTATAAGTGAGTACACCCCCTGTATTATCAGTACATTATATATACAGTGCTCAGTATAAGTGAGTACACCCCTGTATTATCAGTACATTATATATACAGCGCTCAGTATAAGTGAGTACACCCCTGTATTATCAGTACATTATATATACAGTGCTCAGTATAAGTGAGTACACCCCTGTATTATCAGTGCATTATATATACAGGGCTCAGTATAAGTGAGTACACCCCTGTATTATCAGTACATTATATATACAGGGCTCAGTATAAGTGAGTACACCCCTGTATTATCAGTACATTATATATACAGCGCTCAGTATAAGTGAGTACACCCCTGTATTATCAGTACATTATATATACAGGGCTCAGTATAAGTGAGTACACCCCTGTATTATCAGTACATTATATATACAGCGCTCAGTATAAGTGAGTACACCCCTGTATTATCAGTACATTATATATACAGGGCTCAGTATAAGTGAGTACACCCCTGTATTATAAGTACATTATATATACAGCGCTCAGTATAAGTGAGTACACCCCTGTATTATCAGTGCATTATATATACAGGGCTCAGTATAAGTGAGTACACCCCTGTATTATCAGTACATTATATATACAGGGCTCAGTATAAGTGAGTACACCCCTGTATTATCAGTACATTATATATACAGCGCTCAGTATAAGTGAGTACACCCCTGTATTATCAGTACATTATATATACAGGGCTCAGTATAAGTGAGTACACCCCTGTATTATCAGTACATTATATATACAGCGCTCAGTATAAGTGAGTACACCCCTGTATTATCAGTACATTATATATACAGGGCTCAGTATAAGTGAGTACACCCCTGTATTATCAGTACATTATATATACAGCGCTCAGTATAAGTGAGTACACCCCTGTATTATCAGTACATTATATATACAGGGCTCAGTATAAGTGAGTACACCCCTGTATTATCAGTACATTATATATACAGCGCTCAGTATAAGTGAGTACACCGCTGTATTATCAGTACATTATAAATACAGCGCTCTGTATAAGTGAGTACACCCCTGTATTATCAGTACATTATATATACAGTGCTCAGTATAAGTGAGTACACGCCTGTATTATCAGTACATTATATATACAGCGCTCAGTATAAGTGAGTACACCCCTGTATTATCAGTACATTATATATACAGTGCTCAGTATAAGTGAGTACACCCCTGTATTATCAGTGCATTATATATACAGGGCTCAGTATAAGTGAGTACACCCCTGTATTATCAGTGCATTATATATACAGGGCTCAGTATAAGTGAGTACACCCCCCTGTATTATCAGTGCATTATATATACAGGGCTCAGTATAAGTGAGTACACCCCTGTATTATCAGTACATTATATATACAGGGCTCAGTATAAGTGAGTACACCCCTGTATTATCAGTACATTATATATACAGCGCTCAGTATAAGTGAGTACACCCCTGTATTATCAGTACATTATATATACAGCGCTCAGTATAAGTGAGTACACCCCTGTATTATCAGTACATTATATATACAGAGCTCAGTATTATTGAGTACACCCCTGTATTATCAGTACATTATATATACAGGGCTAAGTATAAGTGAGTACACCCCTGTATTATCAGTACATTATATATACAGCGCTCAGTATAAGTGAGTACACCCCTGTATTATCAGTACATTATATATACAGAGCTCAGTATAAGTGAGTACACCCCTGTATTATCAGTACATTATATATACAGGGCTCAGTATAAGTGAGTACACCCCTGTATTATCAGTACATTATATATACAGGGCTCAGTATAAGTGAGTACACCCCTGTATTATCAGTACATTATATATACAGGGCTCAGTATAAGTGAGTACACCCCTGTATTATCAGTACATTATATATACAGGGCTCAGTATAAGTGAGTACACCCCTGTATTATCAGTACATTATATATACAGCGCTCAGTATAAGTGAGTACACCCCTGTATTATCAGTACATTATATATACAGCGCTCAGTATAAGTGAGTACACCCCTGTATTATCAGTACATTATATATACAGAGCTCAGTATAAGTGAGTACACCCCTGTATTATCAGTACATTATATATACAGGGCTCAGTATAAGTGAGTACACCCCTGTATTATCAGTACATTATATATACAGGGCTCAGTATAAGTGAGTACACCCCTGTATTATCAGTACATTATATATACAGCGCTCAGTATAAGTGAGTACACCCCTGTATTATCAGTACATTATATATACAGCGCTCAGTATAAGTGAGTACACCCCTGTATTATCAGTACATTATATATACAGCGCTCAGTATAAGTGAGTACACCCCTGTATTATCAGTACATTATATATACAGCGCTCAGTATAAGTGAGTACACCGCTGTATTATCAGTATATTATATATACAGGGCTCAGTATAAGTGAGTACACCCCTGTATTATCAGTGCATTATATATACAGGGCTCAGTATAAGTGCGTAAACCCCTGTATTATCAGTGCATTATATATACAGGGCTCAGTATAAGTGAGTACACCCCCTGTATTATCAGTGCATTATATATACAGGGCTCAGTATAAGTGAGTACACCCCTGTATTATCAGTGCATTATATATACAGGGCTCAGTATAAGTGAGTACACCCCTGTATTATCAGTGCATTATATATAGAGGGCTCAGTATAAGTGAGTACACCCCTGTATTATCAGTGCATTATATATAGAGGGCTCAGTATAAGTGAGTACACCCCCTGTATTATCAGTACAGTATATATACAGGGCTCAGTATAAGTGAGTACACCCCTGTATTATCAGTGCATTATATATACAGGGCTCAGTATAAGTGAGTACACCCCTGTATTATCAGTGCATTATATATACAGGGCTCAGTATAAGTGAGTACACCCCCTGTATTATCAGTACATTATATATACAGGGCTCAGTATAAGTGAGTACACCCCCTGTATTATCAGTACATTATATATACAGGGCTCAGTTTAAGTGAGTACACCCCTGTATTATCAGTGCATTATATATACAGGGCTCAGTATAAGTGAGTACACCCCTGTATTATCAGTACATTATATATACAGCGCTCAGTATAAGTGAGTACACCCCTGTATTATCAGTACATTATATATACAGGGCTCAGTATAAGTGAGTACACCCCTGTATTATCAGTACATTATATATACAGCGCTCAGTATAAGTGAGTACACCCCTGTATTATCAGTACATTATATATACAGGGCTCAGTATAAGTGAGTACACCCCTGTATTATCAGTACATTATATATACAGCGCTCAGTATAAGTGAGTACACCCCTGTATTATCAGTACATTATATATACAGGGCTCAGTATAAGTGAGTACACCCCTGTATTATCAGTACATTATATATACAGCGCTCAGTATAAGTGAGTACACCGCTGTATTATCAGTACATTATAAATACAGCGCTCTGTATAAGTGAGTACACCCCTGTATTATCAGTACATTATATATACAGTGCTCAGTATAAGTGAGTACACGCCTGTATTATCAGTACATTATATATACAGCGCTCAGTATAAGTGAGTACACCCCTGTATTATCAGTACATTATATATACAGTGCTCAGTATAAGTGAGTACACCCCTGTATTATCAGTGCATTATATATACAGGGCTCAGTATAAGTGAGTACACCCCTGTATTATCAGTGCATTATATATACAGGGCTCAGTATAAGTGAGTACACCCCCCTGTATTATCAGTGCATTATATATACAGGGCTCAGTATAAGTGAGTACACCCCTGTATTATCAGTACATTATATATACAGGGCTCAGTATAAGTGAGTACACCCCTGTATTATCAGTACATTATATATACAGCGCTCAGTATAAGTGAGTACACCCCTGTATTATCAGTACATTATATATACAGCGCTCAGTATAAGTGAGTACACCCCTGTATTATCAGTACATTATATATACAGAGCTCAGTATTATTGAGTACACCCCTGTATTATCAGTACATTATATATACAGGGCTAAGTATAAGTGAGTACACCCCTGTATTATCAGTACATTATATATACAGCGCTCAGTATAAGTGAGTACACCCCTGTATTATCAGTACATTATATATACAGAGCTCAGTATAAGTGAGTACACCCCTGTATTATCAGTACATTATATATACAGGGCTCAGTATAAGTGAGTACACCCCTGTATTATCAGTACATTATATATACAGGGCTCAGTATAAGTGAGTACACCCCTGTATTATCAGTACATTATATATACAGGGCTCAGTATAAGTGAGTACACCCCTGTATTATCAGTACATTATATATACAGGGCTCAGTATAAGTGAGTACACCCCTGTATTATCAGTACATTATATATACAGCGCTCAGTATAAGTGAGTACACCCCTGTATTATCAGTACATTATATATACAGCGCTCAGTATAAGTGAGTACACCCCTGTATTATCAGTACATTATATATACAGAGCTCAGTATAAGTGAGTACACCCCTGTATTATCAGTACATTATATATACAGGGCTCAGTATAAGTGAGTACACCCCTGTATTATCAGTACATTATATATACAGGGCTCAGTATAAGTGAGTACACCCCTGTATTATCAGTACATTATATATACAGCGCTCAGTATAAGTGAGTACACCCCTGTATTATCAGTACATTATATATACAGCGCTCAGTATAAGTGAGTACACCCCTGTATTATCAGTACATTATATATACAGCGCTCAGTATAAGTGAGTACACCCCTGTATTATCAGTACATTATATATACAGCGCTCAGTATAAGTGAGTACACCGCTGTATTATCAGTATATTATATATACAGGGCTCAGTATAAGTGAGTACACCCCTGTATTATCAGTGCATTATATATACAGGTCTCAGTATAAGTGCGTAAACCCCTGTATTATCAGTGCATTATATATACAGGGCTCAGTATAAGTGAGTACACCCCCTGTATTATCAGTGCATTATATATACAGGGCTCAGTATAAGTGAGTACACCCCTGTATTATCAGTGCATTATATATACAGGGCTCAGTATAAGTGAGTACACCCCTGTATTATCAGTGCATTATATATAGAGGGCTCAGTATAAGTGAGTACACCCCTGTATTATCAGTGCATTATATATAGAGGGCTCAGTATAAGTGAGTACACCCCCTGTATTATCAGTACAGTATATATACAGGGCTCAGTATAAGTGAGTACACCCCTGTATTATCAGTGCATTATATATACAGGGCTCAGTATAAGTGAGTACACCCCTGTATTATCAGTGCATTATATATACAGGGCTCAGTATAAGTGAGTACACCCCCTGTATTATCAGTACATTATATATACAGGGCTCAGTATAAGTGAGTACACCCCCTGTATTATCAGTACATTATATATACAGGGCTCAGTTTAAGTGAGTACACCCCTGTATTATCAGTGCATTATATATACAGGGCTCAGTATAAGTGAGTACACCCCTGTATTATCAGTACATTATATATACAGCGCTCAGTATAAGTGAGTACACCCCTGTATTATCAGTGCATTATATATACAGGGCTCAGTGTAAGTGAGAACACCCCCTGTATTATCAGTACCTTATATATACAGGGCTCAGTATAAGTGAGTACACCCCCTGTATTATCAGTACGTTATATATACAGGGCTCAGTATAAGTGAGTACACCCCTGTATTATCAGTGCATTATATATACAGGGCTCAGTATAAGTGAGTACACCCCTGTATTATCAGTGCATTATATATACAGGGCTCAGTATAAGTGAGTACACCCCCTGTATTATCAGTGCATTATATATACAGGGCTCAGTATAAGTGAGTACACCCCCTGTATTATCAGTACATTATATATACAGTGCTCAGTATAAGTGAGTACACCCCTATATTATCAGTACATTATATATACAGTGCTCAGTATAAGTGAGTACACCCCTGTATTATCAGTACATTATATATACAGTGCTCAGTATAAGTGAGTACACCCCTATATTATCAGTACATTATATATACAGAGCTCAGTATAAGTGAGTACACCCCTGTATTATCAGTGTATTATATATACAGGGCTCAGTATAAGTGAGTACACCACTGTATTATCAGTACATTATATATACAGGGCTCAGTATAAGTGAGTACACCCCTATATTCTCAGTACATTATATATACAGCGCTCAGTATAAGTGAGTACACCCCTGTATTATCAGTGCATTATATATACAGGGCTCAGTATAAGTGAGTACACCACTGTATTATCAGTACTTTATATATACAGTGCTCAGTATAAGTGAGTACACCACTGTATTATCAGTACATTATATATACAGCGCTCAGTATAAGTGAGTACACCCCTGTATTATCAGTACATTATATATACAGTGCTCAGTATAAGTGAGTACACCCCTATATTATCAGTACATTATATATACAGAGCTCAGTATAAGTGAGTACACCCCTGTATTATCAGTACATTATATATACAGTGCTCAGTATAAGTGAGTACACCACTGTATTATCAGTACATTATATATACAGGGCTCAGTATAAGTGACTACACCCCTGTATTATCAGTACATTATATATACAGGGCTCAGTATAAGTGAGTACACCCCTGTATTATCAGTGCATTATATATACAGGGCTCAGTATAAGTGAGTACACCCCTATATTATCAGTACATTATATATACACGGCTCAGTATAAGTGAGTACACCCCCTGTATTCTCAGTACATTATATGTACAGCGCTCAGTATAAGTGAGTACACCACTGTATTATCAGTACATTATATATACAGTGTTCAGTATAAGTGAGTACACCCCTGTATTATCAGTACATTATATATACAGTGCTCAGTATAAGTGAGTACACCCCTGTATTCTCAGTACATTATATATACAGCGCTCAGTATAAGTGAGTACACCCCTGTATTATCAGTGCATTATATATACAGGGCTCAGTATAAGTGAGTACACCCCTGTATTATCAGTACATTATATATACAGGGCTCAGTATAACTGAGTACACCCCTGTATTATCAGTGCATTATATATACAGGGCTCAGTATAAGTGAGTACACCCCCTGTATTATCAGTACATTATATATACAGTGCTCAGTATAAGTGAGTACACCCCTGTATTATCAGTGCATTATATATACAGGGCTCAGTATAAGTGAGTACACCCCCCTGTATTATCAGTGCATTATATATACAGGGTTAGTATAAGTGAGTACACCCCTGTATTATCAGTACATTATATATACAGGGCTTAGTATAAGTGAGTACACCCCCTCTATTATCAGTACATTATATATACAGGGCTCAGTATAAGTGAGTACACCCCTGTATTATCAGTGCATTATATATACAGGGCTCAGTATAAGTGAGTACACCGCTGTATTATCAGTACATTATATATACAGGGCTCAGTATAAGTGAGTACACCCCCCTGTATTATCAGTGCATTATATATACAGGGCTTAGTATAAGTGAGTACACCCCTGTATTATCAGTGCATTATATATACAGGGCTTAGTATAAGTGAGTACACCCCTGTATTATCAGTGCATTATATATACAGGGCTTAGTATAAGTGAGTACACCGCTGTATTATCAGTGCATTATATATACAGGGCTTAGTATAAGTGAGTACACCCCTGTATTATCAGTACATTATATATACAGGGCTTAGTATAAGTGAGTACACCGCTGTATTATCAGTGCATTATATATACAGGGCTTAGTATAAGTGAGTACACCCCTGTATTATCAGTGCATTATATATACAGGGCTTAGTATAAGTGAGTACACCCCTGTATTATCAGTACATTATATATACAGGGCTTAGTATAAGTGAGTACACCCCTGAATTATCAATACATTATATATACAGCGCTCAGTATAAGTGAGTACAACCCTGTATTATCAGTACATTATATATACAGCACTCAGTATAAGTGAGTACACCCCTGTATTATCAGTACATTATATATACAGCGCTCAGTATAAGTGAGTACACCCCTGTATTATCAGTACATTATATATACAGGGCTCAGTATAAGTGAGTACACCCCCCTTTATTATCAGTGCATTATATATACAGGGCTCAGTATAAGTGAGTACACCCCTGTATTATCAGTGCATTATGTATACAGGGCTCAGTATAAGTGAGTACACCCCTGTATTATCAGTGCATTATATATACAGGGCTCACTATAAGTGAGTACACCCCTGTATTATTAGTGCATTATATATACAGGGCTCAGTATAAGTGAGTACACCCCTGTATTATCAGTGCATTATGTATACAGGGCTCAGTATAAGTGAGTACACCCCCCTGTATTATCAGTACATTATATATACAGGGCTCAGTATAAGTGAGTACACCCCCTGTATTATCAGTACATTATATATACAGTGCTCAGTATAAGTGAGTACACCCCTGTATTATCAGTACATTATATATACAGCACTCAGTATAAGTGAGTACACCCCTGTATTATCAGTACATTATATATACAGTGCTCAGTATAAGTGAGTACACCCCTGTATTATCAGTGCATTATATATACAGGGCTCAGTATAAGTGAGTACACCCCTGTATTATCAGTGCATTATATATACAGGGCTCAGTATAAGTGAGTACACCCCCCTGTATTATCAGTGCATTATATATACAGGGCTCAGTATAAGTGAGTACACCCCTGTATTATCAGTACATTATATATACAGGGCTCAGTATAAGTGAGTACACCCCTGTATTATCAGTACATTATATATACAGCGCTCAGTATAAGTGAGTACACCCCTGTATTATCAGTACATTATATATACAGGGCTCAGTATAAGTGAGTACACCCCTGTATTATCAGTACATTATATATGCAGCGCTCAGTATAAGTGAGTACACCGCTGTATTATCAGTACATTATATATACAGCGCTCTGTATAAGTGAGTACACCCCTGTATTATCAGTACATTATATATACAGTGCTCAGTATAAGTGAGTACACCCCTGTATTATCAGTACATTATATATACAGCGCTCAGTATAAGTGAGTACACCTCTGTATTATCAGTACATTATATATACAGTGCTCAGTATAAGTGAGTACACCCCTGTATTATCAGTGCATTATATATACAGGGCTCAGTATAAGTGAGTACACCCCTGTATTATCAGTGCATTATATATACAGGGCTCAGTATAAGTGAGTACACCCCCCTGTATTATCAGTGCATTATATATACAGGGCTCAGTATAAGTGAGTACACCCCTGTATTATCAGTACATTATATATACAGGGCTCAGTATAAGTGAGTACACCCCTGTATTATCAGTACATTATATATACAGGGCTCAGTATAAGTGAGTACACCCCTGTATTATCAGTACATTATATATACAGGGCTCAGTATAAGTGAGTACACCCCTGTATTATCAGTACATTATATATACAGGGCTCAGTATAAGTGAGTACACCCCTGTATTATCAGTACATTATATATACAGCGCTCAGTATAAGTGAGTACACCCCTGTATTATCAGTACATTATATATACAGCGCTCAGTATAAGTGAGTACACCCCTGTATTATCAGTACATTATATATACAGAGCTCAGTATAAGTGAGTACACCCCTGTATTATCAGTACATTATATATACAGGGCTCAGTATAAGTGAGTACACCCCTGTATTATCAGTACATTATATATACAGGGCTCAGTATAAGTGAGTACACCCCTGTATTATCAGTACATTATATATACAGCGCTCAGTATAAGTGAGTACACCCCTGTATTATCAGTACATTATATATACAGCGCTCAGTATAAGTGAGTACACCCCTGTATTATCAGTATATTATATATACAGGGCTCAGTATAAGTGAGTACACCCCTGTATTATCAGTACATTATATATACAGGGCTCAGTATAAGTGAGTAAACCCCTGTATTATCAGTACATTATATATACAGCACTCAGTATAAGTGAGTACACCCCTCTATTATCAGTACATTATATATACAGCGCTCAGTATAAGTGAGTACACCCCTGTATTATCAGTATATTATATATACAGGGCTCAGTATAAGTGAGTACACCCCTGTATTATCAGTACATTATATATACAGGGCTCAGTATAAGTGACTACACCCCTGTATTATCAGTACATTATATATACAGCGCTCAGTATAAGTGAGTACACTCCTGTATTATCAGTACATTATATATACAGGGCTCAGTATAAGTGAGTACACCCCTGTATTATCAGTACATTATATATACAGGGCTCAGTATAAGTGAGTACACTCCTGTATTATCAGTACATTATATATACAGGGCTCAGTATAAGTGAGTACACCCCTGTATTATCAGTACATTATATATACAGCGCTCAGTATAAGTGAGTACACCCCTGTATTATCAGTACATTATATATACAGGGCTCAGTATAAGTGAGTACACCCCTGTATTATCAGTACATTATATATACAGCGCTCAGTATAAGTGAGTACACCCCTGTATTATCAGTACATTATATATACAGGGCTCAGTATAAGTGAGTACACCCCTGTATTATCAGTACATTATATATACAGCGATCAGTATAAGTGAGTACACCGCTGTATTATCAGTACATTATTTATACAGCGCTCAGTGTAAGTGAGTACACCCCTCTATTATCAGTACATTATATATACAGCGCTCAGTTTAAGTGAGTACACTCCTGTATTATCAGTACATTATATATACAGGGCTCAGTATAAGTGAGTACACCCCTGTATTATCAGTACATTATATATACAGCGATCAGTATAAGTGAGTACACCCCTGTATTATCAGTACATTATATATACAGGGCTCAGTATAAGTGAGTACACCCCTGTATTATCAGTACATTATATATACAGCGCTCAGTATAAGTGAGTACACCCCTGTATTATCAGTACATTATATATACAGCGCTCAGTATAAGTGAGTACACCCCTGTATTATCAGTACATTATATATACAGCGCTCAGTATAAGTGAGTACACCCCTGTATTATCAGTACATTATATATACAGCGCTCAGTATAAGTGAGTACACCGCTGTATTATCAGTATATTATATATACAGGGCTCAGTATAAGTGAGTACACCCCTGTATTATCAGTGCATTATATATACAGGTCTCAGTATAAGTGCGTAAACCCCTGTATTATCAGTGCATTATATATACAGGGCTCAGTATAAGTGAGTACACCCCCTGTATTATCAGTGCATTATATATACAGGGCTCAGTATAAGTGAGTACACCCCTGTATTATCAGTGCATTATATATACAGGGCTCAGTATAAGTGAGTACACCCCTGTATTATCAGTGCATTATATATAGAGGGCTCAGTATAAGTGAGTACACCCCTGTATTATCAGTGCATTATATATAGAGGGCTCAGTATAAGTGAGTACACCCCCTGTATTATCAGTACAGTATATATACAGGGCTCAGTATAAGTGAGTACACCCCTGTATTATCAGTGCATTATATATACAGGGCTCAGTATAAGTGAGTACACCCCTGTATTATCAGTGCATTATATATACAGGGCTCAGTATAAGTGAGTACACCCCCTGTATTATCAGTACATTATATATACAGGGCTCAGTATAAGTGAGTACACCCCCTGTATTATCAGTACATTATATATACAGGGCTCAGTTTAAGTGAGTACACCCCTGTATTATCAGTGCATTATATATACAGGGCTCAGTATAAGTGAGTACACCCCTGTATTATCAGTACATTATATATACAGCGCTCAGTATAAGTGAGTACACCCCTGTATTATCAGTGCATTATATATACAGGGCTCAGTGTAAGTGAGAACACCCCCTGTATTATCAGTACCTTATATATACAGGGCTCAGTATAAGTGAGTACACCCCCTGTATTATCAGTACGTTATATATACAGGGCTCAGTATAAGTGAGTACACCCCTGTATTATCAGTGCATTATATATACAGGGCTCAGTATAAGTGAGTACACCCCTGTATTATCAGTGCATTATATATACAGGGCTCAGTATAAGTGAGTACACCCCCTGTATTATCAGTGCATTATATATACAGGGCTCAGTATAAGTGAGTACACCCCCTGTATTATCAGTACATTATATATACAGTGCTCAGTATAAGTGAGTACACCCCTATATTATCAGTACATTATATATACAGTGCTCAGTATAAGTGAGTACACCCCTGTATTATCAGTACATTATATATACAGTGCTCAGTATAAGTGAGTACACCCCTATATTATCAGTACATTATATATACAGAGCTCAGTATAAGTGAGTACACCCCTGTATTATCAGTGTATTATATATACAGGGCTCAGTATAAGTGAGTACACCACTGTATTATCAGTACATTATATATACAGGGCTCAGTATAAGTGAGTACACCCCTATATTCTCAGTACATTATATATACAGCGCTCAGTATAAGTGAGTACACCCCTGTATTATCAGTGCATTATATATACAGGGCTCAGTATAAGTGAGTACACCACTGTATTATCAGTACTTTATATATACAGTGCTCAGTATAAGTGAGTACACCACTGTATTATCAGTACATTATATATACAGCGCTCAGTATAAGTGAGTACACCCCTGTATTATCAGTACATTATATATACAGTGCTCAGTATAAGTGAGTACACCCCTATATTATCAGTACATTATATATACAGAGCTCAGTATAAGTGAGTACACCCCTGTATTATCAGTACATTATATATACAGTGCTCAGTATAAGTGAGTACACCACTGTATTATCAGTACATTATATATACAGGGCTCAGTATAAGTGACTACACCCCTGTATTATCAGTACATTATATATACAGGGCTCAGTATAAGTGAGTACACCCCTGTATTATCAGTGCATTATATATACAGGGCTCAGTATAAGTGAGTACACCCCTATATTATCAGTACATTATATATACACGGCTCAGTATAAGTGAGTACACCCCCTGTATTCTCAGTACATTATATGTACAGCGCTCAGTATAAGTGAGTACACCACTGTATTATCAGTACATTATATATACAGTGTTCAGTATAAGTGAGTACACCCCTGTATTATCAGTACATTATATATACAGTGCTCAGTATAAGTGAGTACACCCCTGTATTCTCAGTACATTATATATACAGCGCTCAGTATAAGTGAGTACACCCCTGTATTATCAGTGCATTATATATACAGGGCTCAGTATAAGTGAGTACACCCCTGTATTATCAGTACATTATATATACAGGGCTCAGTATAACTGAGTACACCCCTGTATTATCAGTGCATTATATATACAGGGCTCAGTATAAGTGAGTACACCCCCTGTATTATCAGTACATTATATATACAGTGCTCAGTATAAGTGAGTACACCCCTGTATTATCAGTGCATTATATATACAGGGCTCAGTATAAGTGAGTACACCCCCCTGTATTATCAGTGCATTATATATACAGGGTTAGTATAAGTGAGTACACCCCTGTATTATCAGTACATTATATATACAGGGCTTAGTATAAGTGAGTACACCCCCTCTATTATCAGTACATTATATATACAGGGCTCAGTATAAGTGAGTACACCCCTGTATTATCAGTGCATTATATATACAGGGCTCAGTATAAGTGAGTACACCGCTGTATTATCAGTACATTATATATACAGGGCTCAGTATAAGTGAGTACACCCCCCTGTATTATCAGTGCATTATATATACAGGGCTTAGTATAAGTGAGTACACCCCTGTATTATCAGTGCATTATATATACAGGGCTTAGTATAAGTGAGTACACCCCTGTATTATCAGTGCATTATATATACAGGGCTTAGTATAAGTGAGTACACCGCTGTATTATCAGTGCATTATATATACAGGGCTTAGTATAAGTGAGTACACCCCTGTATTATCAGTACATTATATATACAGGGCTTAGTATAAGTGAGTACACCGCTGTATTATCAGTGCATTATATATACAGGGCTTAGTATAAGTGAGTACACCCCTGTATTATCAGTGCATTATATATACAGGGCTTAGTATAAGTGAGTACACCCCTGTATTATCAGTACATTATATATACAGGGCTTAGTATAAGTGAGTACACCCCTGAATTATCAATACATTATATATACAGCGCTCAGTATAAGTGAGTACAACCCTGTATTATCAGTACATTATATATACAGCACTCAGTATAAGTGAGTACACCCCTGTATTATCAGTACATTATATATACAGCGCTCAGTATAAGTGAGTACACCCCTGTATTATCAGTACATTATATATACAGGGCTCAGTATAAGTGAGTACACCCCCCTTTATTATCAGTGCATTATATATACAGGGCTCAGTATAAGTGAGTACACCCCTGTATTATCAGTGCATTATGTATACAGGGCTCAGTATAAGTGAGTACACCCCTGTATTATCAGTGCATTATATATACAGGGCTCACTATAAGTGAGTACACCCCTGTATTATTAGTGCATTATATATACAGGGCTCAGTATAAGTGAGTACACCCCTGTATTATCAGTGCATTATGTATACAGGGCTCAGTATAAGTGAGTACACCCCCCTGTATTATCAGTACATTATATATACAGGGCTCAGTATAAGTGAGTACACCCCCTGTATTATCAGTACATTATATATACAGTGCTCAGTATAAGTGAGTACACCCCTGTATTATCAGTACATTATATATACAGCACTCAGTATAAGTGAGTACACCCCTGTATTATCAGTACATTATATATACAGTGCTCAGTATAAGTGAGTACACCCCTGTATTATCAGTGCATTATATATACAGGGCTCAGTATAAGTGAGTACACCCCTGTATTATCAGTGCATTATATATACAGGGCTCAGTATAAGTGAGTACACCCCCCTGTATTATCAGTGCATTATATATACAGGGCTCAGTATAAGTGAGTACACCCCTGTATTATCAGTACATTATATATACAGGGCTCAGTAT
Organism: Phyllobates terribilis; assembly: GCF_046119375.1. NCBI lineage: Eukaryota > Metazoa > Chordata > Amphibia > Anura > Dendrobatidae > Phyllobates > Phyllobates terribilis. Next base: position 19,788,218 of record NW_027362766.1, read on the forward strand.
AAGTGAGTACACCCCTGTATTATCAGTACATTATATATACAGCGCTCAGTATAAGTGAGTACACCCCTGTATTATCAGTACATTATATATACAGGGCTCAGTATAAGTGAGTACACCCCTGTATTATCAGTACATTATATATGCAGCGCTCAGTATAAGTGAGTACACCGCTGTATTATCAGTACATTATATATACAGCGCTCTGTATAAGTGAGTACACCCCTGTATTATCAGTACATTATATATACAGTGCTCAGTATAAGTGAGTACACCCCTGTATTATCAGTACATTATATATACAGCGCTCAGTATAAGTGAGTACACCTCTGTATTATCAGTACATTATATATACAGTGCTCAGTATAAGTGAGTACACCCCTGTATTATCAGTGCATTATATATACAGGGCTCAGTATAAGTGAGTACACCCCTGTATTATCAGTGCATTATATATACAGGGCTCAGTATAAGTGAGTACACCCCCCTGTATTATCAGTGCATTATATATACAGGGCTCAGTATAAGTGAGTACACCCCTGTATTATCAGTACATTATATATACAGGGCTCAGTATAAGTGAGTACACCCCTGTATTATCAGTACATTATATATACAGGGCTCAGTATAAGTGAGTACACCCCTGTATTATCAGTACATTATATATACAGGGCTCAGTATAAGTGAGTACACCCCTGTATTATCAGTACATTATATATACAGGGCTCAGTATAAGTGAGTACACCCCTGTATTATCAGTACATTATATATACAGCGCTCAGTATAAGTGAGTACACCCCTGTATTATCAGTACATTATATATACAGCGCTCAGTATAAGTGAGTACACCCCTGTATTATCAGTACATTATATATACAGAGCTCAGTATAAGTGAGTACACCCCTGTATTATCAGTACATTATATATACAGGGCTCAGTATAAGTGAGTACACCCCTGTATTATCAGTACATTATATATACAGGGCTCAGTATAAGTGAGTACACCCCTGTATTATCAGTACATTATATATACAGCGCTCAGTATAAGTGAGTACACCCCTGTATTATCAGTACATTATATATACAGCGCTCAGTATAAGTGAGTACACCCCTGTATTATCAGTATATTATATATACAGGGCTCAGTATAAGTGAGTACACCCCTGTATTATCAGTACATTATATATACAGGGCTCAGTATAAGTGAGTAAACCCCTGTATTATCAGTACATTATATATACAGCACTCAGTATAAGTGAGTACACCCCTCTATTATCAGTACATTATATATACAGCGCTCAGTATAAGTGAGTACACCCCTGTATTATCAGTATATTATATATACAGGGCTCAGTATAAGTGAGTACACCCCTGTATTATCAGTACATTATATATACAGGGCTCAGTATAAGTGACTACACCCCTGTATTATCAGTACATTATATATACAGCGCTCAGTATAAGTGAGTACACTCCTGTATTATCAGTACATTATATATACAGGGCTCAGTATAAGTGAGTACACCCCTGTATTATCAGTACATTATATATACAGGGCTCAGTATAAGTGAGTACACTCCTGTATTATCAGTACATTATATATACAGGGCTCAGTATAAGTGAGTACACCCCTGTATTATCAGTACATTATATATACAGCGCTCAGTATAAGTGAGTACACCCCTGTATTATCAGTACATTATATATACAGGGCTCAGTATAAGTGAGTACACCCCTGTATTATCAGTACATTATATATACAGCGCTCAGTATAAGTGAGTACACCCCTGTATTATCAGTACATTATATATACAGGGCTCAGTATAAGTGAGTACACCCCTGTATTATCAGTACATTATATATACAGCGATCAGTATAAGTGAGTACACCGCTGTATTATCAGTACATTATTTATACAGCGCTCAGTGTAAGTGAGTACACCCCTCTATTATCAGTACATTATATATACAGCGCTCAGTTTAAGTGAGTACACTCCTGTATTATCAGTACATTATATATACAGGGCTCAGTATAAGTGAGTACACCCCTGTATTATCAGTACATTATATATACAGCGATCAGTATAAGTGAGTACACCCCTGTATTATCAGTACATTATATATACAGCGCTCAGTATAAGTGAGTACACCCTCCTGTATTATCAGTACATTATATATACAGCGCTCAGTATAAGTGAGTACACCCCTCTATTATCAGTACATTATATATACAGGGCTCAGTGTAAGTGAGTACACCCCTGTATTATCAGTACATTATATATACAGCGCTCAGTATAAGTGAGTACACCCCTGTATTATCAGTGCATTATATATACAGAGCTCAGTATAAGTGAGTACACCCCTGTATTATCAGTGCATTATATATACAGAGCTCAGTATAAGTGAGTACACCCCTGTATTATCAGTACATTATATATACAGGGCTCAGTATAAGTGAGTACACCCCTGTATTATCAGTACATTATATATACAGGGCTCAGTATAAGTGAGTACACCCCTGTATTATCAGTGTATTATATATACAGGGCTCAGTATAAGTGAGTACACCCCTGTATTATCAGTGCATTATATATAGAGGGCTCAGTATAAGTGAGTACACTCCTGTATTATCAGTACATTATATATACAGCGCTCAGTATAAGTGAGTACACCCCTGTATTATCAGTGCATTATATATACAGGGCTCAGTATAAGTGAGTACACCCCTGTATTATCAGTGCATTATATATACAGGGCTCAGTATAAGTGAGTACACCCCCTGTATTATCAGTGCATTATATATACAGGGCTCAGTATAAGTGAGTACACCCCCTGTATTATCAGTACATTATATATACAGGGCTCAGTATAAGTGAGTACACCACTGTATTATCAGTACATTATATATACAGCGCTCAGTGTAAGTGAGTACACCCCTGTATTATCAGTACAGTATATATACAGGGCTCAGTATAAGTGAGTACACCCCTGTATTATCAGTGCATTATATATACAGGGCTCAGTATAAGTGAGTACACCCCTGTATTATCAGTGCATTATATATAGAGGGCTCAGTATAAGTGAGTACACCCCCTGTATTATCAGTACAGTATATATACAGGGCTCAGTATAAGTGAGTACACCCCTGTATTATCAGTGCATTATATATACAGGGCTTAGTATAAGTGAGTACACCCCTGTATTATCAGTGCATTATATATACAGGGCTCAGTATAAGTGAGTACACCCCCTGTATTATCAGTACATTATATGTACAGGGCTCAGTATAAGTGAGTACACCCCCTGTATTATCAGTACATTATATATACAGGGCTCAGTATAAGTGAGTACACCCCTGTATTATCAGTGCATTATATATACAGGGCTCAGTATAAGTGAGTACACCCCTGTATTATCAGTACATTATATATACAGCGCTCAGTATAAGTGAGTACACCCCTGTATTATCAGTGCATTATATATACAGGGCTCAGTATAAGTGAGAACACCCCCTGTATTATCAGTACATTATATATACAGGGCTCAGTATAAGTGAGTACACCCCCTGTATTATCAGTACGTTATATATACAGGGCTCAGTATAAGTGAGTACACCCCTGTATTATCAGTGCATTATATATACAGGGCTCAGTATAAGTGAGTACACCCCTGTATTATCAGTGCATTATATATACAGGGCTCAGTATAAGTGAGTACACCCCCTGTATTATCAGTGCATTATATATACAGGGCTTAGTATAAGTGAGTACACCCCCTGTATTATCAGTACATTATATATACAGGGCTCAGTATAAGTGAGTACACCCCTGTATTATCAGTACATTATATATACAGCGCTCAGTGTAAGTGAGTACACCCCTGTATTATCAGTACATTATATATACAGCGCTCAGTATAAGTGAGTACACCCCTGTATTATCAGTACAGTATATATACAGGGCTCAGTATAAGTGAGTACACCCCTGTATTATCAGTGCATTATATATACATAGCTCAGTATAAGTGAGTACACCCCTGTATTATCAGTGCATTATATATACAGGGCTCAGTATAAGTGAGTACACCCCCTGTATTATCAGTACATTATATATACAGCGCTCAGTGTAAGTGAGTACACCCCTGTATTATCAGTACATTATCTATACAGGGCTCAGTATAAGTGAGTACACCCCTGTATTATCAGTACATTATATATACAGCGCTCAGTATAAGTGAGTACACCCCTGTATTATCAGTACATTATATATACAGTGCTCAGTATAAGTGAGTACACCCCTGTATTATCAGTGCATTATATATACAGGGCTCAGTATAAGTGAGTACACCCCTGTATTATCAGTGCATTATATATACAGGGCTCAGTATAAGGGAGTACACCCCTGTATTATCAGTACATTATATATACAGCGCTCAGTATAAGTGAGTACACCCCTGTATTATCAGTACATTATATATACAGAGCTCAGTATAAGTGAGTACACCCCTGTATTATCAGTACATTATATATACAGGGCTCAGTATAAGTGAGTACACCCCTGTATTATCAGTACATTATATATACAGCGCTCAGTATAAGTGAGTACACCCCTGTATTATCAGTACATTATATATACAGCGCTCAGTATAAGTGAGTACACCCCTGTATTATCAGTACATTATATATACAGAGCTCAGTATAAGTGAGTACACCCCTGTATTATCAGTACATTATATATACAGGGCTCAGTATAAGTGAGTACACCCCTGTATTATCAGTACATTATATATACAGCGCTCAGTATAAGTGAGTACACCCCTGTATTATCAGTACATTATATATACAGCGCTCAGTATAAGTGAGTACACCGCTGTATTATCAGTATATTATATATACAGGGCTCAGTAAAAGTGAGTACACCCCTGTATTATCAGTACATTATATATACAGCGCTCAGTATAAGTGAGTACACAGCTGTATTATCAGTACATTATATATACAGCGCTCAGTATAAGTGAGTACACCGCTGTATTATCAGTATATTATATATACAGGGCTCAGTATAAGTGAGTACACCCCTGTATTATCAGTACATTATATATACAGGGCTCAGTATAAGTGAGTACACCCCTGTATTATCAGTACATTATATATACAGCACTCAGTATAAGTGAGTACACCCCTCTATTATCAGTACATTATATATACAGCGCTCAGTATAAGTGAGTACACCACTGTATTATCAGTATATTATATATACAGGGCTCAGTATAAGTGAGTACACCCCTGTATTATCAGTACATTATATATACAGGGCTCAGTATAAGTGAGTACACCGCTGTATTATCAGCACATTATATATACAGCGCTCAGTATAAGTGAGTACACCCCTTTATTATCAGTTCATTATATATACAGCGCTCAGTATAAGTGAGTACACTCCTGAATTATCAGTACATTATATATACAGGGCTCAGTATAAGTGAGTACACTCCTGTATTATCAGTACATTATATATACAGTGCTCAGTATAAGTGAGTACACCCCTGTATTATCAGTACATTATATATACAGCGCTCAGTATAAGTGAGTACACCCCTGTATTATCAGTACATTATATATACAGGGCTCAGTATAAGTGAGTACACCCCTGTATTATCAGTACATTATATATACAGCGCTCAGTATAAGTGAGTACACCCCTGTATTATCAGTACATTATATATACAGGGCTCAGTATAAGTGAGTACACCCCTGTATTATCAGTACATTATATATACAGCGATCAGTATAAGTGAGTACACCGCTGTATTATCAGTACATTATATATACAGCGCTCAGTATAAGTGAGTACACCCCTCTATTATCAGTACATTATATATACAGCGCTCAGTATAAGTGAGTACACTCCTGTATTATCAGTACATTATATATACAGGGCTCAGTATAAGTGAGTACACCCCTGTATTATCAGTACATTATATATACAGCGATCAGTATAAGTGAGTACACTCCTGTATTATCAGTACATTATATATACAGGGCTCAGTATAAGTGAGTACACCCCTGTATTATCAGTACATTATATATACAGCGCTCAGTATAAGTGAGTACACCGCTGTATTATCAGTACATTATATATACAGCGCTCAGTATAAGTGAGTACACCCCTCTATTATCAGTACATTATATATACAGCGCTCAGTATAAGTGAGTACACTTCTGTATTATCAGTACATTATATATACAGGGCTCAGTATAAGTGAGTACACTCCTGTATTATCAGTACATTATATATACAGGGCTCAGTATAAGTGAGTACACCCCTGTATTATCAGTACATTATATATACAGCGCTCAGTATAAGTGAGTACACCCCTGTATTATCAGTACATTATATATACAGGGCTCAGTATAAGTGAGTACACCCCTGTATTATCAGTGCATTATTTATACAGGGCTCAGTATAAGTGAGTACACACCTGTATTATCAGTGCATTATATATACAGGGCTCAGTGTAAGTGAGTACACCCCTGTATTATCAGTACATTATATATACAGGGCTCAGTGTAAGTGAGTACACCCCTGTATTATCAGTACATTATATATACAGCGCTCAGTATAAGTGAGTACACCCCTGTATTATCAGTGCATTATATATACAGGGCTCAGTATAAGTGAGTACACCCCTGTATTATCAGTACATTATATATACAGGGCTCAGTATAAGTGAGTACACCCCTGTATTATCAGTGCATTATATATACAGGGCTCAGTATAAGTGAGTACACCCCTGTATTATCAGTGCATTATATATACAGGCCTCAGTATAAGTGAGTACACCCCTGTATTATCAGTACATTATATATACAGCGCTCAGTATAAGTGAGTACACCCCTGTATTATCAGTGCATTATATATACAGGGCTCAGTATAAGTGAGTACACCCCCTGTATTATCAGTGCATTATATATACAGGGCTCAGTATAAGTGAGTACACCCCTGTATTATCAGTGCATTATATATACAGGGCTCAGTATAAGTGAGAACACCCCCTGTATTATCAGTGCATTATATATGCAGGGCTCAGTATAAGTGAGTACACCCTTGTATTATCAGTACATTATATATACAGGGCTCAGTATAAGTGAGTACACCCCCTGTATTATCAGTACATTATATATACAGGGCTCAGTATAAGTGAGTACACCCTTGTATTATCAGTACATTGTATATACAGCGCTCAGTGTAAGTGAGTACACCCCTGTATTATCAGTACATTATATATATAGGGCTCAGTATAAGTGAGTACACCCCTGTATTATCAGTACATTATATATACAGGGCTCAGTATAAGTGAGTACACCCCCTGTATTATCAGTACAGTATATATACAGGGCTCAGTATAAGTGAGTACACCCCTGTATTATCAGTGCATTATATATACAGGGCTCAGTATAAGTGAGTACACCCCTGTATTATCAGTGCATTATATATACAGGGCTCAGTATAAGTGAGTACACCCCCTGTATTATCAGTACAGTATATATACAGGGCTCAGTATAAGTGAGTACACCCCTGTATTATCAGTGCATTATATATACAGGGCTCAGTATAAGTGAGTACACCCCTGTATTATCAGTGCATTATATATACAGGGCTCAGTATAAGTGAGTACACCCCCTGTATTATCAGTACATTATATATACAGGGCTCAGTATAAGTGAGTAAACCCCTGTATTATCAGTACATTATATATACAGGGCTCAGTATAAGTGAGTACACCCCTGTATTATCAGTGCATTATATATACAGGGCTCAGTATAAGTGAGTACACCCCTGTATTATCAGTACATTATATATACAGCGCTCAGTATAAGTGAGTACACCCCTGTATTATCAGTGCATTATATAAACAGGGCTCAGTATAAGTGAGAACACCCCCTGTATTATCAGTACGTTATATATACAGGGCTCAGTATAAGTGAGTACACCCCTGTATTATCAGTGCATTATATATACAGGGCTCAGTATAAGTGAGTACACCCCTGTATTATCAGTGCATTATATATACAGGGCTCAGTATAAGTGAGTACACCCCCTGTATTATCACTGCATTATATATACAGGGCTCAGTATAAGTGAGTACACCCCCTGTATTATCAGTACATTATATATACAGGGCTCAGTATAAGTGAGTACACCAATGTATTATCAGTACATTAGATATACAGCGCTCAGTGTAAGTGAGTACACCCCTGTAATATCAGTACATTATATATACAGCGCTCAGTATAAGTGAGTACACCCCTGTATTATCAGTACAGTATATATACAGGGCTCAGTATAAGTGAGTACACCCCTGTATTATCAGTGCATTATATATACAGGGCTCAGTATAAGTGAGTACACCCCTGTATTATCAGTGCATTATATATACAGGGCTCAGTATAAGTGAGTACACCCCCTGTATTATCAGTACAGTATATATACAGGGCTCAGTATAAGTGAGTACACCCCTGTATTATCAGTGCATTATATATACAGGGCTCAGTATAAGTGAGTACACCCCTGTATTATCAGTGCATTATATATACAGGGCTCAGTATAAGTGAGTACACCCCCTGTATTATCAGTACATTATATATACAGGGCTCAGTATAAGTGAGTACACCCCCTGTATTATCAGTACATTATATATACAGGGCTCAGTATAAGTGAGTACACCCCTGTATTATCAGTGCATTATATATACAGGGCTCAGTATAAGTGAGTACACCCCTGTATTATCAGTGCATTATATATACAGGGCTCAGTATAAGTGAGTACACCCCTGTATTATTAGTACATTATATATACAGAGCTCAGTATAAGTGAGTACACCCCCTGTATTATCAGTACATTATATATGCAGGGCTTAGTATAAGTGAGTACACCCCTGTATTATCAGTACATTATATATACAGCGCTCAGTATAAGAGAGTACACCCCTGTATTATCAGTACATTATATATACAGCGCTCAGTATATGTGAGTACACCCCTGTATTATCAGTACATTATATATACAGGGCTCAGTATAAGTGAGTACACCCCTGTATTATCAGTACATTATATATACAGCGCTCAGTATAAGTGAGTACACCCCTGTATTATCAGGACATTATATATACAGCGCTCAGTATAAGAGAGTACACCCCTTTATTATCAGTACATTATATATACAGAGCTCAGTATAAGTGAGTACACCCCTGTATTATCAGTACATTATATATACAGCGCTCAGTATAAGTGAGTACACCCCTGTATTATCAGTACATTATATATACAGGGCTCAGTATAAGTGAGTACAACCCCTGTATTATCAGTACATTATATATACAGGGCTCAGTATAAGTGAGTACACCCCCTGTATTAACAGTACATTATATATACAGCGCTCAGTATAAGTGAGTACACCCCTGTATTATCAGTACATTATATATACAGAGCTCAGTATAAGTGAGTACACCCCTGTATTATCAGTACATTATATATACAGGGCTCAGTATAAGTGAGTACACCCCTTGTATTATCAGTACATTATATATACAGCGCTCAGTATAAGTGAGTACACCCCTGTATTATCAGTACATTATATATACAGAGCTCAGTATAAGTGAGTACACCCCTGTATTATCAGTACATTATATATATAGGGCTCAGTATAAGTGAGTACACCCCCTGTATTATCAGTACATTATATATACAGCGCTCAGTATAAGTGAGTACATCCCTGTATTATCAGTACATTATATATACAGGGCTCAGTATAAGTGAGTACACCCCTGTATTATCAGTACATTATATGTACAGCGCTCAGTATAAGTGAGTACACCCCTGTATTATCAGTACTTTATATATACAGCGCTCAGTGTAAGTGAGTACACCCCTGTATTATCAGTGCATTATATATACAGGGCTCAGTATAAGTGAGTACACCCCCTGTATTATCAGTACAGTATATATACAGGGCTCAGTATAAGTGAGTACACCCCTGTATTATCAGTGCATTATATATACAGGGCTCAGTATAAGTGAGTACACCCCTGTATTATCAGTGCATTATATATACAGGGCTCAGTATAAGTGAGTACACCCCCTGTATTATCAGTACATTATATATACAGGGCTGAATATAAGTGAGTACACCGCCTGTATTATCAGTACATTATATATACAGGGCTCAGTATAAGTGAGTACACCCCTGTATTATCAGTGCATTATATATACAGGGCTCAGTATAAGTGAGTACACCCCTGTATTATCAGTACATTATATATACAGCGCTCAGTATAAGTGAGTACACCCCTGTATTATCAGTGCATTATATATACAGGGCTCAGTATAAGTGAGAACACCCCCTGTATTATCAGTACATTATATATACAGGGCTCAGTATAAGTGAGTACACCCCCTGTATTATCAGTATGTTATATATACAGGGCTCAGTATAAGTGAGTACACCCCTGTATTATCAGTGCATTATATATACAGGGCTCAGTATAAGTGAGTACACCCCTGTATTATCAGTGCATTATATATACAGGGCTCAGTATAAGTGAGTACACCCCCTGTATTATCAGTGCATTATATATACAGGGCTCAGTATAAGTGAGTACACCCCCTGTATTATCAGTACATTATATATACAGGGCTCAGTATAAGTGAGTACACCCCTGTATTATCAGTACATTATATATACAGCGCTCAGTGTAAGTGAGTACACCCCCTGTATTATCAGTACATTATATATGCAGGGCTTAGTATAAGTGAGTACACCCCTGTATTATCAGTACATTATATATACAGCGCTCAGTATAAGAGAGTACACCCCTGTATTATCAGTACATTATATATACAGCGCTCAGTATAAGTGAGTACACCCCTGTATTATCAGTACATTATATATACAGGGCTCAGTATAAGTGAGTACACCCCTGTATTATCAGTACATTATATATGCAGCGCTCAGTATAAGTGAGTACACCCCTGTATTATCAGGACATTATATATACAGTGCTCAGTATAAGAGAGTACACCCCTGTATTATCAGTACATTATATATACAGAGCTCAGTATAAGTGAGTACACCCCTGTATTATCAGTACATTATATATACAGCGCTCAGTATAAGTGAGTACACCCCTGTATTATCAGTACATTATATATACAGGGCTCAGTATAAGTGAGTACACCCCCTGTATTATCAGTACATTATATATACAGCGCTCAGTATAAGTGAGTACACCCCTGTATTATCAGTACATTATATATACAGAGCTCAGTATAAGTGAGTACACCCCTGTATTATCAGTACATTATATATACAGGGCTCAGTATAAGTGAGTACACCCCCTGTATTATCAGTACATTATTTATACAGCGCTCAGTATAAGTGAGTACACCCCTGTATTATCAGTACATTATATATACAGAGCTCAGTATAAGTGAGTACACCCCTGTATTATCAGTACATTATATATACAGGGCTCAGTATAAGTGAGTACACCCCCTGTATTATCAGTACATTATATATACAGAGCTCAGTATAAGTGAGTACACCCCTGTATTATCAGTACATTATATATACAGGGCTCAGTATAAGTGAGTACACCCCTGTATTATCAGGACATTATATATACAGTGCTCAGTATAAGTGAGTACACCCCTGTATTATCAGTACATTATATATACAGGGCTCAGTATAAGTGAGTACACCCCTGTATTATCAGTACATTATATATACAGGGCTCAGTATAAGTGAGTACACCCCCTGTATTATCAGTACAGTATATATACAGGGCTCAGTATAAGTGAGTACACCCCTGTATTATCAGTGCATTATATATACAGGGCTCAGTATAAGTGAGTACACCCCTGTATTATCAGTGCATTATATATACAGGGCTCAGTATAAGTGAGTACACCCCCTGTATTATCAGTACATTATATATACAGGGCTCAGTATAAGTGAGTACACCCCCTGTATTATCAGTACATTATATATACAGGGCTCAGTATAAGTGAGTACACCCCTGTATTATCAGTGCATTATATATACAGGGCTCAGTATAAGTGAGTACACCCCTGTATCATCAGTACATTATATATACAGCGCTCAGTATAAGTGAGTACACCCTTGTATTATCAGTGCATTATATATACAGGGCTCAGTATAAGTGAGAACACCCCCTGTATTATCAGTACATTATATATACAGGGCTCAGTATAAGTGAGTACACCCCCTGTATTATCAGTACGTTATATATACAGGGCTCAGTATAAGTGAGTACACCCCTGTATTATCAGTGCATTATATATACAGGGCTCAGTATAAGTGAGTACACCCCTGTATTATCAGTGCATTATATATACAGGGCTCAGTATAAGTGAGTACACCCCCTGTATTATCAGTACATTATATATACAGGGCTCAGTATAAGTGAGTACACCCCTGTATTATCAGTGCATTATATATACAGGGCTCAGTATAAGTGAGTACACCCCTGTATTATCAGTACGTTATATATACAGGGCTCAGTATCAGTGAATACACCCCTGTATTATCAGTGCATTATATATACAGGGCTCAGTATAAGTGAGTACACCCCCTGTATTATCAGTGCATTATATATACAGGGCTCAGCATAAGTGAGTACACCCCCTGTAATATCAGTACATTATATATACAGGGCTCAGTATAAGTGAGTACACCCCTGTATTATCAGTACATTATATATACAGCGCTCAGTGTAAGTGAGTACACCCCTGTATTATCAGTACAATATATATACAGGGCTCAGTATAAGTGAGTACACCCCTGTATTATCAGTGCATTATATATACAGGGCTCAGTATAAGTGAGTACACCCCTGTATTATCAGTGCATTATATATACAGGGCTCAGTATAAGTGAGTACACCCCCTGTATTATTAGTACAGTATATATACAGGGCTCAGTATAAGTGAGTACACCCCTGTATTATCAGTGCATTATATATACAGGGCTCAGTATAAGTGAGTACACCCCTGTATTATCAGTGCATTATATATACAGCGCTCAGTATAAGAGAGTACACCCCTGTATTATCAGTACATTATATATACAGAGCTCAGTATAAGTGAGTACACCCCTGTATTATCAGTACATTATATATACAGGGCTCAGTATAAGTGAGTACACCCCTGTATTATCAGTACATTATATATACAGCGCTCAGTATAAGTGAGTACACCCCTGTATTATCAGTACATTATATATACAGTGCTCAGTATAAGAGAGTACACCCCTGTATTATCAGTACATTATATATACAGAGCTCAGTATAAGGGAGTACAGACCTGTATTATCAGTACATTATATATACAGCGCTCAGTATAAGTGAGTACACCCCTGTATTATCAGTACATTATATATACAGGGCTCAGTATAAGTGAGTACACCCCCTGTATTATCAGTACATTATATATACAGCGCTCAGTATAAGTCAGTACACCCCTGTATTATCAGTACATTATATATACAGAGCTCAGTATAAGTGAGTACACCCCTGTATTATCAGTACATTATATATACAGGGCTCAGTATAAGTGAGTACACCCCCTGTATTATCAGTACATTATATATACAGCGCTCAGTATAAGTGAGTACACCCCTGTATTATCAGTACATTATATATACAGAGCTCAGTATAAGTGAGTACACCCCTGTATTATCAGTACATTATATATACAGGGCTCAGTATAAGTGAGTACACCCCCTGTATTATCAGTACATTATATATACAGCGCTCAGTATAAGTGAGTACATCCCTTTATTATCAGTACATTATATATACAGGGTTCAGTATAAGTGAGTAGACCCCTGTATTATCAGTACATTATATATACAGCGCTCAGTATAAGTGAGTACACCCCTGTATTATCAGTACATGATATATACAGCGCTCAGTGTAAGTGAGTACACCCCTGTATTATCAGTACATTATATATACAGGGCTCAGTATAAGTGAGTACACCCCCTGTATTATCAGTACAGTATATATACAGGGCTCAGTATAAGTGAGTACACCCCTGTATTATCAGTGCATTATATATACAGGGCTCAGTATAAGTGAGTACACCCCTGTATTATCAGTGCATTATATATACAGGGCTCAGTATAAGTGAGTACACCCCCTGTATTATCAGTACATTATATATACAGGGCTCAGTATAAGTGAGTACACCCCCTGTATTATCAGTACATTATATATACAGGGCTCAGTATAAGTGAGTACACCCCTGTATTATCAGTGCATTATATATACAGGGCTCAGTATAAGTGAGTACACCCCTGTATTATCAGTACATTATATATACAGCGCTCAGTATAAGTGAGTACACCCCTGTATTATCAGTGCATTATATATACAGGGCTCAGTATAAGTGAGAACACCCCCTGTATTATCAGTACATTATATATACAGGGCTCAGTATAAGTGAGTACACCCCCTGTATTATCAGTACGTTATATATACAGGGCTCAGTATAGGTGAGTACACCCCTGTATTATCAGTGCATTATATATACTGTGCTCAGTATAAGTGAGTACACCCCTGAATTATCAGTGCATTATATATACAGGGCTCAGTATAAGTGAGTACACCCCCTGTATTATCAGTGCATTATATATACAGGGCTCAGTATAAGTGAGTACACCCCCTGTATTATCAGTACATTATATATACAGGGCTCAGTATAAGTGAGTACACCCCTGTATTATCAGTACATTATACATACAGCGCTCAGTGTAAGTGAGTACACCCCTGTATTATCAGTACATTATATATACAGCGCTCAGTATAAGTGAGTACACCCCTGTATTATCAGTACAGTATATATACAGGGCTCAGTATAAGTGAGTACACCCCTGTATTATCAGTGCATTATATATACAGGGCTCAGTATAAGTGAGTACACCCCTGTATTATCAGTGCATTATATATACAGGGCTCAGTATAAGTGAGTACACCCCCTGTATTATCAGTACAGTATATATACAGGGCTCAGTATAAGTGAGTACACCCCTGTATTATCAGTGCATTATATATACAGGGCTCAGTATAAGTGAGTACACCCCTGTATTATCAGTGCATTATATATACAGGGCTCAGTATAAGTGAGTACACCCCCTGTATTATCAGTACATTATATATACAGGGCTCAGTATAAGTGAGTACACCCCCTGTATTATCAGTACATTATATATACAGGGCTCAGTATAAGTGAGTACACCCCTGTATTATCAGTGCATTATATATACAGGGCTCAGTATAAGTGAGTACACCCCTGTATTATCAGTGCATTATATATACAGGGCTCAGTATAAGTGAGTACACCCCTGTATTATCAGTACATTATATACACAGGGCTCAGTATAAGTGAGTACACCCCCTGTATTATCAGTACATTATATATGCAGGGCTTAGTATAAGTGAGTACACCCCTGTATTATCAGTACATTATATATACAGCGCTCAGAATAAGAGAGTACACCCCTGTATTATCAGTACATTATATATACAGCGCTCAGTATAAGTGAGTACACCCCTGTATTATCAGTACATTATATATACAGGGCTCAGTATAAGTGAGTACACCCCTGTATTATCAGTACATTATATATACAGCGCTCAGTATAAGTGAGTACACCCCTGTATTATCAGGACATTATATATACAGTGCTCAGTATAAGAGAGTACACCCCTGTATTATCAGTACATTATATATACAGAGCTCAGTATAAGTGAGTACACTCCTGTATTATCAGTACATTATATATACAGGGCTCAGTATAAGTGAGTACACCCCCCTGTATTATCAGTACATTATATATACAGGGCTCAGTATAAGTGAGTACACCCCTGTATTATCAGTACATTATATATACAGGGCTCAGTATAAGTGAGTACACCCCTGTATTATCAGTACATTATATATACAGGGCTCAGTATAAGTGAGTACATCCCTGTATTATCAGTACATTATATATACAGAGCTCAGTGTAAGTGAGTACACCCCTGTATTATCAGTACATTATATATACAGTGCTCAGTATAAGTGAGTACACCCCTGTATTATCAGTACATTATATATACAGGGCTCAGTATAAGTGAGTACACCCCTGTATTATCAGTACATTATATATACAGGGCTCAGTATAAGTGAGTACACCCCCTGTATTATCAGTACATTATATATACAGCGCTCAGTATAAGTGAGTACACCCCTGTATTATCAGTACATTATATATACAGAGCTCAGTATAAGTGAGTACATCCCTGTATTATCAGTACATTATATATACAGGGCTCAGTATAAGTGAGTACACCCCTGTATTATGAGTACATTATATATACAGGGCTCAGTATAAGTGAGTACACTCCTGTATTATCAGTACATTATATATACAGGGCTCAGTATAAGTGAGTACACCCCCCTGTATTATCAGTACATTATATATACAGTGCTCAGTATAAGTGAGTACACCCCTGTATTATCAGTACATTATATATACAGGGCTCAGTATAAGTGAGTACACCCCTGTATTATCAGGACATTATGTATACAGTGCTCAGTATAAGTGAGTACACCCCTGTATTATCAGTACATTATATATACATCGCTCAGTATAATTGAGTACACCCCTGTATTATCAGGACATTATATATACAGTGCTCAGTATAAGAGAGTACACCCCTGTATTATCAGTACATTATATATACAGAGCTCAGTACAAGTGAGTACACCCCTGTATTATCAGTACATTATATATACAGCGCTCAGTATAAGTGAGTACACCCCTGTATTATCAGGACATTATATATACAGTGCTCAGTATAAGAGAGTACACCCCTGTATTATCAGTACATTATATATACAGAGCTCAGTATAAGTGAGTACACCCCTGTATTATCAGTACATTATATATACAGCGCTCAGTATAAGTGAGTACACCCCTGTATTATCAGTACATTATATATACAGGGCTCAGTATAAGTGAGTACACCCCTGTATTATCAGTACATTATATATAGAGAGCTCAGTATAAGTGAGTACACCCCTGTATTATCAGTACATTATATATACAGGGCTCAGTATAAGTGAGTGCACCCCCTGTATTATCAGTACATTATATATACAGCGCTCAGTATAAGTGAGTACACCCCTGTATTATCAGTACATTATATATACAGAGCTCAGTATAAGTGAGTACATCCCTGTATTATCAGTACATTATATATACAGGGCTCAGTATAAGTGAGTACACCCCTGTATTATGAGTACATTATATATACAGGGCTCAGTATAAGTGAGTACACTCCTGTATTATCAGTACATTATATATACAGGGCTCAGTATAAGTGAGTACACCCCCCTGTATTATGAGTACATTATATATACAGTGCTCAGTATAAGTGAGTACACCCCTGTATTATCAGTACATTATATATACAGGGCTCAGTATAAGTGAGTACACCCAAGTATTATCAGGACATTATATATACAGTGCTCAGTATAAGTGAGTACACCCCTGTATTATCAGTACATTATATATACAGGGCTCAGTATAAGTGAGTACACCCCTGTATTATCAGTACATTATATATACAGGGCTCAGTATAAGTGAGTACACCCCTGTATTATCAGTACATTATATATACAGAGCTCAGTATAAGTGAGTACACCCCTGTATTATCAGTACATTATATATACAGGGCTCAGTATAAGTGAGTACACCCCTGTATTATCAGTACATTATATATACAGTGCTCAGTATAAGTGAGTACACCCCTGTATTATCAGTACATTATATATACAGGGCTCAGGATAAGTGAGTACACCCCTGTATTATCAGTACATTATATATACAGAGCTCAGTATAAGTGAGTACACCCCTGTATTATCAGTACATTATATATACAGGGCTCAGTATAAGTGAGTACACCCCCTGTATTATCAGTACATTATATATACAGTGCTCAGTATAAGTGAGTACACCCCTGTATTATCAGTACATTATATATACAGAGCTCAGTATAAGTGAGTACACCCCCTGTATTATCAGTACATTATATATACAGCGCTCAGTATGAGTGAGTACATCCCTGTATTATCAGTACATTATATATACAGGGCTCAGTATAAGTGAGTACACCCCTGTATTATCAGTACATTATATATACAGAGCTCAGTATAAGTAAGTACACCCCTGTATTATCAGTACATTATATATACAGGGCTCAGTATAAGTGAGTACACCCCCTGTATTATCAGTACATTATATATACAGCGCTCAGTATAAGTGAGTACACCCCTGTATTATCAGTACATTATATATACAGAGCTCAGTATAAGTGAGTACACCCCTGTATTATCAGTACATTATATATACAGGGCTCAGTATAAGTGAGTACACCCCCTGTATTATCAGTACATTATATATACAGGGCTCAGTATAAGTGAGTACATCCCTGTATTATCAGTACATTATATATACAGGGCTCAGTATAAGTGAGTACACCCCTGTATTATCAGTACATTATATATACAGGGCTGAGTATAAGTGAGTACACTCCTGTATTATCAGTAAATTATATATACAGGGCTCAGTATAAGTGAGTACACCCCCCTGTATTATCAGTACATTATATATACAGTGCTCAGTATAAGTGAGTACACCCCTGTATTTTCAGTACATTATATATACAGGGCTCAGTATAAGTGAGTACACCCCTGTATTATCAGGACATTATATATACAGTGCTCAGTATAAGTGAGTACACCCCTGTATTATCAGTACATTATATATACAGCGCTCAGTATAAGTGAGTACATCCCTATATTATCAGTACATTATATATACAGAGCTCAGTGTAAGTGAGTACACCCCCTATATTATCAGTACGTTATACATACAGCGCTCAGTATAAGTGAGAACACCCCCTGTATTATCAGTACATTATATATATAGCGCTCAGAATAAGTGAGTACACCCCTGTATTATCAGTACATTATATATACAGCGCTCAGTATAAGTGAGTACACTCCTGTATTATCAGTACATTATACATACAGCGCTCAGTATAAGTGAGTACACCCCCCTGTATTATCAGTACATTATATATACAGGGCTCAGTATAAGTGAGTACACCCCTGTATTATCAGTATATTATATATACAGCGCTCAGTATAAGTGAGTACACCCCTGTATTCTCAGTACATTATATATACAGGGCTCAGTATAAGTGAGTACACCCCTGTATTATCAGTACATTATATATACAGCGCTCTGCGTAAGTGAGTACACCCCTGTATTATCAGTACATTATATATACAGCGCTCAGTATAAGTGAGTACACCCCCCTGTATTATCAGTACATTATATATACAGGGCTCAGTATAAGTGACTACACCCCTGTATTATCAGTATATTATATATACAGCGCTCAGTATAAGTGAGTACACCCCTGTATTCTCAGTACATTATATATACAGGGCTCAGTATAAGTGAGTACACCCCTGTATTATCAGTACATTATATATACAGTGCTCAGTATAAGTGAGAACACCCCCTGTATTCTCAGTACATTATATATACAGAGCTCAGTATAAGTGAGTACACCCCTGTATTCTCAGTACATTATATATACAGGGCTCAGTATAAGTGAGTACATCCCCTGTATTATAAGTACATTATACATACAGCGCTCTGCGTAAGTGAGTACACCCCTGTATTATCAGTACATTATATATACAGCGCTCAGTATAAGTGAGTACACCCCCCTGTATTATCAGTACTTTATATATACATGGCTCAGTATAAGTGAGTACACCCCTGTATTATCAGTATATTATATATACAGCGCTCAGTATAAGTGAGTACACCCCTGTATTCTCAGTACATTATATATGCAGGGCTCAGTATAAGTGAGTACACCCCCCTGTATTATCAGTACATTATATATACAGGGCTCAGTATAAGTGAGTACACCCCTGTATTATCAGTACATTATACATACAGCGCTCAGTATAAGTGAGTACACCCCTGTATTATCAGTACATTATATATACAGCGCTCAGTATAAGTGAGTACACCCCTGTATTATCATTACATTATATATACAGAGCTCAGTATAAGTGAGTACACCCCTGTATTATCAGTACATTATATATACAGGGCTCAGTATAAGTGAGTACACCCCCTGTATTATCAGTACGTTATATATACAGGGCTCAGTATAAGTGAGTAAACCCCTGTATTATCAGTGCATTATATATACAGTGCTCAGTATAAGTGAGTACACCCCTGTATTATCAGTGCATTATATATACAGGGCTCAGTATAAGTGAGTACACCCCCTGTATTATCAGTGCATTATATATACAGGGCTCAGTATAAGTGAGTACACCCCCTGTATTATCAGTACATTATATATACAGGGCTCAGTATAAGTGAGTACACCCCTGTATTATCAGTACATTATACATACAGCGCTTAGTGTAAGTGAGTACACCCCTGTATTATCAGTACATTATATATACAGCGCTCAGTATAAGTGAGTACACCCCTGTATTATCAGTACAGTATATATACAGGGCTCAGTATAAGTGAGTACACCCCTGTATTATCAGTGCATTATATACACAGGGCTCAGTATAAGTGAGTACACCCCTGTATTATCAGTGCATTATATATACAGGGCTCAGTATAAGTGAGTACACCCCCTGTATTATCAGTACAGTATATATACAGGGCTCAGTATAAGTGAGTACACCCCTGTATTATCAGTGCATTATATATACAGGGCTCAGTATAAGTGAGTACACCCCTGTATTATCAGTGCATTATATATACAGGGCTCAGTATAAGTGAGTACACCCCCTGTATTATCAGTACATTATATATACAGGGCTCAGTATAAGTGAGTACACCCCCTGTATTATCAGTACATTATATATACAGGGCTCAGTATAAGTGAGTACACCCCTGTATTATCAGTGCATTATATATACAGGGCTCAGTATAAGTGAGTACACCCCTGTATTATCAGTGCATTATATATACAGGGCTCAGTATAAGTGAGTACACCCCTGTATTATCAGTACATTATATACACAGGGCTCAGTATAAGTGAGTACACCCCCTGTATTATCAGTACATTATATATGCAGGGCTTAGTATAAGTGAGTACACCCCTGTATTATCAGTACATTATATATACAGCGCTCAGTATAAGAGAGTACACCCCTGTATTATCAGTACATTATATATACAGCGCTCAGTATAAGTGAGTACACCCCTGTATTATCAGTACATTATATATACAGGGCTCAGTATAAGTGAGTACACCCCTGTATTATCAGTGCATTATATATACAGCGCTCAGTATAAGTGAGTACACCCCTGTATTATCAGTACATTATATATACAGTGCTCAGTATAAGAGAGTACACCCCTGTATTATCAGTACATTATATATACAGAGCTCAGTATAAGTGAGTACACCCCTGTATTATCAGTACATTATATATACAGCGCTCAGTATAAGTGAGTACACCCCTGTATTATCAGTACATTATATATACAGGGCTCAGTATAAGTGAGTACACCCCTGTATTATCAGTACATTATATATACAGAGCTCAGTATAAGTGAGTACACCCCTGTATTATCAGTACATTATATATACAGGGCTCAGAATAAGTGAGTACACCCCCTGTATTATCAGTACATTATATATACAGCGCTCAGTATAAGTGAGTACACCCCTGTATTATCAGTACATTATATATACAGAGCTCAGTATAAGTGAGTACATCCCTGTATTATCAGTACATTATATATACAGGGCTCAGTATAAGTGAGTACACCCCTGTATTATCAGTACATTATATATACAGGGCTCAGTATAAGTGAGTACACCCCCCTGTATTATCAGTACATTATATATACAGTGATCAGTATAAGTGAGTACACCCCTGTATTATCAGTACATTATATATACAGGGCTCAGTATAAGTGAGTACACCCCTGTATTATCAGTACATTATATATACAGGGCTCAGTATAAGTGAGTACACCCCCTGTATTATCAGTACATTATATATACAGCGCTCAGTATAAGTGAGTACACCCCTGTATTATCAGTACATTATATATACAGAGCTCAGTATAAGTGAGTACATCCCTGTATTATCAGTACATTATATATACAGGGCTCAGTATAAGTGAGTACACCCCTGTATTATGAGTACATTATATATACAGGGCTCAGTATAAGTGAGTACACTCCTGTATTATCAGTACATTATATATACAGGGCTCAGTATAAGTGAGTACACCCCCTGTATTATCAGTACATTATATATACAGTGCTCAGTATAAGTGAGTACACCCCTGTATTATCAGTACATTATATATACAGGGCTCAGTATAAGTGAGTACACCCCTGTATTATCAGGACATTATATATACAGTGCTCAGTATAAGTGAGTACACCCCTGTATTATCAGTACATTATATATATATCGCTCAGTATAAGTGAGTACACCCCTGTATTATCAGGACATTATATATACAGTGCTCAGTATAAGAGAGTACACCCCTGTATTATCAGTACATTATATATACAGAGCTCAGTATAAGTGAGTACACCCCTGTATTATCAGTACATTATATATACAGCGCTCAGTATAAGTGAGTACACCCCTGTATTATCAGGACATTATATATACAGTGCTCAGTATAAGAGAGTACACCCCTGTATTATCAGTACATTATATATACAGAGCTCAGTATAAGTGAGTACACCCCTGTATTATCAGTACATTATATATACAGCGCTCAGTATAAGTGAGTACACCCCTGTATTATCAGTACATTATATATACAGGGCTCAGTATAAGTGAGTGCACCCCCTGTATTATCAGTACATTATATATACAGCGCTCAGTATAAGTGAGTACACCCCTGTATTATCAGTACATTATATATACAGAGCTCAGTATAAGTGAGTACATCCCTGTATTATCAGTACATTATATATACAGGGCTCAGTATAAGTGAGTACACCCCTGTATTATGAGTACATTATATATACAGGGCTCAGTATAAGTGAGTACACTCCTGTATTATCAGTACATTATATATACAGGGCTCAGTATAAGTGAGTACACCCCCCTGTATTATCAGTACATTATATATACAGTGCTCAGTATAAGTGAGTACACCCCTGTATTATCAGTACATTATATATACAGGGCTCAGTATAAGTGAGTACACCCCTGTATTATCAGGACATTATATATACAGTGCTCAGTATAAGTGAGTACACCCCTGTATTATCAGTACATTATATATACAGGGCTCAGTATAAGTGAGTACACCCCTGTATTATCAGTACATTATATATACAGGGCTCAGTATAAGTGAGTACACCCCTGTATTATCAGTACATTATATATACAGAGCTCAGTATAAGTGAGTACACCCCTGTATTATCAGTACATTATATATACAGGGCTCAGTATAAGTGAGTACACCCCTGTATTATCAGTACATTATATATACAGTGCTCAGTATAAGTGAGTACACCCCTGTATTATCAGTACATTATATATACAGGGCTCAGTATAAGTGAGTACACCCCTGTATTATCAGTACATTATATATACAGAGCTCAGTATAAGTGAGTACACCCCTGTATTATCAGTACATTATATATACAGGGCTCAGTATAAGTGAGTACACCCCCTGTATTATCAGTACATTATATATACAGCGCTCAGTATAAGTGAATACATCCCTGTATTATCAGTACATTATATATACAGGGCTCAGTATAAGTGAGTACACCCCTGTATTATCAGTACATTATATATACAGAGCTCAGTATAAGTAAGTACACCCCTGTATTATCAGTACATTATATATACAGGGCTCAGTATAAGTGAGTACACCCCTGTATTATCAGTACATTATATATACAGCGCTCAGTATAAGTGTGTACACCCCTGTATTATCAGTACATGATATATACAGAGCTCAGTATAAGTGAGTACACCCCTGTATTATCAGTACATTATATATACAGGGCTCAGTATAAGTGAGTACACCCCCTGTATTATCAGTACATTATATATACAGGGCTCAGTATAAGTGAGTACATCCCTGTATTATCAGTACATTATATATACAGGGCTCAGTATAAGTGAGTACACCCCTGTATTATCAGTACATTATATATACAGGGCTGAGTATAAGTGAGTACACTCCTGTATTATCAGTAAATTATATATACAGGGCTCAGTATAAGTGAGTACACCCCCCTGTATTATCAGTACATTATATATACAGTGCTCAGTATAAGTGAGTACACCCCTGTATTTTCAGTACATTATATATACAGGGCTCAGTATAAGTGAGTACACCCCTGTATTATCAGGACATTATATATACAGTGCTCAGTATAAGTGAGTACACCCCTGTATTATCAGTACATTATATATACAGCGCTCAGTATAAGTGAGTACATCCCTATATTATCAGTACATTATATATACAGAGCTCAGTGTAAGTGAGTACACCCCCTATATTATCAGTACGTTATACATACAGCGCTCAGTATAAGTGAGAACACCCCCTGTATTATCAGTACATTATATATATAGCGCTCAGAATAAGTGAGTACACCCCTGTATTATCAGTACATTATATATACAGCGCTCAGTATAAGTGAGTACACTCCTGTATTATCAGTACATTATACATACAGCGCTCAGTATAAGTGAGTACACCCCCCTGTATTATCAGTACATTATATATACAGGGCTCAGTATAAGTGAGTACACCCCTGTATTATCAGTATATTATATATACAGCGCTCAGTATAAGTGAGTACACCCCTGTATTCTCAATACATTATATATACAGGGCTCAGTATAAGTGAGTACATCCCCTGTATTATCAGTACATTATATATACAGCGCTCTGCGTAAGTGAGTACACCACTGTATTATCAGTACATTATATGTACAGCGCTCAGTATAAGTGAGTACACCCCCCTGTATTATCAGTACATTATATATACAGGGCTTAGTATAAGTGACTACACCCCTGTATTATCAGTATAGTATATATACAGCGCTCAGTATAAGTGAGTACACCCCTGTATTCTCAGTACATTATATATACAGGGCTCAGTATAAGTGAGTACACCACTGTATTATCAGTACATTATATATACAGTGCTCAGTATAAGTGAGAACACCCCCTGTATTCTCAATACATTATATATACAGAGCTCAGTATAAGTGAGTACATCCCCCTGTATTATCAGTACTTTATATATACATGGCTCAGTATAAGTGAGTACACCCCTGTATTATCAGTATATTATATATACAGCGCTCAGTATAAGTGAGTACACCCCCCTGTATTATCAGTACATTATACATACAGCGCTCTGCGTAAGTGAGTACACCCCTGTATTATCAGTACATTATATATACAGCGCTCAGTATAAGTGAGTACACCCCCCTGTATTATCAGTACTTTATATACACATGGCTCAGTATAAGTGAGTACACCCCTGTATTATCAGTATATTATATATACAGCGCTCAGTATAAGTGAGTACACCCCTGTATTCTCAGTACATTATATATGCAGGGCTCAGTATAAGTGAGTACACCCCCCTGTATTATCAGTACATTATATATACAGGGCTCAGTATAAGTGAGTACACCCCTGTATTATCAGTACATTATACATACAGCGCTCAGTATAAGTGAGTACACCCCTGTATTATCAGTACATTATATATACAGCGCTCAGTATAAGTGAGTACACCCCTGTATTATCATTACATTATATATACAGAGCTCAGTATAAGTGAGTACACCCCTGTATTATCAGTACATTATATATACAGGGCTCAGTATAAGTGAGTACACCCCCTGTATTATCAGTACATTATATATACAGCGCTCAGTATAAGTGAGTACACCCCTGTATTATCAGTACATTATATATACAGCGCTCAGTGTAAGTGAGTACACCCCCTGTATTCTCAGTACATTATATATACAGGGCTCAGTATAAGTGAGTACACCCCTGTATTATCAGTACATTATATATACAGAGCTCAGTATAAGTGAGTACACCCCTGTATTATCATTACATTATATATACAGAGCTCAGTATAAGTGAGTACACCCCTGTATTATCAGTACATTATATATACAGCGCTCAGTGTAAGTGAGTACACCCCCTGTATTCTCAGTACATTATATATACAGGGCTCAGTATAAGTGAGTACACCCCTGTATTATCATTACATTATATATACAGAGCTCAGTATAAGTGAGTACACCCCTGTATTATCAGTACATTATATATACAGCGCTCAGTGTAAGTGAGTACATCCCCTGTATTATCAGTACATTATATATACAGGGCTCAGTATAAGTGAGTACACCCCTGTATTATCAGTACATTATAAATACAGGGCCCAGTATAAGTGAGTACACCCCTGTATTATCATTACATTATATATACAGAGCTCAGTATAAGTGAGTACACCCCTGTATTATCAGTACATTATATATACAGCGCTCAGTATAAGTGAGTACACCCCTGTATTATCATTACATTATATATACAAAGCTCAGTATAAGTGAGTACACCCCTGTATTATCAGTACATTATATATACAGGGCTCAGTGTAAGTGAGTACACCCCTGTATTATCAGTACATTATATATACAGGGCTCAGTATAAGTGAGTACACCCCTGTATTATCAGTACATTATATATACAGCGCTCAGTATAAGTGAGTACACCCCTGTATTATCAGTACATTATATATACAGCGCTCAGTATAAGTGAGTACACCCCTGTATTATCAGTACATTATATATACAGGGCTCAGTATAAGTGAGTACACCCCTGTATTATCAGTACATTATATATATAGCGCTCAGTATAAGTGAGTACACCCCTGTATTATCAGTACATAATATATACAGTGCTCAGTATAAGTGAGTACACCCCTGTATTATCAGTACATTATATACACAGCGCTCAGTATAAGTGAGTACACCCCTGTATTATCAGTACATTATACATACAGCACTCAGCATAAGTGAGTACACCCCTGTATTATCAGTACATTATATATACAGTGCTCAGTATAAGTGAGTACACCCCTATATTATCAGTACATTATATATACAGCGCTCAGTATAAGTGAGTACACCCCTGTATTATCAGTACATTATATATACAGGGCTCAGTATAAGTGAGTACATCCCCTGTATTATCAGTACATTATATATACAGCGCTCAGTATAAGTGAGTACACCCCTGTATTATCAGTACATGATATACACAGCGCTCAGTATAAGTGAGTACACCCCCTGCCTTCTCAGTACATTATATATACAGGGCTCAGTATAAGTGAGTACACCTCTGTATTATCAGTACATTATATATACAGGGCTCAGTATAAGTGAGTACACCCCTGTATTATCAGTACATTATATATACAGGGCTCAGTATAAGTGAGTACACCCCCTGTATTATCAGTACATTATATATACAGTGCTCAGTATAAGTGAGTACACCCTCCTGTATTATCAGTACGTTATACATACAGTGCTCAGTATAAGTGAGTACACCCCCTTTATTCTCAGTACGTTATACATACAGCGCTCAGTATAAGTGAGTACACCCTCCTGTATTATCAGTACGTTATACATACAGTGCTCAGTATAAGTGAGTACACCCCCTGTATTCTCAGTACGTTATACATACAGCGCTCAGTATAAGTGAGTACACCCTCCTGTATTATCAGTACATTATATATACAGCGCTCAGTATAAGTGAGTACACCCCTGTATTATCAGAACATTATATATACAGTGCTCAGTATAAGTGAGTACACCCCTATATTATCAGTACATTATATATACAGTGCTCAGTTTAAGTGAGTACACCCTCCTGTATTATCAGTACGTTATACATACAGTGCTCAGTATAAGTGAGTACACCCCCTTTATTCTCAGTACGTTATACATACAGCGCTCAGTATAAGTGAGTACACCCTCCTGTATTATCAGTACGTTATACATACAGTGCTCAGTATAAGTGAGTACACCCCCTGTATTCTCAGTACGTTATACATACAGCGCTCAGTATAAGTGAGTACACCCTCCTGTATTATCAGTACATTATATATACAGCGCTCAGTATAAGTGAGTACACCCCTGTATTATCAGAACATTATATATACAGGGCTCAGTATAAGTGAGTACACCCCTGTATTATCAGTACATTATATATACAGCGCTCAGTATAAGTGAGTACACCCCTGTATTATCAGTACATTATATATACAGGGCTCAGTATAAGTGAGTACATCCCTGTATTATCAGTACATTATATATACAGCGCTCAGTATAAGTGAGTACACCCCTGTATTATCAGTACATTATATATACAGGACTCAGTGTAAGTGAGTACACCCCTGTATTCTCAGTTCGTTATATATACAGGGCTCAGTATAAGTGAGTACACCCCTGTATTATCAGTACGTTATATATACAGGGCTCAGTATAAGTGAGTACACCCCCAGTATTATCAGTACATTATATATACAGGGCTCAGTATAATTGAGTACACCCCTGTATTATCAGTACATTATATACACACGGCTCAGTATAAGTGAGTACACCCCTGTATTATCAGTACATTATATATACAGCGCTCAGTATAAGTGAGTACACTCCTGTATTATCAGTACATTATATACACAGGGCTCAGTATAAGTGAGTACACCCCTGTATTCTCAGCACGTTATATATACAGCGCTCAGTGTAATTGAGTACACCCCCTGTATTATCAGTACATTATATATACAGCGCTCAGTGTAAGTGAGTACACCCCCTGTATTCTCAGTACATTATATATACAGCGTTCAGCATGAGTGAGTACACCCCTGTATTATCAGTACATTATATATACAGGGCTCAGTATAAGTGAGTACACCCCTGTATTATCAGTACATTATATATACAGGGCTCAGTATAAGTGAGTACACCCCTGTATTATCAGTACATTATATATACAGCGCTCAGTATAAGTGAGTACACCCCTGTATTATCAGTACATTATATAAACAGCGCTCAGTATAAGTGAGTACATCCCTGTATTATCAGTACATTATATAAACAGCGCTCAGTATAAGTGAGTACACCCCCTGTATTATCAGTACATTATATATACAGCGTTCAGTATAAGTGAGTACACCCCCTGTATTCTCAGTACATTATATATACAGCGCTCAGTGTAAGTGAGTACACCCCCTGTATTCTCAGTACATTATATATACAGCGCTCAGTATAAGTGAGTACACCCCCTGTATTATCAGTACATTATATATACAGCGTTCAGCATGAGTGAGTACACCCCTGTATTATCAGTACATTATATATACAGCGTTCAGTATAAGTGAGTACACCCATGTATTATCAGTACATTATATATACAGGGCTCAGTATAAGTGAGCACACCCTCCTGTATTATCAGTACATTATATATACAGCGCTCAGTATAAGTGAGTACACCCCTGTATTATCAGTACATTATATATACAGGGCTCAGTATAAGTGAGTACACCCCTGTATTATCAGTACATTATATATACACTTCTCAGTGTAAGTGAGTACACCCCTGTATTATCAGTACATTATATATACAGCGCTCAGTATAAGTGAGTACACCCCTGTATTATCAGTACATTATATATACAGGGCTCAGTATAAGTGAGTACACCCCTGTATTATCAGTACATTATATATACAGGGCTCAGTATAAGTGAGTACACCCCCTGTATTATCAGTACATTATATATACAGCGCTCAGTATAAGTGAGTACACCCCTGTATTATCAGTACATTATATATACAGCGCTCAGTATAAGTGAGTACACCCCCTGTATTATCAGTACATTATATATACAGCGCTCAGTATAAGTGAGTACACCCCTCTGTATTATCAGCACATTATATATACAGCGCTCAGTATAAGTGAGTACACCCCCTGTATACTCAGTGCGTTATACATACAGCGCTCAGTCTAAGTGAGTACACCCCTCTATTATCAGTGCATTATATATACAGGGTTCAGTATAATTGAGTACACCCCCTGTATTATCAGTACATTATATATACAGAGCTCAGTATAAGTGAGTACACCCCTGTATTATCAGTACATTATATATACAGTGCTCAGTATAAGTGAGTACACCCCTGTAATATCAGTACATTATATACACAGCGCTCAGTATAAGTGAGTACACCCCCTGCATCCTCAGTACATTATATATACAGGGCTCAGTATAAGTGAGTACACCCCTGTATTCTCAGTACGTTATACATACAGTGCTCAGTATAAGTGAGTACACCCCTGTATTATCAGTACGTTATACATACAGTGCTCAGTATAAGTGAGTACACCCCCTGTATTCTCAGTACGTTATACATACAGCGCTCAGTATAAGTGAGTACACCCTCCTGTATTATCAGTACATTATATATACAGCGCTCAGTATAAGTGAGTACACCCCTGTATTATCAGCACATTATATATACAGGGCTCAGTATAAGTGAGTACACCCCTGTATTATCAGTACATTATATATACAGGGCTCAGTATAAGTGAGTACACCCCTGTATTATCAGTACATTATAAATACAGGGCTCAGTATAAGTGAGTACACCCCTGTATTATCAGTACATTATATATACCGCGCTCAGTATAAGTGAGTACATCCCTGTATTATCAGTACATTATATATACAGCGCTCAGTATAAGTGAGTACACCCCTGTATTATCAGTACATTATATATACAGTGCTCAGTGTAAGTGAGTACACCCCTGTATTCTCAGTACGTTATATATACAGGGCTCAGTATAAGTTAGTACACCCCTGTATTATCAGTACGTTATATATACAGGGCTCAGTATAAGTGAGTACACCCCCAGTATTATCAGTACATTATATATACAGGGCTCAGTATAAGTGAGTACACCCCTGTATTATCAGTACATTATATATACAGGGCTCAGTATAAGTGAGTACACCCCTATATTATCAGTACATTATATATACAGTGCCCAGTATAAGTGAGTACATCCCTGTATTATCAGTACATTATATATACAGGGCTCAGTATAAGTGAGTACACCCCTGTATTATCAGTACATTATATATACAGTGCTCAGTATAAGTGAGTACACTCCTGTATTATCAGGACATTATATATACAGCGCTCAGTATAAGTGAGTACACCCCTGTAAAATCAGTACATTATATATACAGGGCTCAGTATAAGTGAGTACACCCCCTGTATTCTCAGTACATTATATATACAGCATTCAGCATAAGTGAGTACACCCCTGTATTATCAGTACATTATATATACAGTGCTCAGTATAAGTGACTACACCCCTGTATTATCAGTACATTATATATACAGTGCTCAGTATAAGTGAGTACACCCCTGTATTATCAGTACATTATATATACAGCGCTCAGTATAAGTGAGTACACCCCTGTATTATCATTACATTATATATACAGAGCTCAGTATAAGTGAGTACACCCCTGTATTATCAGTACATTATATATACAGTGCTCAGTATAAGTGACTACACCCCTGTATTATCAGTACATTATATATACAGTGCTCAGTATAAGTGAGTACACCCATGTATTATCAGTACATTATATATACAGGGCTCAGTATAAGTGAGTACACCCCTGTATTATCAGTACATTATATATACAGGGCTCAGTATAAGTGAGTACACCTCCTGTATTATCAGCACATTATATATACAGGGCTCAGTATAAGTGAGTACACCCCTGTATTATCAGTAAAGTATATATACAGCGCTCAGTATAAGTGAGTACACCCCTGTATTATCAGTACATTATATATACAGCGCTCAGTATCAGTGAGTACACCCCTGTATTATCAGGACATTATATATACAGTGCTCAGTATAAGTGAGTACACCCCTGTATTATCAGTACAGTATATATACAGCGCTCAGTATAAGTGAGTACACCCCTGTATTATCAGGACATTATATATACAGCGCTCAGTATAAGTGAGTACACCCCTGTATTATCAGTACAGTATATATACAGCGCTCAGTATAAGTGAGTACACCCCTGTATTATCAGTACATTATATATACAGTGCTCAGTATAAGTGAGTACACCCCTGTATTATCAGTACATTATATATACAGGGCTCAGTATAAGTGACTACACCCCTGTATTATCAGGACATTATATATACAGTGCTCAGTATAAGTGAGTACACCCCTGTATTATCAGTACATTATATATACAGCGCTCAGTATAAGTGAGTACACCCCTGTATTATCAGTACATTGTACATACAGTGCTCAGTATAAGTGAGTACACCCCTGTATTATCAGTACATTATATATACAGCGCTCAGTATAAGTGAGTACACCCCCTGTATACTCAGTGCGTTATACATACAGCGCTCAGTATAAGTGAGTACACCCCTGTATTATCAGTGCATTATATATACTGGGCTCTGTATAATTGAGTACACCCCCTGTATTATCAGTACATTATATATACAGAGCTCAGTATAAGTGAGTACATCCCTGTATTATCAGTACATTATATATACAGGGCTCAGTATAAGTGAGTACACTCCTGTATTATCAGTACATTATATATACAGGGCTCAGTATAAGTGAGTACACCCCTGTATTATCAGTACATTATATATACAGCGCTCAGTATAAGTGAGTACACCCCTGTATTATCAGTACATTATATATACAGGGCTCAGTATAAGTGAGTACACCCCTGTATTATCAGTGCATTATATATACAGGGCTCAGTATAAGTGAGTACTCCCCTGTATTATCAGTGCATTATATATACAGGGCTCAGTGTAAGTGAGTACACCCCTGTATTATCAGTACATTATATATACAGGGCTCAGTGTAAGTGAGTACACCCCTGTATAATCAGTACATTATATATACAGCGCTCAGTATAAGTGAGTACACCCCTGTATTATCAGTGCATTATATATACAGGGCTCAGTATAAGTGAGTACACCCCTGTATTATCAGTACATTATATATACAGGGCTCAGTATAAGTGAGTACACCCCTGTATTATCAGTGCATTATATATACAGGGCTCAGTATAAGTGAGTACACCCCTGTATTATCAGTGCATTATATATACAGGGCTCAGTATAAGTGAGTACACCCCTGTATTATCAGTACATTATATATACAGCGCTCAGTATAAGTGAGTACACCCCTGTATTATCAGTGCATTATATATACAGGGCTCAGTATAAGTGAGTACACCCCCTGTATTATCAGTACGTTATATATACAGGGCTCAGTATAAGTGAGTACACCCCTGTATTATCAGTGCATTATATATACAGGGCTCAGTATAAGTGAGTACACCCCTGTATTATCAGTGCATTATATATACAGGGCTCAGTATAAGTGAGTACACCCCCTGTATTATCATTGCATTATATATACAGGGCTCAGTATAAGTGAGTACACCCCCTGTATTATCAGTACATTATATATACAGGGCTCAGTATAAGTGAGTACACCCCTGTATTATCAGTACATTATATATACAGCGCTCAGTGTAAGTGAGTACACCCCTGTATTATCAGTACAGTATATATACAGGGCTCAGTATAAGTGAGTACACCCCTGTATTATCAGTGCATTATATATACAGGGCTCAGTATAAGTGAGTACACCCCTGTATTATCAGTGCATTATATATACAGGGCTCAGTATAAGTGAGTACACCCCCTGTATTATCAGTACAGTATATATACAGGGCTCAGTATAAGTGAGTACACTCCTGTATTATCAGTGCATTATATATACAGGGCTCAGTATAAGTGAGTACACCCCTGTATTATCAGTGCATTATATATACAGGGCTCAGTATAAGTGAGTACACCCCCTGTATTATCAGTACATTATATATACAGGGCTCAGTATAAGTGAGTACACCCCCTGTATTATCAGTGCATTATATATACAGGGCTCAGTATAAGTGAGTACACCCCTGTATTATCAGTGCATTATATATACAGCGCTCAGTATAAGTGAGTACACCCCTGTATTATCAGTACATTATATATACAGCGCTCAGTATAAGTGAGTACACCCCTGTATTATCAGTGCATTATATATACAGGGCTCAATATAAGTGAGAACACCCCCTGTATTATCAGTACATTATATATACAGGGCTCAGTATAAGTGAGTACACCCCTGTATTATCAGTACATTATATATACAGCGCTCAGTATAAGTGAGTACACCCCTGTATTATCAGTACATTATTTATACAGGGCTCAGTATAAGTGAGTACACCCCTGTATTATCAGTGCATTATATATACAGGGCTCAGTATAAGTGAGTACACCCCTGTATTATCAGTGCATTATATATACAGGGCTCAGTGTAAGTGAGTTCACCCCTGTATTATCAGTACATTATATATACAGGGCTCAGTGTAAGTGAGTACACCCCTGTATAATCAGTACATTATATATACAGCGCTCAGTATAAGTGAGTACACCCCTGTATTATCAGTGCATTATATATACAGGGCTCAGTATAAGTGAGTACACCCCTGTATTATCAGTACATTATATATACAGGGCTCAGTATAAGTGAGTACACCCCTGTATTATCAGTGCATTATATATACAGGGCTCAGTATAAGTGAGTACACCCTTGTATTATCAGTGCATTATATATACAGGGCTCAGTATAAGTGAGTACACCCCTGTATTATCAGTACATTATATATACAGCGCTCAGTATAAGTGAGTACACCCCTGTATTATCAGTGCATTATATATACAGGGCTCAGTATAAGTGAGTACACCCCCTGTATTATCAGTACGTTATATATACAGGGCTCAGTATAAGTGAGTACACCCCTGTATTATCAGTGCATTATATATACAGGGCTCAGTATAAGTGAGTACACCCCTGTATTATCAGTGCATTATATATACAGGGCTCAGTATAAGTGAGTACACCCCCTGTATTATCATTGCATTATATATACAGGGCTCAGTATAAGTGAGTACACCCCCTGTATTATCAGTACATTATATATACAGGGCTCAGTATAAGTGAGTATACCCCTGTATTATCAGTACATTATATATACAGCGCTCAGTGTAAGTGAGTACACCCCTGTATTATCAGTACAGTATATATACAGGGCTCAGTATAAGTGAGTACACCCCTGTATTATCAGTGCATTATATATACAGGGCTCAGTATAAGTGAGTACACCCCTGTATTATCAGTGCATTATATATACAGCGCTCAGTATAAGTGAGTACACCCCTGTATTATCAGTACATTATATATACAGCGCTCAGTATAAGTGAGTACACCCCTGTATTATCAGTGCAT
Organism: Phyllobates terribilis; assembly: GCF_046119375.1. NCBI lineage: Eukaryota > Metazoa > Chordata > Amphibia > Anura > Dendrobatidae > Phyllobates > Phyllobates terribilis. Next base: position 19,823,844 of record NW_027362766.1, read on the forward strand.
TATATATACAGGGCTCAATATAAGTGAGAACACCCCCTGTATTATCAGTACATTATATATACAGGGCTCAGTATAAGTGAGTACACCCCCTGTATTATCAGTACGTTATATATACAGGGCTCAGTATAAGTGAGTACACCCCTGTATTATCAGTGCATTATATATACAGGGCTCAGTATAAGTGAGTACACCCCTGTATTATCAGTGCATTATATATACAGGGCTCAGTATAAGTGAGTACACCCCCTGTATTATCAGTGCATTATATATACAGGGCTCAGTATAAGTGAGTACACCCCCTGTATTATCAGTACATTATATATACAGGGCTCAGTATAAGTGAGTACACCCCTGTATTATCAGTACATTATATATACAGCGCTCAGTGTAAGTGAGTACACCCCTGTATAATCAGTACATTATATATACAGCGCTCAGTATAAGTGAGTACACCCCTGTATTATCAGTGCATTATATAAACAGGGCTCAGCATAAGTGAGTACACCCCTGTATTATCAGTACATTATATATACAGGGCTCAGTATAAGTGAGTACACCCCTGTATTATCAGTGCATTATATATACAGGGCTCAGTATAAGTGAGTACACCCCTGTATTATCAGTGCATTATATATACAGGGCTCAGTATAAGTGAGTACACCCCTGTATTATCAGTACATTATATATACAGCGTTCAGTATAAGTGAGTACACCCCTGTATTATCAGTGCATTATATATACAGGGCTCAGTATAAGTGAGTACACCCCCTGTATTATCAGTACGTTATATATACAGGGCTCAGTATAAGTGAGTACACCCCTGTATTATCAGTGCATTATATATACAGGGCTCAGTATAAGTGAGTACAACCCCTGTATTATCAGTGCATTATATATACAGGGCTCAGTATAAGTGAGTACACCCCCTGTATTATCATTGCATTATATATACAGGGCTCAGTATAAGTGAGTACACCCCCTGTATTATCAGTACATTATATATACAGAGCTCAGTATAAGTGAGTACACCCCTGTATTATCAGTACATTATATATACAGCGCTCAGTGTAAGTGAGTACACCCCTGTATTATCAGTACAGTATATATACAGGGCTCAGTATAAGTGAGTACACCCCTGTATTATCAGTGCATTATATATACAGGGCTCAGTATAAGTGAGTACACCCCTGTATTATCAGTGCATTATATATACAGGGCTCAGTATAAGTGAGTACACCCCCTGTATTATCAGTACAGTATATATACAGGGCTCAGTATAAGTGAGTACACTCCTGTGTTATCAGTGCATTATATATACAGGGCTCAGTATAAGTGAGTACACCCCTGTATTATCAGTGCATTATATATACAGGGCTCAGTATAAGTGAGTACACCCCCTGTATTATCAGTACATTATATATACAGGGCTCAGTATAAGTGAGTACACCCCTGTATTATCAGTGCATTATATATACAGCGCTCAGTATAAGTGAGTACACCCCTGTATTATCAGTACATTATATATACAGCGCTCAGTATAAGTGAGTACACCCCTGTATTATCAGTGCATTATATATACAGGGCTCAATATAAGTGAGAACACCCCCTGTATTATCAGTACATTATATATACAGGGCTCAGTATAAGTGAGTACACCCCTGTATTATCAGTGCATTATATATACAGGGCTCAGTATAAGTGAGTACACCCCCTGTATTATCAGTACATTATATATACAGGGCTCAGTATAAGTGAGTACACCCCCTGTATTATCAGTACATTATATATACAGGGCTCAGTATAAGTGAGTACACCCCTGTATTATCAGTGCATTATATATACAGCGCTCAGTATAAGTGAGTACACCCCTGTATTATCAGTACATTATATATACAGCGCTCAGTATAAGTGAGTACACCCCTGTATTATCAGTGCATTATATATACAGGGCTCAATATAAGTGAGAACACCCCCTGTATTATCAGTACATTATATATACAGGGCTCAGTATAAGTGAGTACACCCCCTGTATTATCAGTACGTTATATATACAGGGCTCAGTATAAGTGAGTACACCCCTGTATTATCAGTGCATTATATATACAGGGCTCAGTATAAGTAAGTACACCCCTGTATTATCAGTGCATTATATATACAGGGCTCAGTATAAGTGAGTACACCCCCTGTATTATCAGTGCATTATATATACAGGGCTCAGTATAAGTGAGTACACCCCCTGTATTATCAGTACATTATATATACAGGGCTCAGTATAAGTGAGTACACCCCTGTATTATCAGTACATTATATATACAGCGCTCAGTGTAAGTGAGTACACCCCTGTATTATCAGTACATTATATATACAGGGCTCAGTATAAGTGAGTACACCCCCCTGTATTATCAGTACATTATATATACAGGGCTCAGTATAAGTGAGTACACCCCTGTATTATCAGGACATTATATATACAGTGCTCAGTATAAGTGAGTACACCCCTGTATTATCAGTACATTATATATACAGCGCTCAGTATAAGTGAGTACATCCCCTGTATTATCAGTACATTATATATACAGGGCTCAGTATAAGTGAGTACACCACCTGTATTATCAGTACATTATATATTAAGGGCTCAGTATAAGTGAGTACTCCCCTGTATTATCAGTACATTATATATACAGTGCTCAGTATAAGTGAGTACACCCCTGTATTATCAGTACATTATATATACAGGGCTCAGTATAAGTGAGTACACCCCTGTATTATCAGTACATTATATATACAGGGCTCAGTATAAGTGAGTACACCCCTGTATTATCAGGACATTATATATACAGTGCTCAGTATAAGTGAGTACACCCCTGTATTATCAGTACATTATATATACAGAGCTCAGTATAAGTGAGTACACCCCTGTATTATCAGTACATTATATATACAGGGCTCAGTATAAGTGAGTACACCCCTGTATTATCAGTACATTATATATACAGGGCTCAGTATAAGTGATTACACTCCTGTATTATCAGTACATTATATATACAGGGCTCAGTATAAGTGAGTACACCCCCCTGTATTATCAGTACATTATATATACAGTGCTCAGTATAAGTGAGTACACCCCTGTATTATCAGTACATTATATATACAGGGCTCAGTATAAGTGAGTACACCCCTGTATTATCAGGACATTATATATACAGTGCTCAGTATAAGTGAGTACACCCCTGTATTATCAGTACATTATATATACAGGGCTCAGTATAAGTGAGTACACCCCTGTATTATCAGTACATTATATATACAGGGCTCAGTATAAGTGAGTACACCCCTGTATTATCAGTACATTATATATACAGAGCTCAGTATAAGTGAGTACACCCCTGTATTATCAGTACATTATATATACAGGGCTCAGTATAAGTGAGTACACCCCCTGTATTATCAGTACATTATATATACAGCGCTCAGTATAAGTGAGTACACCCCTGTATTATCAGTACATTATATATACAGAGCTCAGTATAAGTGAGTACACCCCTGTATTATCAGTACATTATATATACAGGGCTCAGTATAAGTGAGTACACCCCCTGTATTATCAGTACATTATATATACAGCGCTCAGTATAAGTGAGTACATCCCTGTATTATCAGTACATTATATATACAGGGCTCAGTATAAGTGAGTACACCCCTGTATTATCAGTACATTATATATACAGGGCTCAGTATAAGTGAGTACACTCCTGTATTATCAGTACATTATATATACAGGGCTCAGTATAAGTGAGTACACCCCTGTATTATCAGTACATTATATATACAGGGCTCAGTATAAGTGAGTACACTCCTGTATTATCAGTACATTATATATACAGGGCTCAGTATAAGTGAGTACACCCCCCTGTATTATCAGTACATTATATATACAGTGCTCAGTATAAGTGAGTACACCCCTGTATTATCAGTACATTATATATACAGGGCTCAGTATAAGTGAGTACACCCCTGTATTATCAGGACATTATATATACAGTGCTCAGTATAAGTGAGTACACCCCTGTATTATCAGTACATTATATATACAGCGCTCAGTATAAGTGAGTACATCCCTGTATTATCAGTACATTATATATACAGAGCTCAGTGTAAGTGAGTACACCCCCTATATTATCAGTACGTTATACATACAGCGCTCAGTATAAGTGAGAACACCCCCTGTATTATCAGTACATTATACATATAGCGCTCAGAATAAGTGAGTACACCCCTGTATTATCAGTACATTATATATACAGCGCTCAGTATAAGTGAGTACACCCCCTGTATTCTCAGTACATTATATATACAGTGCTCAGTATGAGTGAGTACACCCCTGTATTATCAGTACATTATATATACAGGGCTCAGTATAAGTGAGTACACCCCTGTATTATCAGTACATTATATATATAGCGCTCAGTATAAGTGAGTACACCCCTGTATTATCAGTACATTATATATACAGTGCTCAGTATAAGTGAGTACACCCCTGTATTATCAGTACATTATATACACAGCGCTCAGTATAAGTGAGTACACCCCTGTATTATCAGTACATTATACATACAGCACTCAGCATAAGTGAGTACACCCCTGTATTATCAGTACATTATATATACAGTGCTCAGTATAAGTGAGTACACCCCTATATTATCAGTACATTATATATACAGCGCTCAGTATAAGTGAGTACACCCCTGTATTATCAGTACATTATATATACAGGGCTCAGTATAAGTGAGTACATCCCCTGTATTATCAGTACATTATATATACAGCGCTCAGTATAAGTGAGTACACCCCTGTATTATCAGTACATTATATACACAGCGCTCAGTATAAGTGAGTACACCCCCTGCATTCTCAGTACATTATATATACAGGGCTCAGTATAAGTGAGTACACCCCTGTATTATCAGTACATTATATACACAGCGCTCAGTATAAGTGAGTACACCCCCTGCATTCTCAGTACATTATAAATACAGGGCTCAGTATAAGTGAGTACACCCCTGTATTATCAGTACATTATATATACAGGGCTCAGTATAAGTGAGTACACCCCCTGTATTATCAGTACATTATATATACAGTGCTCAGTATAAGTGAGTACACCCTCCTGTATTATCAGTACGTTATACATACAGTGCTCAGTATAAGTGAGTACACCCCCTGTATTCTCAGTACGTTATACATACAGCGCTCAGTATAAGTGAGTACACCCTCCTGTATTATCAGTACATTATATATACAGCGCTCAGTATAAGTGAGTACACCCCTGTATTATCAGAACATTATATATACAGGGCTCAGTATAAGTGAGTACACCCCTGTATTATCAGTACATTATATATACAGTGCTCAGTATAAGTGAGTACACCCCTGTATTATCAGTACATTATATATACAGGGCTCAGTATAAGTGAGTACATCCCTGTATTATCAGTACATTATATATACAGCGCCCAGTATAAGTGAGTACACCCCTGTATTATCAGTACATTATATATACAGGACTCAGTGTAAGTGAGTACACCCCTGTATTCTCAGTTCGTTATATATACAGGGCTCAGTATAAGTGAGTACACCCCTGTATTATCAGTACGTTATATATACAGCGCTCAGTATAAGTGAGTACACCCCCAGTATTATCAGTACATTATATATACAGGGCTCAGTATAATTGAGTACACCCCTGTATTATCAGTACATTATATACACACGGCTCAGTATAAGTGAGTACACCCCTGTATTATCAGTACATTATATATACAGCGCTCAGTATAAGTGAGTACACTCCTGTATTATCAGTACATTATATATACAGCGCTCAGTATAAGTGAGTACACCCCTGTATTATCAGTACATTATATATACAGCGCTCAGTATAAGTGAGTACACCCCTGTATTATCAGTACATTATATACACAGGGCTCAGTATAAGTGAGTACACCCCTGTATTCTCAGCACGTTATATATACAGCGCTCAATATAAGTGAGTACACCCCCTGTATTCTCAGTACATTATATATACAGCGCTCAGTGTAAGTGAGTACACCCCCTGTATTCTCAATACATTATATATACAGCGCTCAGTGTAAGTGAGTACACCCCCTGTATTCTCAGTACATTATATATACAGCGTTCAGCATGAGTGAGTACACCCCTGTATTATCAGTACATTATATATACAGGGCTCAGTATAAGTCAGTACACCCCTGTATTATCAGTACAATATATATACAGCGCTCAGTGTAAGTGAGTACACCCCCTGTATTCTCAGTACATTATATATACAGCGCTCAGTGTAAGTGAGTACACCCCTGTATTATCAGTACATTATATATACAGCGCTCAGTATAAGTGAGTACACCACTGTATTATCAGTACATTATATATACAGGGCTCAGTATAAGTGAGTACACCCCTGTATTATCAGTACATTATATATACAGCGCTCAGTGTAAGTGAGTACACCCCTGTATTATCAGTACATTATATATACAGTGCTCAGTATAAGTGAGTACACCCCTGTATTATCAGTACATTATATATACAGGGCTCAGTATAAGTGAGTACACCCCTGTATTATCAGTACATTATATATACAGCGCTCAGTATAGGTGAGTACACCCCTGTATTATCAGTACATTATATATACAGGGCTCAGTGTAAGTGAGTACACCCATGTATTATCAGTACATTATATATACAGGGCTCAGTATAAGTGAGTACACCCCTGTATTATCAGTACATTATATATACAGGGCTCAGTATAAGTGAGTACACCCCCTGTATTATCAGTACATTATATATACAGCGTTCAGTATAAGTGAGTACACCCCCTGTATTCTCAGAACATTATATATACAGCGCTCAGTGTAAGTGAGTACACCCCCTGTATTATCAGTACATTATATATACAGCGTTCAGCATGAGTGAGTACACCCCCTGTATTATCAGTACATTATATATACAGCGTTCAGTATAAGTGAGTACACCCATGTATTATCAGTACATTACATATACAGGGCTCAGTATAAGTGAGTACACCCCTGTATTATCAGTACATTATATATACAGGGCTCAGTGTAAGTGAGTACACCCCTGTATTATCAGTACATTATATATACAGGGCTCAGTATCAGTGAGTACACCCCTGTATTATCAGTACATTATATATACAGGGCTCAGTATAAGTGAGTACACCCCTGTATTATCAGTACATTATATATACACTTCTCAGTGTAAGTGAGTACACCCCTGTATTATCAGTACATTATATATACAGCGCTCAGTATAAGTGAGTACACCCCTGTATTATCAGTACATTATATATACAGGGCTCAGTATAAGTGAGTACACCCCTGTATTATCAGTACATTATATATACAGGGCTCAGTATAAGTGAGTACACCCCCTGTATTTTCAGTACATTATATATACAGCGCTCAGTATAAGTGAGTACACCCCCCTGTATTATCAGTACGTTATATATACAGGGCTCAGTATAAGTGAGTACACCCCTGTATTATCAGTACATTATATATACAGGGCTCAGTATAAGTGAGTACACCCCCCTGTATTATCAGTACATTATATATACAGGGCTCAGTATAAGTGAGTACACCCCTGTATTATCAGTACATTATATATACAGCGCTCAGTATAGGTGAGTACACCCCTGTATTATCAGTACATTATATATACAGGGCTCAGTGTAAGTGAGTACACCCATGTATTATCAGTACATTATATATACAGGGCTCAGTATAAGTGAGTACACCCCTGTATTATCAGTACATTATATATACAGGGCTCAGTATAAGTGAGTACACCCCCTGTATTATCAGTACATTATATATACAGCGTTCAGTATAAGTGAGTACACCCCCTGTATTCTCAGTACATTATATATACAGCGCTCAGTGTAAGTGAGTACACCCCCTGTATTCTCAGTACATTATATATACAGCGCTCAGTATAAGTGAGTACACCCCCTGTATTATCAGTACATTATATATACAGCGTTCAGTATAAGTGAGTACACCCATGTATTATCAGTACATTATATATACAGGGCTCAGTATAAGTGAGTACACCCCTGTATTATCAGTACATTATATATACAGAGCTCAGTGTAAGTGAGTACACCCCTGTATTATCAGTACATTATATATACAGGGCTCAGTATAAGTGAGTACACCCCTGTGTTATCAGTACATTATATATACAGGGCTCAGTATAAGTGAGTACACCCCTGTATTATCAGTACATTATATATACAGCGCTCAGTATAGGTGAGTACACCCCTGTATTATCAGTACATTATATATACAGGGCTCAGTATAAGTGAGTACACCCCTGTATTATCAGTACATTATATATACAGCGCTCAGTATAGGTGAGTACACCCCTGTATTATCAGTACATTATATATACACTTCTCAGTGTAAGTGAGTACACCCCTGTATTATCAGTACATTATATATACAGCGCTCAGTATAAGTGAGTACACCCCTGTATTATCAGTACATTATATATACAGGGCTCAGTATAAGTGAGTACACCCCTGTATTATCAGTACATTATATATACAGGGCTCAGTATAAGTGAGTACACCCCCTGTATTATCAGTACATTATATATACAGCGCTCAGTATAAGTGAGTACACCCCCCTGTATTATCAGTACATTATATATACAGGGCTCAGTATAAGTGAGTACACCCCCAGTATTATCAGTACATTATATATACAGGGCTCAGTATAATTGAGTACACCCCTGTATTATCAGTACATTATATACACACGGCTCAGTATAAGTGAGTACACCCCTGTATTATCAGTACATTATATATACAGCGCTCAGTATAAGTGAGTACACTCCTGTATTATCAGTACATTATATACACAGGGCTCAGTATAAGTGAGTACACCCCTGTATTCTCAGCACGTTATATATACAGCGCTCAATATAAGTGAGTACACCCCCTGTATTCTCAGTACATTATATATACAGCGCTCAGTGTAAGTGAGTACACCCCCTGTATTCTCAGTACATTATATATACAGCGCTCAGTGTAAGTGAGTACACCCCCTGTATTCTCAGTACATTATATATACAGCGTTCAGCATGAGTGAGTACACCCCTGTATTATCAGTACATTATATATACAGGGCTCAGTATAAGTGAGTACACCCCTGTATTATCAGTACAATATATATACAGCGCTCAGTGTAAGTGAGTACACCCCCTGTATTCTCAGTACATTATATATACAGCGCTCAGTGTAAGTGAGTACACCCCCTGTATTCTCAGTACATTATATATACAGCGCTCAGTATAAGTGAGTACACCCCTGTATTATCAGTACATTATATATACAGGGCTCAGTATAAGTGAGTACACCCCTGTATTATCAGTACATTATATATACAGTGCTCAGTATAAGTGAGTACACCCCTGTATTATCAGTACATTATATATACAGGGCTCAGTATAAGTGAGTACACCCCTGTATTATCAGTACATTATATATACAGCGCTCAGTATAGGTGAGTACACCCCTGTATTATCAGTACATTATATATACAGGGCTCAGTGTAAGTGAGTACATCCCTGTATTATCAGTACATTATATATACAGCGCTCAGTATAAGTGAGTACACCCATGTATTATCAGTACATTATATATACAGGGCTCAGTATAAGTGAGTACACCCCTGTATTATCAGTACATTATATATACAGGGCTCAGTATAAGTGAGTACACCCCCTGTATTATCAGTACATTATATATACAGCGCTCAGTATAAGTGAGTACACCCCTGTATTATCAGTACATTATATATACAGCGCTCAGTATAAGTGAGTACACCCCCTGTATTATCAGTACATTATATATACAGCGCTCAGTATAAGTGAGTACACCCCCCTGTATTATCAGTACATTATATATACAGCGCTCAGTATAAGTGAGTACACCCCCTGTATACTCAGTGCGTTATACATACAGCGCTCAGTATAAGTGAGTACAACCCTGTATTATCAGTGCATTATATATACAGGGCTCAGTATAAGTGAGTACACCCCCTGTATTATCAGTACATTATATATACAGAGCTCAGTATAAGTGAGTACACCCCTGTATTATCAGTACATTATATATACAGTGCTCAGTATAAGTGAGTACACCCCTGTATTATCAGTAAATTATATACACAGCGCTCAGTATAAGTGAGTACACCCCTGCATTCTCAGTACATTATATATACAGGGCTCAGTATAAGTGAGTACACCCCTGTATTCTCAGTACGTTATACATACAGCGCTCAGTATAAGTGAGTACACCCTCCTGTATTATCAGTACGTTTTACATACAGTGCTCAGTATAAGTGAGTACACCCCCTGTATTCTCAGTACGTTATACATACAGCGCTCAGTATAAGTGAGTACACCCTCCTGTATTATCAGTACATTATATATACAGCGCTCAGTATAAGTGAGTACACCCCTGTATTATCAGCACATTATATATACGGGGCTCAGTATAAGTGAGTACACCCCTGTATTATCAGTACATTATATATACAGGGCTCAGTATAAGTGAGTACATCCCTGTATTATCAGTACATTATATATACAGCGCTCAGTATAAGTGAGTACACCCCTGTATTATCAGTACATTATATATACAGGGCTCAGTGTAAGTGAGTACACCCCTGTATTCTCAGTACGTTATATATACAGGGCTCAGTATAAGTTAGTACACCCCTGTACTATCAGTACGTTATATATACAGGGCTCAGTATAAGTGAGTACACCCCCAGTATTATCAGTACATTATATATACAGGGCTCAGTATAAGTGAGTACACCCCTGTATTATCAGTACATTATATACACAGGGCTCAGTATAAGTGAGTACACCCCTGTATTATCACTACATTATATATACAAGGCTCAGTATAAGTGAGTACACCCCTGTATTATCAGTACATTATATATACAGCGCTCAATATAAGTGAGTACACCCCCTGTATTCTCAGTACATTATATATACAGCGCTCAGTGTAAGTGAGTACACCTCCTGTATTCTCAGTACATTATATATACAGCGCTCAGTGTAAGTGAGTACACCCCTGTATTATCAGTACATTATATACACAGCGCTCAGTATAAGTGAGTACACCCCCTGTATTCTCAGTACATTATATATACAGCGTTCAACATGAGTGAGTACACCCCTGTATTATCAGTACATTATATATACAGCGCTCAGTATAAGTGAGTACACCCCTGTATTATCAGTACATTATATATACAGGGCTCAGTATAAGTGAGTACACCCCCCTGTATTATCAGTACATTATATATACAGTGCTCAGTATAAGTGAGTACACCCCTGTATTATCAGGACATTATATATACAGCGCTCAGTATAAGTGAGTACACCCCTCTAAAATCAGTACATTATATATACAGGGCTCAGTATAAGTGAGTACACCCCCTGTATTCTCAGTACATTATATATACAGCGTTCAGCATAAGTGAGTACACCCCCTGTATTCTCAGTAAGTTACATCTACAGCACTCAGCGTAAGTGAGTACACCCCCCTGTATTCTCAGTATGTTACATCTACAGCACTCAGCGTAAGTGAGTACAACCCCCTGTATTCTCAGTAAGTTACATCTACAGCACTCAGCGTAAGTGAGTACACCCCCCTGTATTTTCAGTACGTTAGACATACAGCGCTCAGTATAAGTGAGTACACCCTCCTGTATTATCAGTACATTATATATACAGCGCTCAGTATAAGTGAGTACACCCCTGTATTATCAGTACATTATATATACAGCGCTCAGTATAAGTGAGTACACCCCTGTATTATCATTACATTATATATACAGAGCTCAGTATAAGTGAGTACACCCCTGTATTATCAGTACATTATATATACAGTGCTCAGTATAAGTGACTACACCCCTGTATTATCAGTACATTATATATACAGCGCTCAGTATAAGTGAGTACACCCCTGTATTATCAGTACATTATATATACAGCGCTCAATATAAGTGAGTACACCCCCTGTATTCTCAGTACATTATATATACAGCGCTCAGTGTAAGTGAGTACACCTATTGTATTCTCAGTACATTATATATACAGCGCTCAGTGTAAGTGAGTACACCCCTGTATTATCAGTACATTATATACACAGCGCTCAGTATAAGTGAGTACACCCCCTGTATTCTCAGTACATTACATATACAGCGTTCAGCATGAGTGAGTACACCCCTGTATTATCAGTACATTATATATACAGCGCTCAGTATAAGTGAGTACACCCCTGTATTATCAGTACATTATATATACAGGGCTCAGTATAAGTGAGTACACCCCCCTGTATTTTCAGTACATTATATATACAGCGCTCAGTATAAGTGAGTACACCCCTGTATTATCAGTACATTATATATACAGTGCTCAGTATAAGTGAGTACACCCATGTATTATCAGTACATTATATATACAGGGCTCAGTATAAGTGAGTACACCCCTGTATTATCAGTACATTATATATACAGGGCTCAGTATAAGTGAGTACACCTCCTGTATTATCAGTACATTATATATACAGGGCTCAGTATAAGTGAGTACACCCCTGTATTATCAGTACAGTATATATACAGCGCTCAGTATAAGTGAGTACACCCCTGTATTATCAGTACATTATATATACAGCGCTCAGTATAAGTGAGTACACCCCTGTATTATCAGGACATTATATATACAGTGCTCAGTATAAGTGAGTACACCCCTGTATTATCAGTACAGTATATATACAGCGCTCAGTATAAGTGAGTACACCCCTGTATTATCAGGATATTATATATACAGCGCTCAGTATAAGTGAGTACACCCCTGTATTATCAGTACAGTATATATACAGCGCTCAGTATAAGTGAGTACACCCCTGTATTATCAGTACATTATATATACAGTGCTCAGTATAAGTGAGTACACCCCTGTATTATCAGGACATTATATATACAGTGCTCAGTATAAGTGAGTACACCCCTGTATTATCAGTACATTATATATACAGCGCTCAGTATAAGTGAGTACACCCCTGTATTATCAGTACATTGTACATACAGTGCTCAGTATAAGTGAGTACACCCCTGTATTATCAGTACATTATATATACAGCGCTCAGTATAAGTGAGTACACCCCCTGTATACTCAGTGCGTTATACATACAGCGCTCAGTATAAGTGAGTACACCCCTGTATTATCAGTGCATTATATATACTGGGCTCAGTATAATTGAGTACACCCCCTGTATTATCAGTACATTATATATACAGAGCTCAGTATAATTGAGTACATCCCTGTATTATCAGTACATTATATATACAGGGCTCAGTATAAGTGAGTACATCCCCTGTATTATCAGTACATTATATATACAGGGCTCAGTGTAAGTGAGTACACCCCTGTATTATCAGTACATTATATATACAGCGCTCAGTATAAGTGAGTACACCCCTGTACTATCAGTACATTATATATACAGGGCTCAGTATAAGTGAGTACACCCCTGTATTATCAGTACATTATATATACAGCGCTCAGTATAAGTGAGTGCACCCCTGTATTATCCGAACATTATATATACAGTGCTCAGTATAAGTGAGTACACCCCTGTATTATCAGTACATTATATATACAGGGCTCAGTATAAGTGAGTACACCCCTGCATTATCAGTACATTATATACACAGCGCTCAGTATAAGTGAGTACACCTCCTGCATTCTCAGTACATTATATATACAGGGCTCAGTATAAGTGAGTACACCCTCCTGTATTATCAGTACGTTATACATACAGTGCTCAGTATAAGTGAGTACACCCCCTGTATTCTCAGTACGTTATACATACAGCGCTCAGTATAAGTGAGTACACCCTACTGTATTATCAGTACATTATATATACAGCGCTCAGTATAAGTGAGTACACCCCTGTATTATCAGTACATTATATATACAGGGCTCAGTATAAGTGAGTACACCCCTGTATTATCAGTACATTATATATACAGCGCTCAGTATAAGTGAGTACACCCCTGTATTATCAGTACATTATATATACAGCGCTCAGTATAAGTGAGTACACCCCTGTATTATCAGTACATTATATATACAGGGCTCAGTGTAAGTGAGTACACCCCTGTATTCTCAGTTCGTTATATATACAGGGCTCAGTATAAGTGAGTACACCCCTGTATTATCAGTACGTTATATATACAGGGCTCAGTATAAGTGAGTACACTCCTGTATTATCAGTACATTATATATACAGCGCTCAGTATAAGTGAGTACACCCCTGTATTATCAGTACATTATATATACAGCGCTCAGTATAAGTGAGTACACCCCTGTATTATCAGTACATTATATATACAGGGCTCAGTGTAAGTGAGTACACCCCTGTATTCTCAGTACGTTATATATACAGGGCTCAGTATAAGTGAGTACACCCCTGTATTATCAGTACGTTATATATACAGGGCTCAGTATAAGTGAGTACACTCCTGTATTATCAGTACGTTATACATACAGTGCTCAGTATAAGTGAGTACACCCCTGTATTATCAGTACATTATATATACAGGGCTCAGTATAAGTGAGTACACCCCTGTATTATCAGTACGTTATACATACAGGGCTCAGTATAAGTGAGTACACCCTCCTGTATTATCAGTACGTTATACATACAGTGCTCAGTATAAGTGAGTACACCCCCTGTATTCTCAGTACGTTATACATACAGCGCTCAGTATAAGTGAGTACACCCTACTGTATTATCAGTACATTATATATACAGCGCTCAGTATAAGTGAGTACACCCCTGTATTATCAGTACATTATATATACAGGGCTCAGTGTAAGTGAGTACACCCCTGTATTCTCAGTACGTTATATATACAGGGCTCAGTATAAGTGAGTACACCACTGTATTATCAGTACGTTATATATACAGGGCTCAGTATAAGTGAGTACACCTTCCTGTATTATCAGTACGTTATACATACAGTGCTCAGTATAAGTGAGTACACCCCCTGTATTCTCAGTACGTTATACATACAGCGCTCAGTATAAGTGAGTACACCCTACTGTATTATCAGTACATTATATATACAGCGCTCAGTATAAGTGAGTACACCCCTGTATTATCAGTACATTATATATACAGGGCTCAGTATAAGTGAGTACACCCCTGTATTATCAGTACATTATATATACAGCGCTCAGTATAAGTGAGTTCACCTCTGTATTATCAGTACATTATATATATAGCGCTCAGTATAAGTGAGTACACCCATGTATTATCAGTACATTATATATACAGTGCTCAGTATAAGTGAGTACACCCCTGCATTATCAGTACATTATATACACAGCGCTCAGTATAAGTGAGTACACCCCCTGCATTCTCAGTATATTATATATACAGGGCTCAGTATAAGTGAGTACATCCTCCTGTATTATCAGTACGTTATACATACAGTGCTCAGTATAAGTGAGTACACCCCCTGTATTCTCAGTACGTTATACATACAGCGCTCAGTATAAGTGAGTACACCCTACTGTATTATCAGTACATTATATATACAGCGCTCAGTATAAGTGAGTACACCCCTGTATTATCAGTACATTATATATACAGGGCTCAGTATAAGTGAGTACACCCCTGTATTATCAGTACATTATATATACAGCGCTCAGTATAAGTGAGTACACCCCTGTATTATCAGTACATTATATATACAGCGCTCAGTATAAGTGAGTACACCCCTGTATTATCAGTACATTATATATACAGGGCTCAGTGTAAGTGAGTACACCCCTGTATTCTCAGTACGTTATATATACAGGGCTCAGTATAAGTGAGTACACCCCTGTATTATCAGTACGTTATATATACAGGGCTCAGTATAAGTGAGTACACCCTCCTGTATTATCAGTACGTTATACATACAGTGCTCAGTATAAGTGAGTACACCCCTGTATTATCAGTACATTATATATACAGGGCTCAGTATAAGTGAGTACACCCCTGTATTATCAGTACGTTATATATACAGGGCTCAGTATAAGTGAGTACACCCTCCTGTATTATCAGTACGTTATACATACAGTGCTCAGTATAAGTGAGTACACCCCCTGTATTCTCAGTACGTTATACATACAGCGCTCAGTATAAGTGAGTACACCCTACTGTATTATCAGTACATTATATATACAGCGCTCATTATAAGTGAGTACACCCCTGTATTATCAGTACATTATATATACAGGGCTCAGTGTAAGTGAGTACACCCCTGTATTCTCAGTACGTTATATATACAGGGCTCAGTATAAGTGAGTACACCCCTGTATTATCAGTACGTTATATATACAGGGCTCA
Organism: Phyllobates terribilis; assembly: GCF_046119375.1. Taxonomy (NCBI): domain Eukaryota; kingdom Metazoa; phylum Chordata; class Amphibia; order Anura; family Dendrobatidae; genus Phyllobates; species Phyllobates terribilis. Next base: position 19,840,372 of record NW_027362766.1, read on the forward strand.
GTATAAGTGAGTACACCCTCCTGTATTATCAGTACGTTATACATACAGTGCTCAGTATAAGTGAGCACACCCCCTGTATTCTCAGTACGTTATACATACAGCGCTCAGTATAAGTGAGTACACCCTACTGTATTATCAGTACATTATATATACAGGGCTCAGTATAAGTGAGTACACCCCTGTATTATCAGTACATTATATATACAGCGCTCAGTATAAGTGAGTACACCCCTGTATTATCAGTACATTATATATACAGCGCTCAGTATAAGTGAGTACACCCCTGTATTATCAGTACATTATATATACAGGGCTCAGTGTAAGTGAGTACACCCCTGTATTCTCAGTACGTTATATATACAGGGCTCAGTATAAGTGAGTACACCCCTGTATTATCAGTACGTTATATATACAGGGCTCAGTATAAGTGAGTACACCCCTGTATTATCAGTACAATATATATATAGGGTTCAGTATAAGTGAGTACACCCCTGTATTATCAGTACATTATATACACAGGGCTCAGTATAAGTGAGTACACCCCTGTATTATCACTACATTATATATACAGGGCTCAGTATAAGTGAGTACACCCCTGTATTATCAGTACATTATATATACAGCGCTCAATATAAGTGAGTACACCCCCTGTATTCTCAGTACAATTTATATACAGCGCTCAGTGTAAGTGAGTACACCCCCTGTATTCTCAGTACATTATATATACAGGGCTCAGTATAAGTGAGTACACCTCTGTATTATCAGTACATTATATATACAGCGTTCAGCATGAGTGAGTACACCCCTGTATTATCAGTACATTATATATACAGGGCTCAGTATAAGTGAGTACACCCCTGTATTATCAGCACATTATATATACAGCGCTCAGTGTAAGTGAGTACACCCCCTGTATTATCAGTACATTATATATACAGTGCTCAGTATAAGTGAGTACACCCCTGTATTCTCAGTACATTATATATACAGCGCTCAGTGTAAGTGAGTACACCCCTGTATTATCAGTACATTATATATACAGGGCTCAGTATAAGTGAGTACACCCCTGTATTATCAGTACATTATATATACAGCGCTCAGTATAAGTGAGTATGTGACACCCCAGGGGTCTGGTTGCCACAGTAATAGAGATATTACGTCTGAGAGCAGGTGGGAGGTCTCTTGGTCAGGAATCCTATGCATGCCACACCTCCTGCCCAGTCCTGGGAGGGGAAGAACTTCCCTTATATAAAACTGGGGCTGAGGCAGGGTTAGTGAGAGAAAGAGTAGAGTTGAGAAGAGGAGAAGCAGCTATAGGAAAGAGAGATCAGGAGCTCTGGGGAAGTCGTGCTAAAAGGAGTCAGGGGCTGGCAGCTGTAGAGCTCGCCCTGATTGAAGAGTTACCACCGGACCCGGAGTCCGAGGCTGTGGGGACTAATCCTTACCCAGCAGCAGAAACCGACCGGCAGGGGATTTCAGGTCCTCTGGCCAAGAAACCCGAAGGGATGGTCACACGCGTGGGACCAGCGCCGCCGTCGTGGAGCGGAAGCCACTAGAAGGCCCCGAGTCACCGGCCATACGGGTGAGCACCACACGGTACACTCAGGGACGTGGGCTACTTTTACCCGCCTCTAGCAAGGTAGCCAGAAGAGTACAATTAGTTGGGGAGGCCTACAACTCCGCCTGGCCAGGGGAAATCCCATCTGCTCAAAGACTGACGAGGCCCCGATCGCTAGCCAGTACTCCGGGAGGGTCTATCTTTATCACCAGTAAAGACCCTGAACTACACCGCATCGTCTCTGAGTGGTTCCTGCTACCCCCATCATCCACGTCGGCTGCCCTGAGGCCATACCCCTCCCGTTGGGGGTTATACCATCTACGCTGCACAATCGTACCACCGGCCTCAGCGGTCTGCCCTGCAGCGGCAGCTCCATAGCTGCATTCAACGGGTGGCGTAGTCGTCCAACATCTACTGCTAATACTCAGCCACACAGTTTGACTCCCTGGGCACGGACCGGGTCACCGCCACGAGACTACTACCCCCAACAGGCCCGGCTCCGGGTAGTCCCCGCGCGCGCAACGCTACACCAAGTAGGCCCAGGGGCGCGTCATCTTTTGGCGTAGTCGGCAGGATTTCGTGCCCGCAACCACCGGGTACTGCGTGCCTGAAAAAGTCTGTTCAAACTTACCAGTGGTGAAGATTCCCGCCATCCGGCGCCATCTTCTACCTTCTTCCCGCCATCCGCAAAGTTTTCCCGCCATCCGGCGCCATCTTCTGCCTTCTTCCCGCCATCCGTGGAGTTTTCCCGCCGTTGGACGCCATCTTGAAGACGCCGCGCGGGAAGAAGAGGGGCGTGGACTCTGAAAGCGCGCGAGAACTGAAGCCCCGCCTCACGTCAGGACGTTGCGAAAGGTCCTGGAAGGAGCCCAGCAGACGCCGACGTCACAGGAGCGCGACGGAAGGTCCTCAACCCTGACGATCCACTGCGGAGCCGCGGCCTACGGAAGAGGATCATCGCAAGGTAGGCCACGGTCCACTAGGGGGGGAGAAAGATGTCGGATACGAAGGAGAGCTTCACTGCCTCAACCTCCGCCAGCGCCACCGCTGCTGCAGTCATGCCTTTCACCATGCCCTATATCCCGGGAGCAGCCTGGCTACCCCAGTACTCAGGGGAGTCACATACCCTGAATGACTTTAAAGAAAAGCTGGATAGCCTCTTCCAGGTGTACCCCCTCACAGAAGAGCAAAAAGTGAGCATCCTGGTGGCCCAACTAACCGGGGCAGCCCAAAGGGAGGTAAAGTCCTGGCCACCTGGGAGGAGGACTGTCGCAGGGATACTAACCCGGCTGAGGGACACCTTTGATACCCGCACCTCAGCCGAGATTAAGCTTAGATTCTATGGGTGCAAGCAGCGAGCACATGAGAGTATAAGGGACTATGCACTAAACCTACAAGAGGCCCTGAGAGCCATTAAGCAGACCGACCCTGACGGCGTGGGAAACGAGGACAGGCTGTTGACTGAACAATTTATAGAGGGACTATATTGCAATGCCCACCGATCCCAGTTGCGGGCAATGGCCTTACAGGACCCTGACCTGGACTTTGCACAGCTCAAGGACAGAGCCATCCGGGTTCTCCGAGAACCGGCACCGGGTGGCGTTGTGACCCACAGGCGCCCTACTACCGCTTACCACCAGGAGGCGGCGCCCTTGTCGGCAGGGCCTGTGGGGGCTGATGCGCAGGCTTTGAACAATGACCCGGCTCCGGACCTGCATCATCAGGTCCAAGAGCTAGCTAAAAGCGTTGCTGCGCTAACCCGAACTGTGCAGTCTTTACAGGTTTCCACTCCAGGGAAGATCCAGCTGGCATCCGGACCGGAGGACATCCCGTGGCGTCGACCAAGGAGGACCCCACCGGCCAGAGGAAGACCCAGCGACCGATACAACGAGGACGGACAACCCATCTGCCGCCGCTGCAATCAACCCGGACATATGGCAAGGTACTGTCCTTTAAACTGGCACAACCTGGGGTAGAGGGCCAACCCCCAGGAAAAAGATCACCAGGCCCATCGAACTGGCGCGACAAATATGTGGGAGGACGTCCAGTCTTGCCTGTGGTACTGGATGGCATCCCTATGAGTGCCCTACTGGACACCGGGTCACAGGTCACCACCATCCCGTACGTGCTCTTCAAGCAGTACTGGAATGACTCGGATATAACCCGCTATCCAGACGACGACTTGAGTATCATCGCCAGTAATGGTCAGCCCGTGCCACAGATCGGATTTAAGGAAATGACCATTAAAATCGGTAGAGTCGAACTGGCAGCACAGGGACTGATCATTGTAGACATTGACAAGCGCGAGAGTCACCCAAAGATAACTCTAGGAACTAATGTGATTGAAAATTGTCTTGCAGAGGTGATTTTCATTTTACAGCAGGTTGCCAAGAACGCCAGCTCCGGCCAGCAGCGAGTGCTCCAGAAAGAGATCCGGGCACTGATGCGACGGCAACAGGTGGAACTCTCCGGTGGTGAGATTGGTAGCGTAAGAATGTGTGACCCTTTCCCTATTGCCATGCCCCCGAAAAGTGAAATGATTATTTGGTGCCGGGCAGCTATTGGTCTGAGAGGTAGAGATTACCAGGCCATGGTAGAACCAGTCTACTCAGACAGTAGGCCCACCATTTTGACAGCACGGGGGGTAGTTGATGTACGCCATGGGAGGGTGCCCGTTCGTATACTAAATATCGGGAAAAGGGAAGTATACCTGCCCCGGTATACTACGCTAGCCAAATTATATACTATCAACCAAAATTCTATACAGTCTGTGGAACCCTTGCCTCCATCTCACCCGGAGGAAGGTAACGGCTCTACGAAAATAATGGAGGATTGGTGTCAGCAACTACATTTGGGTACTGACTCCACTCCCTCCCACCAGAAACAGGGAGTCTACCGGGTGGTTCGAGAGTACGAGAGAGTGTTTAGTAAACACCCGTTAGACTTCGGGCGAGTCAAGGGGGTAGAACACCACATCCCCACGGGAGACCATCCTCCCATAAAAGAGAGGTATCGACCCGTACCCCCTGCACACTACCAACACGCCAAGGGGATGCTTAGAGACATGAAGGAGGCTGGGGTAATCAGGGATAGCTGTAGCCCCTGGGCAGCTCCACTAGTCTTGGTCAAAAAGAAAGACAACACCATGAGAATGTGTGTAGATTACCGGAAAATTAACCGTATCACACACAAAGATGCGTACCCCTTACCAAGAATAGAGGAGTCTTTGGCTGCTTTAAAATCTGCTAACTTCTTCTCCACCTTGGATCTCACTAGCGGGTACTGGCAGGTTCCTGTAGCAGAGGCGGACCGGGAGAAGACCGCATTCACCACCCCGATGGGACTTAGCGAGTTTACCTGCATGCCGTTCGGACTCTGCAACGCACCAGGAACCTTCCAGCGATTGATGGAATGCTGTCTGGGACACCGAAACTTTGAGACGGTCCTGTTATACCTGGACGATGTCATCGTCTATTCCAAGACCTACGAGGACCACCTGAAACACCTGGCGGAAGTGTTCGAAGCTCTGGCAAGTTACGGCCTAAAGGTGAAACCCTCCAAGTGTCACCTCCTGAAGCCAAAGGTGCAGTACCTGGGACACGTGGTGAGTGCTGACGGAGTGGCTCTCGACCCTGATAAGATCACCGCAATTAAGGAATGGCCAAGCCCCTCCAGCGTAAAGGAAGTGAGGCAGTTCCTCGGGTTGGTAGGCTACTACCGAAAGTTCATTCCCGGTTTCACCAAAAAGGCAGCTCCTATGCAGGACCTCCTGATAGGCCAGTCCAGGAAGGCCAAGAACCAGAAGCCACCCTTCAGATGGGAGAAGCTGGAAGAAGAGTCCTTCCGCCAGCTGAAGATGGCCCTCACGGGGGATGAAATCCTGGCGTACCCTGATTATAGCCAGCCCTTTATCCTCTACACCGACGCCAGTAACATCGGGCTAGGAGCCGTACTGTCCCAGATCCAGCAGGGGAAGGAACGGGTAATTGCTTACGCCAGCCGAAAACTGCGACCCACCGAAAGAAACCCTGAGAATTACAGCTCATTTAAGCTAGAGTTCCTGGCAGTGGTGTGGGCAGTCACCGAACGCTTTAAGCACTACCTCGCTGCTTCCCGGTTCACCGTGTACACGGATAACAACCCGTTGACACACCTGGACACTGCAAGACTCGGTGCCCTAGAGCAGAGATGGATGGCCCGCTTGTCCAACTATGAGTTTACAATCAAATACCGGGCAGGACGCTCCAATACCAACGCGGACGCCCTGTCCAGGATGCCGAACCTACCGGACGTAGGGGAAGATTCAGAGGAACTGGAAGAAGTTGAACTCCCCGCGTTCCACCATCATGGGACTATCCAGTATTCCCACCGTGTAAGGAGTAAGCAATCCGCTACGTTCAACCCATTACCTCATTACAACTGGGCGGAGACGCAAGACAGTGACCCTGCCGTCCGACTGGTAAAGGAGATGCTGATTCGGCCAGATGCACGCCTTGACCCAGACGCTCCGGAGGAAGCCAAGCAACTGTGGGCTGAGAAGAGTCGACTGTTCCTTTACAAGGGGAAGTTGTGCCGCAGAATGGTTAACTCCCGGACGCATGAACTAATCTGGCAAGTAGTGGTGCCAAGAAGAGACGCAGCTATGGTGATGGAGGCATACCACGACGGAGCTGGGCACTTCGGATGGAAGAAGCTGGAGTTCCTGCTGCGCGGGCGGTTCCATTGGGTAGGCATGAGAGGAACCATCGAGAGGTGGTGCAGAGACTGTGGCCCATGCAACCTAAGAAGGAGGGACCGTGCCAGCCAGAAGACTCCCCTGCAGTCCATCATCACCAGACAGCCGTTGGAACTGGTAGCCTTGGATCATGTAAAACTGACCCCAAGCAGAAGTGGCTACGTCTACGCGTTAACCATCGTGGATCACTACTCCCGGTTCTTGGTTGTCGTCCCCGTCAAGGACTTAACGGCTCAAACAGCAGCTAGAGCCTTCCAGCAGCACTTCTGCCGTCCGCACGGATACCCGGAGCAAGTGCTGACGGACCAGGGGCCTGCCTTTGAAGCGGAAGTCTTCCAGGAGTTCTGCACCCTGTATGGCTGCCGGAAGATTAGAACAACACCCTATCACCCGCAAACTAATGGACTTTGTGAGAAAATGAACCAGGTGGTGATAGATCTTCTGAAAACATTGCCCCTGGAAGAACGTAGTCTGTGGCCTGAAAAGCTGCCCGACCTGGTGGACCTATACAACCACATCCCTGTAGGTTCCACCAACTGTACCCCGGCTTACCTAATGAGGGCAAGACCTGGTAAGCTTCCTGTTGATCTGGAGATGGGAGTCCTGACACCCGAGGACACTTCACCAGAAGCAGACTGGGACACAGAGAGGCAGCAGCAGTACCGGAAAGTACAGGAGAGCGTGGAGCGAAGTCTCTGTCAAGCTAGGGAAAGACAAGAGAAAACTTACAACCAGTATGCTCCTGCTGTTCCCCTGGTGCCCGGAGAGCAGGTCTTGAAGAGGAAAAGACGGCTCCACAAGTTGGACGACCAGTGGGAGAAGGACCCGTACACCGTACTGCCCTCAAGCCACGACAACCCAAAGATCTGTACAATCAGTAAAGACGGAGGGGAAACCACAGCCATTGTATCCCGGGATCACCTGAAGAAGTGTCCTGAACAGCTACGGAACCCTGAAGAGGAACAAGAAGACCCTCGACCCATAGAGGAAAGGGAAGATATGGTTAGTACTGTGCTCGGAGACTTCCCTCGGTCTTGGACTCAAGTCAATGGTGCTGTTGTGGTACCCGTCCTCACGTTCCTCCAACCAGCATCCCAAGTGCCTACGGAGACACAGGTAGAGCTGGAAGAACAGCCGGTCCAGGAGGCAGAAGACCCCACACAAGCAGACCAGGAGAATCAACCCTCTGCTTATAGTGAGCCTGCCATACCCCTAGTGAGCCAAAGAGTCCGTAGACGGCTGCCCAGTTTACCCTTGACAGCTCCTATACCCTGTAGCTCAGGACCAGTCAGCCAGCTCCGTAGGTCCACTAGGGTCACTAGAGGCCAGTTGCCCATACGGTGGAGGATCTAAATATTCAAGCTATTTTATTAATGTTTACCTGTTTATTGTTGCTTGTGTATAATTATGTGTTTCTAGTTATTTGTAGGAGTCTTTGGTGGATTTACCGGGAATCCTTTGTGCATATAGTTGGAGCGTAACCCAGGACGGACTAAAGACTGTTAAGGACTCGGGGCAGGACAGACCCCTACCTGGTTACGTCTCCCTGTTTTTGGTGAAATGGACACCCTTGTTTTCTTGAAAAACTGCACCCGGTTGCGGACACGCCGTGACCATCCTAATGTTTTTCTTTATTACGTTGTTTCTGTTTGTAATTTGTTATGTTACAAAAATATGTTTAGTCCCGGAGTACTAAATTTCACTAGGGGGGGAATGTGACACCCCAGGGGTCTGGTTGCCACAGTAATAGAGATATTACGTCTGAGAGCAGGTGGGAGGTCTCTTGGTCAGGAATCCTATGCATGCCACACCTCCTGCCCAGTCCTGGGAGGGGAAGAACTTCCCCTATATAAAACTGGGGCTGAGGCAGGGTTAGTGAGAGAAAGAGTAGAGTTGAGAAGAGGAGAAGCAGCTATAGGAAAGAGAGATCAGGAGCTCTGGGGAAGTCGTGCTAAAAGGAGTCAGGGGCTGGCAGCTGTAGAGCTCGCCCTGATTGAAGAGTTACCACCGGACCCGGAGTCCGAGGCTGTGGGGACTAATCCTTACCCAGCAGCAGAAACCGACCGGCAGGGGATTTCAGGTCCTCTGGCCAAGAAACCCGAAGGGATGGTCACACGCGTGGGACCAGCACCGCCGTCGTGGAGCGGAAGCCACTAGAAGGCCCCGAGTCACCGGCCATACGGGTGAGCACCACACGGTACACTCAGGGACGTGGGCTACTTTTACCCGCCTCTAGCAAGGTAGCCAGAAGAGTACAATTAGTTGGGGAGGCCTACAACTCCGCCTGGCCAGGGGAAATCCCATCTGCTCAAAGACTGACCAGGCCCCGATCGCTAGCCAGTACTCCGGGAGGGTCTATCTTTATCACCAGTAAAGACCCTGAACTACACCGCATCGTCTCTGAGTGGTTCCTGCTACCCCCATCATCAACGTCGGCTGCCCTGAGGCCATACCCCTCCCGTTGGGGGTTATACCATCTACGCTGCACAATCGTACCACCGGCCTCAGCGGTCTGCCCTGCAGCGGCAGCTCCATAGCTGCATTCAACGGGTGGCGTAGTCGTCCAACATCTACTGCTAATACTCAGCCACACAGTTTGACTCCCTGGGCACGGACCGGGTCACCGCCACGAGACTACTACCGCCAACAGGCCCGGCTCCGGGTAGTCCCCGCGTGCGCAACGCTACACCAAGTAGGCCCAGGGGCGCGTCAAGTACACCCCTGTATTATCAGTACATTATATATACAGCGCTCAGTGTAAGTGAGTACACCCCCTGTATTCTCAGTACATTATATATACAGGGCTCATTTTAAGTGAGTACACCCCCTGTATTATCAGTACATTATATATACAGGGCTCAGTATAAGTGAGTACACCCCTGTATTATCAGTACATTATATATACAGCGCTCAGTATAAGTGAGTACACCCCTGTATTATCAGTACATTATACATACAGTGCTCAGTATAAGTGAGTACACCCCCTGTATTATCAGTACATTATATATACAGGGCTCAGTATAAGTGAGTACACCCCTGTATTATCAGCACATTATATATACAGCGCTCAGTATAAGTGAGTACACCCCTGTATTATCAGTACATTATATATACAACGCTCAGTATAAGTGAGTACACCCCTGTATTATCAGTACATTATATATACAGCGCTCAGTATAAGTGAGTACACTCCTGTATTATCAGTACATTATATATACAGCGCTCAGTATAAGTGAGTACCCCCCTGTATTCTCAGTACATTATATATACAGCGTTCAGCATAAGTGAGTACACCCCCTGTATTCTCAGTAAGTTACATCTACAGCACTCAGCGTAAGTGAGTACACCCCCCTGTATTCTCAGTATGTTACATCTACAGCACTCAGCGTAAGTGAGTACACCCCCCTGTATTCTCAGTAAGTTACATCTACAGCACTCAGCGTAAGTGAGTACACCCCCCTGTATTTTCAGTACGTTATACATACAGCGCTCAGTATAAGTGAGTACATCCTCCTGTATTATCAGTACATTATATATACAGCGCTCAGTATAAGTGAGTACACCCCTGTATTATCAGTACATTATATATGCAGGGCTCAGTATAAGTGAGTACACCCCTGTATTATCAGTACATTATATATACAGGGCTCAGTATAAGTGAGTACACCCCTGTATTATCAGTACATTATATATACAGCGCTCAGTATAAGTGAGTACACCCCTGTATTATCAGTACATTATATATACAGGGCTCAGTGTAAGTGAGTACACCCCTGTATTCTCAGTACGTTATATATACAGGGCTCAGTATAAGTGAGTACACCCCTGTATTATCAGTACGTTATATATACAGGGCTCAGTATAAGTGAGTACACCCCCAGTATTATCAGTACATTATATATACAGGGCTCAGTATAAGTGAGTACACCCCTGTATTATCAGTACATTATATACACAGGGCTCAGTATAAGTGAGTACACCCCTGTATTATCAGTACATTATATATACAGCGCTCAGTATAAGTGAGTACACTCCTGTATTCTCAGTACATTATATATACAGCGCTCAGTGTAAGTGAGTACACCCCATTATTATTAGTACATTATATGTACAGCGCTCAGTATAAGTGAGTACACCCCCTGTATTCTCAGTACATTATATATACAGCGCTCAGTGTAAGTGAGTACACCCCTGTATTATCAGTATGACGCGCCCCCTGGGCCATGTTCAAGGGATACCCGGAGCCGGATCTGTATGGGGGTAGCAGTCCTTGTGGCGGTGACCCGGTTCGTGCCCAGGGTGTCAAACTAAGTGGCAGTCTATGGCAGTAGATGTTAATTTGATCGACTACGCCACCCGTTGAGTGCGGCTTTGAAGCCGCCGCTGCAGAACAGTCCACTGAGGCCAGGTGTATAAGGATGTGCAGCGTGGTGGTATAACCCCCAACGGGAGGGGTATGGCCTCAGGGCAGCAGGTGTAGATGATGGGGTTGTGATGATGCAGGAAGGAGAGGCAGAGTCAGGAGATGCAGTTTCAGGGTTTTTACTCACTGATGTTGCTTTAGTCACTCTGGCCTTGAGTGACCACCCGAGCCGTGCTGCGTCCACCAGGTGCGGGACTCGGCTAACCCCCAGGCAGTTCCGGAGCGTGGTCCTGAGCTTCCCTCTCACTCTCTTTCTCCTGGCCGTCCCCACCAGGGATCCACCTTTGTCCGGCTCCCTCGGGCCTCTTAGTGGTTGAACCTTCTCTGGCTTCCCTGGCCCTAATCGTGGTGTGCCTTCCTGGTGGATATGGTGAGGGTCGTGGCAAAACTTGACCACGACCTCCGGTTCCTGGTTAAGGGTTACTTCTGCCTCTGCCAGCTTGGGATCCGGTACCCTTTTCTGCCAACCCTTCACCCTTTTTGGTCTGCTTCTGGGATCTTAGGGTTCCCTCTTTTCTGCGTCTCTGGGCCTTCCTTCTTCCTCTCCTCTCTCCACTGCAGGCTTGGCTCTGGAGCTGGGCCCAGCCGGAGCCACAGCTCCCTGTCAGCCCTCCTGGCTGAACTCCTCTGCTCTGCTTCTCCTCAGGCTCTCTGACCAAAGACCCTATTCTAAGATGGTGCCCACCTTATATACTCCCTCTATGTGTGAGCCCAGGTGACCAGCACCCAATGGGCTCCTAGCTTTACCCAGACTACTCCCCCTATCTGCCCCTACACTACTGGGATGTTCCACCCCCCTCCCACTCCAGCCAGGGACAGACGCTGTCGTACCTGCACATATACTGGTGGGAGTACCGTTGTTCTGTCCCCCGGAAATGGGATGTATGTAGTGCATGCAGCCTACTAAGCTCAGTTCCACACTCCATCCTTACCCGGGAGTGGAATACCACACCTCTGGGTCGAGGTGCAATACCCCTGTAGCAGCCGAGTCCTCAGGGTGCTACATTCCCCCCTGGTAAATCACAGCACGTCCTCGGGCTGTAAAAGAGCAAAAACATAAAACATACAAGCTTTTTAAAGTGCACTACATATAAAATATATAAACAGTAACCTTCAATCATCCCTTCTCTTTTAAAATGTTACGGACACATCATAAAATAATATTAACTCTTTCATCATAATAAAACTTTTCATATAAAACATTTTTGACCTCTGGCCACTTGTGCAAATTGTGACCAGGTAAGTGCCACAGTCTCTGGTAGAAAAAACAGTTTCCTATAAAACCAGTAGGGGGCGCTTTAAGAAGCGCAACTATTTACAAGGGATATGGCCGCTCTCAGTCCTCGGCCAGTGGGGAAAAGGGATGGCTGCTCACAGTCCTCAGCCTGTGGGGAGATGGGACACACTGGAACAGTTCACTGGTCCCAACGGGGACTATATCTTACTGGCAACAGTTATTGTACCTTCACGGGTAACTATTTACAGTGCTCCTACTGTACATCAGTGGCGACGTCCTCCTGCTCCTGCCTGAGGGTAATCTTCAGACCCGTCCGGGTCCTCTTGTTCCTCCTCACACCGCAGCTCCTCCTCAGTCAGGCGATGTACATGAAGGGCATAGGGTCCTTTGGCACACTGGTGCCGGGTGAAGGTGACCTCATCTCCCAGGTAAAGGTCACGACCTCTGTGTCCCTCCGGCAGATGGCTTTCTACGTCTCTGCGGGTGACAAAGACGTCGCCGGGGGTTCTGTGGTCCCGTATAAAACCCCACCCGTGCTCCATTTGGAATTTTATTACAGTCCCGCTGGCACGGGGACCGTGGGCAGTACGGGGGTTTCTGCGGGCCCGGCGCTTTTGCTCGGCGCTCTGGACTTGGAGCCGCTCCTCGCGGACCCGCCTCTCTCGTCGCTCCTTAGCAAAAACCTCCAATTGTTGCCGGCAGCACTCCATACGCTGGGCTGCGGCTGCCCGGGTCTCCTCGGTGAATCCCATCAGGTCCTCACCGGTAGGGTCCCACTCAAATTGGGCGTCCTCCAACGGAAGCGGATCGAGTTTGGCGGGCGCAGGAGCCGGAATTAGAGGCTCATCCAGAGGCCGTTCCCTCCGGAATCGAGGGTGAATATATTCAGGTGGCCACACGAAGAGCAGCCCGTCCTGGGTGGTGTTTTGTGCGGAGCAGTCTTCACCCAGACGGGGTGCTGTGGAGGCAGAGGGCGCTGTGGTGTTTGCGGCGCCCAGGGGCTCCTGGCCTTGCGTCCAGGCCGAAGGTAGTCTGAATACAAAGGGCGCTTTAAAGGCTGCGGCGCCCGGGTCTACCAGGCCTTGCGACCAGACCGGTGGCATGATGGAGGTAGAGGGCGCTGTGAAGACGGCGGCGCCCGGGGGTACTTGGCCTTGCGACCAGGCCAGGGGCGCTTCTTGCTGGGCTGCGCTCTGAGTCGAGGCGCATGACGTAGCAGGGGGCGTGGCCGCGGCTCCTGCCGCTTGAGGCCTAGCTCGGAGCGGTGACGATGCAGCAACGTGAGTGGTGAGTGGGGTCTCGGGCTCTGCGACGGGGAGCTGGGGCAGGCTTGCGACCATCGGGCACGGGGTGTTGTCGTCCCCATTACCTGCTCCCTTTTCTTCAACTCCCTCCGCGGCGTCGTCTCCGGCCGTCGTCCCTCCTGCACCTTCCTCAGAGGCGGACATGCTCCTTGTCGTGGGTGGCGTGCTTCGCTGGCGGGTTCCAGCCTGCTGGGCCATCTCCTTGCTCCACTCCGCCAGCGCTTCCTGCTGTACCCGGGCCATCTTCCGTGCGAGGCCCTCCAGCGCGGTCTGTGCACGCTCCCGATCTCCGGGGAGCTGCGCCAGGATCTCCAGCAGGCCTTCTGGAGTGGCGGCCTGCAACAGGCTCCTGACCACAGGGTCGGTGCTGCCTGACTCTCCCTCCATCTCCGGGTGTGTTCTCTCTAGACTCCTCCAAGCTGCTCCCATCTTCTCTCTTTTGTTCTCTCTCCGCCCCCATTGAGGGCGGTCCTGGGGCAACTTGGTGATTGTCAGATCCAGGGGCAGACCCCCCAGGCTGATGGACATCTCAATCATTGCAGCCTCTGCTGGTGGGGGCGGTCTTCGTTTTTGGCGCCATTCTTGGTCCTGGCCCACGATGGGAGGTGGCCTCTTGCCACCCTCTGGCACGCCCATAATGGCGTCCGCTCTGCCAAGGCAGGAAATCTTCTCAGATGGCGGGAACCGCTTCCCAATGGCGGGAAACTCTGTGGATGGCGGGAAAAGACTGCAGATGGCGGGCAAACGGCGGGAACCGATCCGAGATGGCGTCCGATGGCGGGGACCCTCCGGAATTGGCGGGAGACTTCTTTTTACGGTAAATATGAACTTTTCTTCAGGCACGCAGTACCCGGTGGTTGCGGGCACGTTATCCTGCCGACTACGCCAAAAGTTGACGCGCCCCCTGGGCCATGTTCAAGGGATACCCGGAGCCGGATCTGTATGGGGGTAGCAGTCCTTGTGGCGGTGACCCGGTCCGTGCCCAGGGTGTCAAACTAAGTGGCAGTCTATGGCAGTAGATGTTAATTTGATCGACTACGCCACCCGTTGAGTGCGGCTTTGAAGCCGCCGCTGCAGAACAGTCCACTGAGGCCAGGTGTATAAGGATGTGCAGCGTGGTGGTATAACCCCCAACGGGAGGGGTATGGCCTCAGGGCAGCAGGTGTAGATGATGGGGTTGTGATGATGCAGGAAGGAGAGGCAGAGTCAGGAGATGCAGTTTCAGGGTTTTTACTCACTGATGTTGCTTTAGTCACTCTGGCCTTGAGTGACCACCCAAGCCGTGCTGCGTCCACCAGGTGCGGGACTCGGCTAACCCCCAGGCAGTTCTGGAGCGTGGTCCTGAGCTTCCCTCTCACTCTCTTTCTCCTGGCCGTCCCCACCAGGGATCCACCTTTGTCCGGCTCCCTCGGGCCTCTTAGTGGTTGAACCTTCTCTGGCTTCCCTGGCCCTACTCGTGGTGTGCCTTCCTGGTGGATATGGTGAGGGTCGTGGCAAAACTTGACCACGACCTCCGGTTCCTGGTTAAGGGTTACTTCTGCCTCTGCCAGCTTGGGATCCGGTACCCTTTTCTGCCAACCCTTCACCCTTTTTGGTCTGCTTCTGGGATCTTAGGGTTCCCTCTTTTCTGCGTCTCTGGGCCTTCCTTCTTCCTCTCCTCTCTCCACTGCAGGCTTGGCTCTGGAGCTGGGCCCAGCCGGAGCCACAGCTCCCTGTCAGCCCTCCTGGCTGAACTCCTCTGCTCTGCTTCTCCTGAGGCTCTCTGACCAAAGACCCTATTCTAAGATGGTGCCCACCTTATATACTCCCTCTATGTGTGAGCCCAGGTGACCAGCACCCAATGGGCTCCTAGCTTTACCCAGACTACTCCCCCTATCTGCCCCTACACTACTGGGATGTTCCACCCCCCTCCCACTCCAGCCAGGGACAGACGCTGTCGTACCTGCACATATACTGGTGGGAGTACCGTTGTTCTGTCCCCCGGAAATGGGATGTATGTAGTGCATGCAGCCTACTAAGCTCAGTTCCACACTCCATCCTTACCCGGGAGTGGAATACCACACCTCTGGGTCGAGGTGCAATACCCCTGTAGCAGCCGAGTCCTCAGGGTGCTACAAGTACATTATATATACAGGGCTCAGTATAAGTGAGTACACCCCTGTATTATCAGTACATTATATATACAGGGCTCAGTATAAGTGAGTACACCCCTGTATTATCAGTACATTATATATACAGGGCTCAGTAAAAGTGAGTACACCCCTGTATTCTCAGTACATTATACATACAGCGCTCAGTATAAGTGAGTACACCCCCTGTATTCTCAGTACATTATATATACAGCGTTCAGCATGAGTGAGTACACCCCCTGTATTATCAGTACATTATATATACAGGGCTCAGTATAAGTGAGTACCCCCCTGTATTCTCAGTACATTATATATACAGCGTTCAGCATAAGTGAGTACACCCCCTATATTCTCAGTAAGTTACATCTACATCACTCAGCGTAAGTGAGTACACCCCCCTGTATTCTCAGTAAGTTACATCTACAGCACTCAGCGTAAGTGAGTACACCCCCCTGTATTCTCAGTAAGTTACATCTACAGCGCTCAGCGTAAGTGAGTACAACCCCCTGTATTCTCAGTACGTTATACACACAGAGCTCAGAATAACTGAGTACACCCCCTGTATTCTCAATAAGTTACATCTACAGCACTCAGCGTAAGTGAGTACACCCCCTGTATTCTCAGTACGTTATATATACAGCGTTCAGCATAAGTGAGTACACCCCCTGTATTCTCAGTAAGTTACATCTACAGCACTCAGCGTAAGTGAGTACACCCCCTGTATTCTCAGTAAGTTACATCTACAGCACTCAGCGTAAGTGAGTACACCCCCCTGTATTCTCAGTAAGTTACATCTACAGCACTCAGCGTAAGTGAGTACACCCCCCTGTATTCTCAGTAAGTTACATCTACAGCACTCAGCGTAAGTGAGTACACCTCCCTGTATTTTCAGTACGTTATACACACAGAGCTCAGAATAAGTGAGTACACCCCCCTGTATTCTCAGTACGTTATACATACAGCGCTCAGCGTAAGTGAGTACACCCCTGTATTATCAGTATATTTTATATACAGGGCTCAGTATAAGTGAGTACACCCCCTGTATTCTCAGTACGTCATATATACAGCGTTCAGCATGAGTACACCCCCTGTATTCTCAGTAAGTTACATCTACAGCACTCAGCGTAAGTGAGTACACCCCCCTGTATTCTCAGTAAGTTACATCTACAGCACTCAGCGTAAGTAAGTACACCCCCCTATATTCTCAGTAAGTTACATCTACAGCACTCAGCGTAAGTGAGTACACCCCCCTGTATTCTCAGTACGTTATACACACAGAGCTCAGAATAAGTGAGTACACCCCCCTGTATTCTCAGTACGTTATATATACAGCGTTCAGCATGAGTACACCCCCCTGTATTCTCAGTACGTTATATATACAGCGTTCAGCATAAGTGAGTACACCCCCTGTATTCTCAGTAAGTTACATCTACAGCACTCAGCGTAAGTGAGTACACCCCCCTGTATTCTCAGTACATTATATATACAGCGTTCAGCATAAGTGAGTACACCCCCTGTATTCTCAGTAAGTTACATTTACAGCACTCAGCGTAAGTGAGTACACCCCCCTGTATTCTCAGTATGTTACATCTACAGCACTCAGCGTGAGTACACCCCCCTGTATTCTCAGTAAGTTACATCTACAGCACTCAGCGTAAGTGAGTACACCCCCTGTATTTTCAGTACGTTATACACACAGAGCTCAGAATAAGTGAGTACACCCTCCTGTATTCTCAGTACATTATATATACAGCGTTCAGCATAAGTGAGTACACCCCCTGTATTCTCAGTAAGTTACATCTACAGCACTCAGCGTAAGTGAGTACACCCCCCTGTATTCTCAGTAAGTTACATCTACAGCACTCAGCGTAAGTGAGTACACCCCCCTGTATTCTCAGTAAGTTACATCTACAGCACTCAGCGTAAGTGAGTACACCCCCCTGTATTCTCAGTATGTTATACATACCGCTCTTCTGCTCCATCCATAAGTTCACAATAGAATATCTCAATTTTTGCTGCTACTACTGTGCTACAGAAACTACACCATATTTGAGCTTTTAATTCTTTGGTGCTGATATTCTGCTCCATGCAGGGGTTCACATTATAAAACCTTAATTTTTTCTGTTACTACCGTGCTACAGAAACCATGCTGTATTTTAGCTTTACATTCTTTAATGCTGATATTCTGCTCCATCCAGGGGCTCACATGATCTATAATATAACCAGGGATGTGTCCTTATGTCTGAAGCCTCTATAGACTGAGCATGCTCAGTGTGGTGCCATGACGACTATATGTCCAGGACAAGACAGAGAGAAAGAGAGAGACAAATTCAAGAGTACACCCCCATATTATCAGTACATTATACATAGAGCAGTCAGCAAAAGTGAGTACACCCCCATATTATCAGTACATTATACATAGAGCAGTCAGCAAAAGTGAGTACACCCCCATATTATCAGTACATTATACATACAGCAGTCAGCAAAAGTGAGTACACCCCCACATTATCAGTACATTATACATAGAGCAGTCAGCAAAAGTGAGTACACCCCCTGTATTCTCAGTACGTTATACATACAGCACTCAGTATAAGTGAGTACACCCCCTGTATTATCAGTACATTATATATACAGGGCTCAGTATAAGTGAGTACACCCCTGTATTATCAGTACATTATATATACAGTGCTCAGTATAAGTGAGTACACCCCTGTATTATCAGTACATTATATATACAGCGCTCAGTATAAGTGAGTACACCCCTGTATTATCAGTACCTTATATATACAGGGCTCAGTATAAGTGAGTACACCCCTGTATTATCAGTACATTATATATACAGCGCTCAGTATAAGTGAGTACACCCCTGTATTATCAGTACATTATATATACAGCGCTCAGTATAAGTGAGTACACCCCTGTATTATCAGTACATTATATATACAGGGCTCAGTATAAGTGAGTACACCCCTGTATTATCAGTACATTATATATACAGTGCTCAGTATAAGTGAGTACACCCCTGTATTATCAGTACATTATATATACAGGGCTCAGTAAAAGTGAGTACACCCCTGTATTCTCAGTACATTATACATACAGCGCTCAGTATAAGTGAGTACACCCCCTGTATTCTCAGTACATTATATATACAGCGTTCAGCATGAGTGAGTACACCCCTGTATTATCAGTACATTATATATACAGCGCTCAGTATAAGTGAGTACACCCCTGTATTATCAGTACATTATATATACAGCGCTCAGTATAAGTGAGTACACCGCTGTATTATCAGTACATTATATATACAGCGCTCAGTATAAGTGAGTACACCCCCTGTATTATCAGTACATTATATATACAGGGCTCAGTATAAGTGAGTACCCCCCTGTATTCTCAGTACATTATATATACAGCGTTCAGCATAAGTGAGTACACCCCCTATATTCTCAGTAAGTTACATCTACATCACTCAGCGTAAGTGAGTACACCCCCCTGTATTCTCAGTAAGTTACATCTACAGCACTCAGCGTAAGTGAGTACACCCCCCTGTATTCTCAGTAAGTTACATCTACAGCGCTCAGCGTAAGTGAGTACAACCCCCTGTATTCTCAGTACGTTATACACACAGAGCTCAGAATAACTGAGTACACCCCCTGTATTCTCAATAAGTTACATCTACAGCACTCAGCGTAAGTGAGTACACCCCCTGTATTCTCAGTACGTTATATATACAGCGTTCAGCATAAGTGAGTACACCCCCTGTATTCTCAGTAAGTTACATCTACAGCACTCAGCGTAAGTGAGTACACCCCCTGTATTCTCAGTAAGTTACATCTACAGCACTCAGCGTAAGTGAGTACACCCCCCTGTATTCTCAGTAAGTTACATCTACAGCACTCAGCGTAAGTGAGTACACCCCCCTGTATTCTCAGTAAGTTACATCTACAGCACTCAGCGTAAGTGAGTACACCCCCCTGTATTTTCAGTACGTTATACACACAGAGCTCAGAATAAGTGAGTACACCCCCCTGTATTCTCAGTACGTTATACATACAGCGCTCAGCGTAAGTGAGTACACCCCTGTATTATCAGTATATTTTATATACAGGGCTCAGTATAAGTGAGTACACCCCCTGTATTCTCAGTACGTCATATATACAGCGTTCAGCATGAGTACACCCCCTGTATTCTCAGTAAGTTACATCTACAGCACTCAGCGTAAGTGAGTACACCCCCCTGTATTCTCAGTAAGTTACATCTACAGCACTCAGCGTAAGTAAGTACACCCCCCTATATTCTCAGTAAGTTACATCTACAGCACTCAGGGTAAGTGAGTACACCCCCCTGTATTCTCAGTACGTTATACACACAGAGCTCAGAATAAGTGAGTACACCCCCCTGTATTCTCAGTACGTTATATATACAGCGTTCAGCATGAGTACACCCCCCTGTATTCTCAGTACGTTATATATACAGCGTTCAGCATAAGTGAGTACACCCCCTGTATTCTCAGTAAGTTACATCTACAGCACTCAGCGTAAGTGAGTACACCCCCCTGTATTCTTAGTAAGTTACATCTACAGCACTCAGCGTAAGTGAGTACACCCCCCTGTATTCTCAGTACATTATATATACAGCGTTCAGCATAAGTGAGTACACCCCCTGTATTCTCAGTAAGTTACATTTACAGCACTCAGCGTAAGTGAGTACACCCCCCTGTATTCTCAGTATGTTACATCTACAGCACTCAGCGTGAGTACACCCTCCTGTATTCTCAGTAAGTTACATCTACAGCACTCAGCGTAAGTGAGTACACCCCCTGTATTTTCAGTACGTTATACACACAGAGCTCAGAATAAGTGAGTACACCCTCCTGTATTCTCAGTACATTATATATACAGCGTTCAGCATAAGTGAGTACACCCCCTGTATTCTCAGTAAGTTACATCTACAGCACTCAGCGTAAGTGAGTACACCCCCCTGTATTCTCAGTAAGTTACATCTACAGCACTCAGCGTAAGTGAGTACACCCCCCTGTATTCTCAGTAAGTTACATCTACAGCACTCAGCGTAAGTGAGTACACCCCCCTGTATTCTCAGTATGTTATACATACCGCTCTTCTGCTCCATCCATAAGTTCACAATAGAATATCTCAATTTTTGCTGCTACTACTGTGCTACAGAAACTACACCATATTTGAGCTTTTAATTCTTTGGTGCTGATATTCTGCTCCATGCAGGGGTTCACATTATAAAACCTTAATTTTTTCTGTTACTACCGTGCTACAGAAACCATGCTGTATTTTAGCTTTACATTCTTTAATGCTGATATTCTGCTCCATCCAGGGGCTCACATGATCTATAATATAACCAGGGATGTGTCCTTATGTCTGAAGCCTCTATAGACTGAGCATGCTCAGTGTGGTGCCATGACGACTATATGTCCAGGACAAGACAGAGAGAAAGAGAGAGACAAATTCAAGAGTACACCCCCATATTATCAGTACATTATACATAGAGCAGTCAGCAAAAGTGAGTACACCCCCATATTATCAGTACATTATACATAGAGCAGTCAGCAAAAGTGAGTACACCCCCATATTATCAGTACATTATACATACAGCAGTCAGCAAAAGTGAGTACACCCCCATATTATCAGTACATTATACATAGAGCAGTCAGCAAAAGTGAGTACACCCCCTGTATTCTCAGTACGTTATACATACAGCACTCAGTATAAGTGAGTACACCCCCTGTATTATCAGTACATTATATATACAGGGCTCAGTATAAGTGAGTACACCCCTGTATTATCAGTACATTATATATACAGTGCTCAGTATAAGTGAGTACACCCCTGTATTATCAGTACATTATATATACAGCGCTCAGTATAAGTGAGTACACCCCTGTATTATCAGTACATTATATATACAGGGCTCAGTATAAGTGAGTACACCCCTGTATTATCAGTACATTATATATACAGCGCTCAGTATAAGTGAGTACACCCCTGTATTATCAGTACATTATATATACAGCGCTCAGTATAAGTGAGTACACCCCTGTATTATCAGTACATTATATATACAGGGCTCAGTATAAGTGAGTACACCCCTGTATTATCAGTACATTATATATACAGTGCTCAGTATAAGTGAGTACACCCCTGTATTATCAGTACATTATATATACAGCGCTCAGTATAAGTGAGTACACCCCTGTATTATCAGTACATTATATATACAGTGCTCAGTATAAGTGAGTACACCCCTGTATTATCAGTACATTATATATACAGCGCTCAGTATAAGTGATTACACCCCTGTATTATCAGTACATTATATATACAGCGCTCAGTATAAGTGAGTACACCCCTGTATTATCAGTACATTATATATACAGAGCACAGTATAAGTGAGTACACCCCTGTATTATCAGTACATTATATATACAGCGCTCAGTATAAGTGAGTACACCCCTGTATTATCAGTACATTATATATACAGCGCTCAGTATAAGTGAGTACACCCCTGTATTATCAGTACATTATATATACAGGGCTCAGTATAAGTGAGTACACCCCTGTATTATCAGTACATTATATATACAGGGCTCGGTATAAGTGAGTACACCCCTGTATTATCAGTACATTATATATACAGCGCTCAGTATAAGTGAGTACATCCCTGTATTATCAGTACATTATATATACAGCGCTCAGTATAAGTGAGTACACCCCTGTATTATCAGTACATTATATATACAGGGCTCAGTATAAGTGAGTACACCCCCTGTATTATCAATACATTATATATACAGTGCTCAGTATAAGTGAGTACACCCCTGTATTATCAGTACATTATATATACAGTGCTCAGTATAAGTGAGTACACCCCTGTATTATCAGTACATTATATATACAGCGCTCAGTATAAGTGATTACACCCCTGTATTATCAGTACATTATATATACAGCGCTCAGTATAAGTGAGTACACCCCTGTATTATCAGTACATTATATATACAGAGCACAGTATAAGTGAGTACACCCCTGTATTATCAGTACATTATATATACAGCGCTCAGTATAAGTGAGTACACCCCTGTATTATCAGTACATTATATATACAGCGCTCAGTATAAGTGAGTACACCCCTGTATTATCAGTACATTATATATACAGGGCTCAGTATAAGTGAGTACACCCCTGTATTATCAGTACATTATATATACAGCGCTCAGTATAAGTGAGTACACCCCTGTATTATCAGTACATTATATATACAGGGCTCAGTATAAGTGAGTACACCCCTGTATTATCAGTACATTATATATACAGCGCTCAGTATAAGTGAGTACACCCCTGTATTATCAGTACATTATATATACAGGGCTCAGTATAAGTGAGAACACCCCCCTGTATTATCAGTACATTATATATACAGCGCTCAGTATAAGTGAGTACACCCCTGTATTATCAGTACATTATATATACAGGGCTCAGTATAAGTGAGAACACCCCCCTGTATTATCAGTACATTATATATACAGGGCTCAGTATAAGTGAGTACACCCCTGTATTATCAGTACATTATATATACAGCGCTCAGTATAAGTGAGTACATCCCTGTATTATCAGTACATTATATATACAGCGCTCAGTATAAGTGAGTACATCCCTGTATTATCAGTACATTATATATACAGCGCTCAGTATAAGTGAGTACACCCCTGTATTATCAGTACATTATATATACAGGGCTCAGTATAAGTGAATACACCCCTGTATTATCAGTACATTATATATACAGTGCTCAGTATAAGTGAGTACACCCCTGTATTATCAGTACATTATATATACAGCGCTCAGTATAAGTGAGTACACCCCTGTATTATCAGTACATTATATATACAGCGCTCAGTATAAGTGAGTACACCCCTGTATTCTCAGTACGTTATACACACAGGGCTCAGTGTAAGTGAGTACACCCCTGTATTATCAGTACATTATATATGCAGTGCTCAGTGTAAGTGAGTACACCCCTGTATTATCAGTACATTATATATACAGAGCTCAGTGTAAGTGAGTACACCCCTGTATTATCAGTACATTATATATACAGAGCTCAGTATAAGTGAGTACACCCCTGTATTATCAGTACATTATATATACAGTGCTCAGTATAAGTGAGTACACCCCTGTATTATCAGTACATTATATATACAGGGCTCAGTATAAGTGAGTACACCCCTGTATTAACAGTACATTATACATACAGGGCTCAGTATAAGTGAGTACACCCCTGTATTATCAGTACATTATATATACAGTGCTCAGTATAAGTGAGTACACCCCCTGTATTATCAGTACATTATATATACAGAGCTCAGTGTAAGTGAGTACACCCCTGTATTATCAGTACATTATATATACAGTGCTCAGTATAAGTGAGTACACCCCTGTATTATCAGTACATTATATATACAGGGCTCAGTAGAAGTGAGTACACCCCTGTATTATCAGTACATTATACATACAGGGCTCAGTATAAGTGAGTACACCCCTGTATTATCAGTACATTATATATACAGTGCTCAGTATAAGTGAGTACACCCCTGTATTATCAGTACATTATATATACAGAGCTCAGTGTAAGTGTGTACACCCCTGTATTATCAGTACATTATATATACAGGGCTCAGTATAAGTGAGTACACCCCTGTATTATCAGTACATTATATATACAGAGCTCAGTGTAAGTGAGTACACCCCCTATATTATCAGTACATTATATATACAGCTCTCAGTATAAGTGAGTACACCCCTGTATTATCAGTACATTATATATACAGAGCTCAGTGTAAGTGAGTACACCCCTGTATTATCAGTACATTATATATACAGTGCTCAGTATAAGTGAGTACACCCCTGTATTATCAGTACATTATATATACAGAGCTCAGTATAAGTGAGTACTCCCCTGTATTATCAGTACATTATATATACAGAGCTCAGTGTAAGTGAGTACACCCCTGTATTATCAGTACATTATATATACAGTGCTCAGTATAAGTGAGTACACCCCTGTATTATCAGTACATTATATATACAGAGCTCAGTGTAAGTGAGTACACCCCCTATATTATCAGTACATTATATATACAGCTCTCAGTATAAGTGAGTACACCCCTGTATTATCAGTACATTATATATACAGGCCTCAGTATAAGTGAGTACATCCCTGTATTATCAGTACATTATATATACAGTGCTCAGTATAAGTGAGCACACCCCTGTATTATCAGTACATTATATATACAGAGCTCAGTGTGAGTACAACCCTGTATTATCAGTACATTATATATACAGTGCTCAGTATAAGTGAATACACCCCTGTATTATCAGTACATTATATATACAGCGCTCAGTATAAGTGAGTACACCCCTATATTATCAGTACATTATATATACAGGGCTCAGTGTAAGTGAGTACACCCCCTGTATTATCAGTACATTATATATACAGTGCTCAGTATAAGTGAGTACACCCCTGTATTATCAGTACATTATATATACAGCGCTCAGTATAAGTGATTACACCCCTGTATTATCAGTACATTATATATACAGCGCTCAGTATAAGTGAGTACACCCCTGTATTATCAGTACATTATATATACAGAGCACAGTATAAGTGAGTACACCCCTGTATTATCAGTACATTATATATACAGCGCTCAGTATAAGTGAGTACACCCCTGTATTATCAGTACATTATATATACAGCGCTCAGTATAAGTGAGTACACCCCTGTATTATCAGTACATTATATATACAGGGCTCAGTATAAGTGAGTACACCCCTGTATTATCAGTACATTATATATACAGCGCTCAGTATAAGTGAGTACACCCCTGTATTATCAGTACATTATATATACAGGGCTCAGTATAAGTGAGTACACCCCTGTATTATCAGTACATTATATATACAGCGCTCAGTATAAGTGAGTACACCCCTGTATTATCAGTACATTATATATACAGGGCTCAGTATAAGTGAGAACACCCCCCTGTATTATCAGTACATTATATATACAGCGCTCAGTATAAGTGAGTACACCCCTGTATTATCAGTACATTATATATACAGGGCTCAGTATAAGTGAGAACACCCCCCTGTATTATCAGTACATTATATATACAGGGCTCAGTATAAGTGAGTACACCCCTGTATTATCAGTACATTATATATACAGCGCTCAGTATAAGTGAGTACACCCCTGTATTATCAGTACATTATATATACAGCGCTCAGTATAAGTGAGTACACCCCTGTATTCTCAGTACGTTATACACACA
Source organism: Phyllobates terribilis (assembly GCF_046119375.1). Classification (NCBI taxonomy): domain Eukaryota; kingdom Metazoa; phylum Chordata; class Amphibia; order Anura; family Dendrobatidae; genus Phyllobates; species Phyllobates terribilis. Next base: position 19,866,127 of record NW_027362766.1, read on the forward strand.
GGGCTCAGTGTAAGTGAGTACACCCCTGTATTATCAGTACATTATATATGCAGTGCTCAGTGTAAGTGAGTACACCCCTGTATTATCAGTACATTATATATACAGAGCTCAGTGTAAGTGAGTACACCCCTGTATTATCAGTACATTATATATACAGCGCTCAGTATAAGTGAGTACATCCCTGTATTATCAGTACATTATATATACAGCGCTCAGTATAAGTGAGTACACCCCTGTATTATCAGTACATTATATATACAGGGCTCAGTATAAGTGAATACACCCCTGTATTATCAGTACATTATATATACAGTGCTCAGTATAAGTGAGTACACCCCTGTATTATCAGTACATTATATATACAGCGCTCAGTATAAGTGAGTACACCCCTGTATTATCAGTACATTATATATACAGCGCTCAGTATAAGTGAGTACACCCCTGTATTCTCAGTACGTTATACACACAGGGCTCAGTGTAAGTGAGTACACCCCTGTATTATCAGTACATTATATATGCAGTGCTCAGTGTAAGTGAGTACACCCCTGTATTATCAGTACATTATATATACAGAGCTCAGTGTAAGTGAGTACACCCCTGTATTATCAGTACATTATATATACAGAGCTCAGTATAAGTGAGTACACCCCTGTATTATCAGTACATTATATATACAGTGCTCAGTATAAGTGAGTACACCCCTGTATTATCAGTACATTATATATACAGGGCTCAGTATAAGTGAGTACACCCCTGTATTATCAGTACATTATACATACAGGGCTCAGTATAAGTGAGTACACCCCTGTATTATCAGTACATTATATATACAGTGCTCAGTATAAGTGAGTACACCCCCTGTATTATCAGTACATTATATATACAGAGCTCAGTGTAAGTGAGTACACCCCTGTATTATCAGTACATTATATATACAGTGCTCAGTATAAGTGAGTACACCCCTGTATTATCAGTACATTATATATACAGGGCTCAGTAGAAGTGAGTACACCCCTGTATTATCAGTACATTATACATACAGGGCTCAGTATAAGTGAGTACACCCCTGTATTATCAGTACATTATATATACAGTGCTCAGTATAAGTGAGTACACCCCTGTATTATCAGTACATTATATATACAGAGCTCAGTGTAAGTGAGTACACCCCTGTATTATCAGTACATTATATATACAGGGCTCAGTATAAGTGAGTACACCCCTGTATTATCAGTACATTATATATACAGAGCTCAGTGTAAGTGAGTACACCCCCTATATTATCAGTACATTATATATACAGCTCTCAGTATAAGTGAGTACACCCCTGTATTATCAGTACATTATATATACAGAGCTCAGTGTAAGTGAGTACACCCCTGTATTATCAGTACATTATATATACAGTGCTCAGTATAAGTGAGTACACCCCTGTATTATCAGTACATTATATATACAGAGCTCAGTATAAGTGAGTACTCCCCTGTATTATCAGTACATTATATATACAGAGCTCAGTGTAAGTGAGTACACCCCTGTATTATCAGTACATTATATATACAGTGCTCAGTATAAGTGAGTACACCCCTGTATTATCAGTACATTATATATACAGAGCTCAGTGTAAGTGAGTACACCCCCTATATTATCAGTACATTATATATACAGCTCTCAGTATAAGTGAGTACACCCCTGTATTATCAGTACATTATATATACAGGCCTCAGTATAAGTGAGTACATCCCTGTATTATCAGTACATTATATATACAGTGCTCAGTATAAGTGAGCACACCCCTGTATTATCAGTACATTATATATACAGAGCTCAGTGTGAGTACAACCCTGTATTATCAGTACATTATATATACAGTGCTCAGTATAAGTGAATACACCCCTGTATTATCAGTACATTATATATACAGCGCTCAGTATAAGTGAGTACACCCCTATATTATCAGTACATTATATATACAGGGCTCAGTGTAAGTGAGTACACCCCCTGTATTATCAGTACATTATATATACAGCGCTCAGTATAAGTGAGTACACCCCTATATTATCAGTACATTATATATACAGGGCTCAGTGTAAAAGAGTACACCCCCTGTATTATCATTACATTATATATACAGCGCTCAGTATAAGTGAGTACACCCCTGTATTATCAGTATATTATATATACAGCGCTCAGTATAAGTGAGTACACCCCTGTATTATCAGTACATTATATATACAGCGCTCAGTATAAGTGAGTACACCCCTGTATTATCAGTACATTATATATACAGGGCTCAGTATAAGTGAGAACACCCCCCTGTATTATCAGTACATTATATATACAGCGCTCAGTATAAGTGAGTACACCCCTGTATTATCAGTACATTATATATACAGGGCTCAGTATAAGTGAGAACACCCCCCTGTATTATCAGTACATTATATATACAGGGCTCAGTATAAGTGAGTACACCCCTGTATTATCAGTACATTATATATACAGCGCTCAGTATAAGTGAGTACATCCCTGTATTATCAGTACATTATATATACAGCGCTCAGTATAAGTGAGTACATCCCTGTATTATCAGTACATTATATATACAGCGCTCAGTATAAGTGAGTACACCCCTGTATTATCAGTACATTATATATACAGGGCTCAGTATAAGTGAATACACCCCTGTATTATCAGTACATTATATATACAGTGCTCAGTATAAGTGAGTACACCCCTGTATTATCAGTACATTATATATACAGCGCTCAGTATAAGTGAGTACACCCCTGTATTATCAGTACATTATATATACAGCGCTCAGTATAAGTGAGTACACCCCTGTATTCTCAGTACGTTATACACACAGGGCTCAGTGTAAGTGAGTACACCCCTGTATTATCAGTACATTATATATGCAGTGCTCAGTGTAAGTGAGTACACCCCTGTATTATCAGTACATTATATATACAGAGCTCAGTGTAAGTGAGTACACCCCTGTATTATCAGTACATTATATATACAGAGCTCAGTGTCAGTGAGTACACCCCTATATTATCAGTACATTATATATACAGTGCTCAGTATAAGTGAGTACACCCCTGTATTATCAGTACATTATATATACAGGGCTCAGTATAAGTGAGTACACCCCTGTATTATCAGTACATTATACATACAGGGCTCAGTATAAGTGAGTACACCCCTGTATTATCAGTACATTATATATACAGTGCTCAGTATAAGTGAGTACACCCCCTGTATTATCAGTACATTATATATACAGAGCTCAGTGTAAGTGAGTACAGCCCTGTATTATCAGTACATTATATATACAGTGCTCAGTATAAGTGAGTACACCCCTGTATTATCAGTACATTATATATACAGGGCTCAGTAGAAGTGAGTACACCCCTGTATTATCAGTACATTATACATACAGGGCTCAGTATAAGTGAGTACACCCCTGTATTATCAGTACATTATATATACAGTGCTCAGTATAAGTGAGTACACCCCTGTATTATCAGTACATTATATATACAGAGCTCAGTGTAAGTGAGTACACCCCTGTATTATCAGTACATTATATATACAGGGCTCAGTATAAGTGAGTACACCCCTGTATTATCAGTACATTATATATACAGAGCTCAGTGTAAGTGAGTACACCCCTGTATTATCAGTACATTATATATACAGTGCTCAGTATAAGTGAGTACACCCCTGTATTATCAGTACATTATATATACAGAGCTCAGTGTAAGTGAGTACACCCCTGTATTATCAGTACATTATATATACAGTGCTCAGTATAAGTGAGTACACCCCTGTATTATCAGTACATTATATATACAGAGCTCAGTATAAGTGAGTACACCCCTGTATTATCAGTACATTATATATACAGAGCTCAGTGTAAGTGAGTACACCCCTGTATTATCAGTACATTATGTATACAGTGCTCAGTATAAGTGAGTACACCCCTGTATTATCAGTACATTATATATACAGAGCTCAGTGTAAGTGAGTACACCCCCTATATTATCAGTACATTATATATACAGCTCTCAGTATAAGTGAGTACACCCCTGTATTATCAGTACATTATATATACAGGCCTCAGTATAAGTGAGTACATCCCTGTATTATCAGTACATTATATATACAGTGCTCAGTATAAGTGAGTACACCCCTGTATTATCAGTACATTATATATACAGAGCTCAGTGTGAGTACAACCCTGTATTATCAGTACATTATATATACAGTGCTCAGTATAAGTGAGTACACCCCTGTATTATCAGTACATTATATATACAGCGCTCAGTATAAGTGAGTACACCCCTATATTATCAGTACATTATATATACAGGGCTCAGTGTAAGTGAGTACACCCCCTGTATTATCAGTACATTATATATACAGCGCTCAGTATAAGTGAGTACACCCCTATATTATCAGTACATTATATATACAGGGCTCAGTGTAAGTGAGTACACCCCCTGTATTATCAGTACATTATATATACAGCGCTCAGTATAAGTGAGTACACCCCTGTATTATCAGTATATTATATATACAGCGCTCAGTATAAGTGAGTACACCCCTGTATTATCAGTACATTATATATACAGTGCTCAGTATAAGTGAGTACACCCCTATATTATCAGTACATTATATATACAGGGCTCAGTGTAAGTGAGTACACCCCTGTATTATCAGTACATTATATATACAGTGCTCAGTATAAGTGAGTACACCCCTATATTATCAGTACATTATATATGCAGGGCTCAGTGTAAGTGAGTACACCCCCTGTATTATCAGTACATTATATATACAGCGCTCAGTATAAGTGAGTACACCCCTGTATTATCAGTACATTATATATACAGTGCTCAGTATAAGTGAGTACACCCCTGTATTATCAGTACATTATATATACAGAGCTCAGTATAAGTGAGTACACCCCTGTATTATCAGTACATTATATATACAGGGCTCAGTATAAGTGAGTACACCCCTGTATTATCAGTACATTATATATACAGAGCTCAGTATAAGTGAGTACACCCCTGTATTATCAGTACATTATATATACAGTGCTCAGTATAAGTGAGTACACCCCTGTATTATCAGTACATTATATATACAGAGCTCAGTATAAGTGAGTACACCCCTGTATTATCAGTACATTATATATACAGAGCTCAGTGTAAGTGAGTACACCCCTGTATTATCAGTACATTATATATACAGTGCTCAGTATAAGTGAGTACACCCCTGTATTATCAGTACATTATATATACAGAGCTCAGTGTAAGTGAGTACACCCCCTATATTATCAGTACATTATATATACAGCTCTCAGTGTAAGTGAGTACACCCCTGTATTATCAGTACATTATATATACAGGCCTCAGTATAAGTGAGTACATCCCTGTATTATCAGTACATTATATATACAGTGCTCAGTATAAGTGAGTACACCCCTGTATTATCAGTACATTATATATACAGAGCTCAGTGTGAGTACAACCCTGTATTATCAGTACATTATATATACAGTGCTCAGTATAAGTGAGTACACCCCTGTATTTTCAGTACATTATATATACAGCGCTCAGTATAAGTGAGTACACCCCTATATTATCAGTACATTATATATACAGGGCTCAGTGTAAGTGAGTACACCCCCTGTATTATCAGTACATTATATATACAGCGCTCAGTATAAGTGAGTACACCCCTATATTATCAGTACATTATATATACAGGGCTCAGTGTAAGTGAGTACACCCCCTGTATTATCAGTACATTATATATACAGAGCTCAGTATAAGTGAGTACACCCCTGTATTATCAGTATATTATATATACAGCGCTCAGTATAAGTGAGTACACCCCTGTATTATCAGTACATTATATATACAGTGCTCAGTATAAGTGAGTACACCCCTATATTATCAGTACATTATATATACAGGGCTCAGTGTAAGTGAGTACACCCCTGTATTATCAGTACATTATATATACAGTGCTCAGTTTAAGTGAGTACACCCCTATATTATCAGTACATTATATATACAGAGCTCAGTGTAAGTGAGTACACCCCCTATATTATCAGTACATTATATATACAGCTCTCAGTATAAGTGAGTACACCCCTGTATTATCAGTACATTATATATACAGGCCTCAGTATAAGTGAGTACATCCCTGTATTATCAGTACATTATATATACAGTGCTCAGTATAAGTGAGTACACCCCTGTATTATCAGTACATTATATATACAGAGCTCAGTGTGAGTACAACCCTGTATTATCAGTACATTATATATACAGTGCTCAGTATAAGTGAGTACACCCCTGTATTATCAGTACATTATATATACAGCGCTCAGTATAAGTGAGTACACCCCTATATTAACAGTACATTATATATACAGGGCTCAGTGTAAGTGAGTACACCCCCTGTATTATCAGTACATTATATATACAGCGCTCAGTATAAGTGAGTACACCCCTATATTATCAGTACATTATATATACAGGGCTCAGTGTAAGTGAGTACACCCCCTGTATTATCAGTACATTATATATACAGCGCTCAGTATAAGTGAGTACACCCCTGTATTATCAGCATATTATATATACAGCGCTCAGTATAAGTGAGTACACCCCTGTATTATCAGTACATTATATATACAGTGCTCAGTATAAGTGAGTACACCCCTATATTATCAGTACATTATATATACAGGGCTCAGTGTAAGTGAGTACACCCCTGTATTATCAGTACATTATATATACAGTGCTCAGTATAAGTGAGTACACCCCTATATTATCAGTACATTATATATACAGGGCTCAGTGTAAGTGAGTACACCCCCTGTATTATCAGTACATTATATATACAGCGCTCAGTATAAGTGAGTACACCCCTGTATTATCAGTATATTATATATACAGCGCTCAGTATAAGTGAGTACACCCCTGTATTATCAGTACATTATATAAACAGGGCTCAGTATAAGTAAGTATGTAGCACCCTGAGGATTCGGCTGCTACAGGGGTATTGCACCTCAACCCAGAGGTGTGATATTCCACTCCCGGGTAAGGATGGAGTGTGGAGCTGAGCTCAGAAGGCTGCATGCACTACACACATCCCATTTCCGGAGGGCAGACCAACGGTACTCCCACTTAGAAATGTGCAGGTACGATCGAGTCTGTCCTTGGCTGGAGTGGGAGGGGGGTGGACCATCCCAGTAGTGTAGGGGCAGATAGGGGGAGCAGTCTGGGTAGTGCTAGGAGCTCATTGGGTGCTGGTCACCTGAGCTCACACATAGAGGGAGTATAAAAGGTGGGAACCATCTAAGATCAGGGTCAGTCAGCCACAGTCAGTCAGTCTGTGAGAAGTCAGTCAGTAAGTCTTTGCAGAGCAGTGGAAGAAAGCAGAGGAGCAGAGCAGCCCCAGGCCCAGAGTGAGAGAGGAGAGAAAGAAAGACCCAGAGGGGGAGAAAGAAGGAACTCTGAGAGCCCAAATACAATCACAGGGTGAAGAGTTGGCAACAGGGTACCGGATCCCAAACTGGTGGGGGCTACAGCATACCTCAGCCAGAGACCGGAGGCCGTGGGCAGCATCTGCCACGGCCACCCACCAAATCCACCCGGAAGGCAGACCACGCATAGGGTCAGGGAGCCCAGAGGCAAGGGTTCGCCAACAGGAGGCCCGAGGGAGCCGGACATAGGTGGATCCCTGGTGGGGAAGGCCAGAGACGAGGACAGGACAGAAAGGGAGCTCAGAACCACGCTCCAGAACTACTTGGGGGTTGGCCGAGTCCAGGACCTGGTGGACGCAGCACGGCTCGGGTGGTCACTCAAGGCCGGAGTGACCAGTACAAGAACAGCAGTAAGTAAAGAACCCTGAACTGCACAACCCGACTCTGACTCTCATTACCATCTTCCCTGCACTTCCACAACCACCATCCTCTGCACCTGACCCCCTGAGGCTATACCCTTCCCGTTGGGGGTTATACCACCTAAGCTGCACAAATACCATCAGCCTCAGCGGACCCTGCTGCAGCGGCGGCCGTAGTGACCGCAATTCAACGGGTGGCGTAGTCGACATAAAGAACTTTAGTAACATCAGTAAGGACTGCCACACACTGAGCTTGACACCCTGGGCACGGACCGGGTCACAGCCACTCGGAGACTACAACCCCCATCTGATCCGGCTCCGGGTATCCCTAACAGCACTGGCCCAGGGGGCGCGTCAACTTTGGCGTAGTCGGCAGGATAACGTGCCCGCAACAACCGGGTACTGCGTGCCTGAAGAAAAGTACACCGTTACCTTAAAAAGAAGTCTCCTGCCGGTTCCGGAGGGTCCCCGCCATCGGGCCCCATCGCAGGTCGTTTCCCGCCGGTTGTCCGCCATTTGCAGCTTTTTCCCGCCATCCATGGAGTTTCCCGCCACTGGGAGACGATTCCCGCCATTTCCAAAGATTTCCCGCCTTGGAAGAGCGGACGCCATTATGGGCGTGCCAGAGGGTGGCAAGAGGCCACCTCCCATCGTGGGCCAGGTCGAAGAATGGCGCCAAAAGCGGAAACCGCGCCCACCAACAGAGACTGTGATGCGGGAAGTGTCCATCAGCGTAAGAGAACTGCCCCTGGAACTGACAATCACAAAGTTGCCCCGGGACCACCCTCAATGTGGGCGGAGACAGAACAAGAGAACAAAGATGGGTGTCGCCTGGAGCAGTCTGGAGAGAGCGCACCCGGAGACAAGACGTCTGGAAGAGAGTCCAGAGAGAGCCTACCCGGAGATGGAGGGAGAGCCAGGCAGCACCGACCCAGCGGTCAGGAGCCTGATGCGGGCCGCCACTCCAGGCAGCACCGACCCAGTGGTCAGGAGCCTGTTGCCGGTCGCCATTCCAGAAGGCCGGCTGGAGACAGCGGGAGGAGAGCAGAGCAGCACCGACCCGTTGGTCAGGAGCCTGCTAGAAGCAACGACCCCACTAGGCTTAGTGGAGGTCTTGGCACAGCTCCCCCGAGATCGGGAGTGTGCACAGACTGCGCTGGAGGGCCTCGCACGGAGGATGGCCCGGGTGCAGCGAGAGACGTTAGCAGAATGGAGCCGTGAGATGGCCCAGCAGACAAGAACCCGTCAGCGGAGCACGCCACCCGAGACGAGGAGACAGACCGCCTCTGAGGATGGCGCAGGAGGACTGAAGGCCGGAGACGGCGCCGAGAAGGGAGCCGAACGAAAGGAGGCAGGTAAAGGGGACGTCTCTACCCCAAACCGGGAAACCGCGTACCTGCCCCAGCTCCCCGTCGCAGAGCCCGAAATTCCCCCTGCCGTGCCCGTCGCTGCAACGTCACCGCCGCAGACTAGGCCTCAAACGGAAGCCGCGACCCCTGTGACGTCACACGCCTCGACCCCGAGCGTGGCCAAGCAGGAAGTACCATCGGCCTGGTCGCAAGGCCTAGTACCCCCGGGCGCCGCAATACCAACAGCGCCCCCTACCTCCGCGGAGCCACCGGCCTGGTCGCAGGGCCAAGTAACACAGGGCGCCGCCATTCTGACGGTGCCCTTTACTTTCAAGGTGCCCCAGGCCTGGTCGCAAGGCCTGGTCAACCCGGGCGCCGCTACCACCACAGCGCCCGTAACATCAAGAGTGCCGCACCTGGGTGAAGACCTGTTCGCCCAACATACGTGCCCGGATGGGCAGCCCTTCATATGGCCACCGGAGTTTCACCATCCTCGATTCCGGAAAGAGAGACCCCTAGACGAACCCCTGATCCCGGCTCCAAAGCCCATAAAGAGGATCTCGCCCCCGCTAGAAGAGACCCAGTTTGAGTGGGACCCCACCGGAGAAGACCTCATGGGGTTCACTCAGGAGACTCGGGCAGCCGCAGCGGAGCGTGCAGAGTGCTGCCGCCAGCAGCTCGAGGTCTTTGAGAGGGAGCGGAGAGAGAGGCGGGTCCGGGAACAGCAAGCCCAAGTCAGGAGCGCGGAGCAGAAGAGCCGGACCAGGAGAGACCCCCCGTGCAGCGCATGGTCCCCGTACCATCGGGACTGTAATAAAATTTAATCTGCAGCATGGGTGGGGTTTCATCAGGGATCACCGCACCCCAGGCGACGTCTTCGTGACAAGAAGAGACGTTGAGTCCCACCTACCGGAGGGACACAGAGGTCGTGACCTGTATGTAGGGGACGAGGTCACCTTCACCCGGCACAAGTGTGCCAAAGGACCCTACGCCCTCCATGTGCATCGCCTGACGGAGGAGGAGCTGCGGTGTGAGGAGGAGCAAGAGGACCCGGACGGGTCTGAACCAGAACCTGGAACCAATCACAAAGAAAGAGCAGGAGGACGCCGTCGTTGAGTACGGTAGTATAGAGACTGTATATAGTTGCCCGTCGGGGCACAGTGAACCGTTGCTGCTAATATAGTCCCCGTTGGGACCAGAGAACTGAACTGTTAACCCTGTGTGTCCCTAGTTCCTAATACCTGGCCGAGGACTGAGAGCGGCCATATTCCCTTGTATATAGTTGCGCTTCCTAAAGCGCCCCCTACCGGTTTTATAGGAAACTGTTTTATTCCAAAAGAGACTGTCGCACTTTACCCGGTCACAAGATGCACCGTGACCGGAGGAGCCAGAAGCAAGAAAAGTCTACGAGAATGTTATTTATATGAAAAGTTTATTGCTGATATATATATATGATGTTTTATATGTTTTATATGTTTATGTTGTTTATGCAAAAATTGTATGTTTTGGTGTTGTTTATATCTTACAGCCCGAGGACGTGCTGTGATTTACCAGGGGGGAATGTAGCACCCTGAGGATTCGGCTGCTACAGGGGTATTGCACCTCAACCCAGAGGTGTGATATTCCACTCCCGGGTAAGGATGGAGTGTGGAGCTGAGCTCAGAAGGCTGCATGCACTACACACATCCCATTTCCGGAGGGCAGACCAACGGTACTCCCACTTAGAAATGTGCAGGTACGATCGAGTCTGTCCTTGGCTGGAGTGGGAGGGGGGTGGACCATCCCAGTAGTGTAGGGGCAGATAGGGGGAGCAGTCTGGGTAGTGCTAGGAGCTCATTGGGTGCTGGTCACCTGAGCTCACACATAGAGGGAGTATAAAAGGTGGGAACCATCTAAGATCAGGGTCAGTCAGCCACAGTCAGTCAGTCTGTGAGAAGTCAGTCAGTAAGTCTTTGCAGAGCAGTGGAAGAAAGCAGAGGAGCAGAGCAGCCCCAGGCCCAGAGTGAGAGAGGAGAGAAAGAAAGACCCAGAGGGGGAGAAAGAAGGAACTCTGAGAGCCCAAATACAATCACAGGGTGAAGAGTTGGCAACAGGGTACCGGATCCCAAACTGGTGGGGGCTACAGCATACCTCAGCCAGAGACCGGAAGCCGTGGGCAGCATCTGCCACGGCCACCCACCAAATCCACCCGGAAGGCAGACCACGCATAGGGTCAGGGAGCCCAGAGGCAAGGGTTCGCCAACAGGAGGCCCGAGGGAGCCGGACATAGGTGGATCCCTGGTGGGGAAGGCCAGAGACGAGGACAGGACAGAAAGGGAGCTCAGAACCACGCTCCAGAACTACTTGGGGGTTGGCCGAGTCCAGGACCTGGTGGACGCAGCACGGCTCGGGTGGTCACTCAAGGCCGGAGTGACCAGTACAAGAACAGCAGTAAGTAAAGAACCCTGAACTGCACAACCCGACTCTGACTCTCATTACCATCTTCCCTGCACTTCCACAACCACCATCCTCTGCACCTGACCCCCTGAGGCTATACCCTTCCCGTTGGGGGTTATACCACCTAAGCTGCACAAACACCATCAGCCTCAGCGGACCCTGCTGCAGCGGCGGCCGTAGTGACCGCAATTCAACGGGTGGCGTAGTCGACATAAAGAACTTTAGTAACATCAGTAAGGACTGCCACACACTGAGCTTGACACCCTGGGCACGGACCGGGTCACAGCCACTCGGAGACTACAACCCCCATCTGATCCGGCTCCGGGTATCCCTAACAGCACTGGCCCAGGGGGCGCGTCAAGTACACCCCTGTATTATCAGTACATTATATATACAGAGCTCAGTGTAAGTGAGTACACCCCCTATATTATCAGTACATTATATATACAGCTCTCAGTATAAGTGAGTACACCCCTGTATTATCAGTACATTATATATACAGAGCTCAGTGTAAGTGAGTACACCCCTGTATTATCAGTACATTATATATACAGCTCTCAGTATAAGTGAGTGCACCCCCTATATTATCAGTACATTATATATACAGCTCTCAGTATAAGTGAGTGCACCCCCTGTATTATCAGTACATTATATAAACAGGGCTCAGTATAAGTGAGTACACCCCTGTATTATCAGTACATTATATATACAGCTCTCAGTATAAGTGAGTGCACCCCCTATATTATCAGTACATTATATATACAGCTCTCAGTATAAGTGAGTGCACCCCCTGTATTATCAGTACATTATATATAAAGCGCTCAGTATAAGTGAGTACACCCCTGTATTATCAGTACATTATATATACAGAGCTCAGTGTAAGTGAGTACACCCCTGTATTATCAGTACATTATATATACAGTGCTCAGTATAAGTGAGTACACCCCTGTATTATCAGTACATTATATATACAGTGCTCAGTATAAGTGAGTACACCCCTATATTATCAGTACATTATATATACAGGGCTCAGTGTAAGTGAGTACACCCCCTGTATTATCAGTACATTATATATACAGCGCTCAGTATAAGTGAGTACACCCCTGTATTATCAGTATATTATATATATAGCGCTTAGTATAAGTGAGTACACCCCTGTATTATCAGTGCATTATATATACAGGGCTCAGTATAAGTGAGTACACCCCTGTATTATCAGTACATTATATATACTGGGCTCAGTATAAGTGAGTACACCCCTGTATTATCAGTACATTATATATACAGAGCTCAGTGTAAGTGAGTACACCCCTGTATTATCAGTACATTATATATACAGTGCTCAGTATAAGTGAGTACACCCCTGTATTATCCTTACATTATATATACAGCACTCAGTATAAGTGAGTACACCCCTGTATTATCAGCACATTATATATACTGTGCTCAGTATAAGTGAGTACACCCCTGTATTATCAGTACATTATATATACAGCGCTCAGTATAAGTGAGCACACCCCTGTATTATCAGTACATTATATATACAGGGCTCAGTATAAGTGAGTACACCCCTGTATTATCAGTACATTATATATACAGAGCTCAGTGTAAGTGAGTACACCCCCTATATTATCAGTACATTATATATACAGGGCTCAGTGTAAGTGAGTACACCCCTGTATTATCAGTACATTATATATACAGAGCTCAGTGTAAGTGAGTACACCCCCTGTATTATCAGTACATTATATATACAGGGCTCAGTGTAAGTGAGTACACCCCTATATTATCAGTACATTATATATACAGGGCTCAGTATAAGTGAGTACACCCCTGTATTATCAGTACATTATATATACAGGGCTCAGTGTAAGTGAATACACCCCTATATTATCAGTACATTATATATGCAGGGCTCAGTATAAGTGAGTACACCCCCCTGTATTCTCAGTACATTATACATACAGCACTCAGCATAAGTGAGTACACCCCCAGTATTCTCAGTACGTTATACATACAGCACTCAGTGTAAATGAGTACACCGCTGTATTCTCAGTACGTTATACATACAGCACTCAGTGTAAGTGAGTACACCCCCTGTATTCTCAGTACGTTATACATACAGCACTCAGTGTAAGTGAGTACACCCCCTGTATTCTCAGTATGTTATACATACAGCACTCAGTGTAAGTGAGTACACCCCCTGTATTCAAAGTACGTTATACATACAGCGCTCTGCGTAAGTGAGTACACCCTCCTGTATTATCAGTACATTATATATACAGCGCTCATCGTAAGTGAGTACACCCCTGTATTCTCAGTACGTTATACATACAGCGCTCTGCGTAAGTGAGTACACCCCCCTGTATTCTCAGTACGTTATACACACAGCGCTCAGCGTAAGTGAGTACACCCCCCTGTATTATCAGTACATTATATATACAGCGCTCAGTATAAGTGAGTACACCCCCTGTATTATCAGTACATTATATATACAGGGCTCAGTATAAGTGAGTACACCCCTGTATTCTCAGTACGTTATACATACAGCACTCAGTATAAGTGAGTACACCCCCCGTATTCTCAGTACGTTATAAACACAGGGCTCAGCATAAGTGAGTACACCCCTGTATTATCAGTACGTTATATATACAGAGCTCAGTATAAGTGAGTACACCCCTGTATTATCAGTACATTATATATACAGGGCTCAGTATAAGTGAGTACACCCCTGTATTATCAGTACATTATATATACAGGGCTCAGTATAAGTGAGTACACCCCTGTATTCTCAGTACGTTATACATACAGCACTCAGTATAAGTGAGTACACCCCTGTATTCTCAGTACGTTATACATACAGCGCTCATCGTAAGTGAGTACACCCCCCTGTATTCTCAGTACGTTATACACACAGCGCTCAGCGTAAGTGAGTACACCCCCCTGTATACTCAGTATGTTATACACACAGGGCTCAGCGTCAGTGAGTACACCCCCCTGTATTATCAGTACATTATATATACAGCGCTCAGTATAAGTGAGTACACCCCCTGTATTATCAGTACATTATATATACAGAGCTCAGTATAAGTGAGTACACCCCTGTATTCTCAGTACGTTATACATACAGCACTCAGTATAAGTGAGTACACCCCCAGTATTCTCAGTACGTGATATATACAACGCTCAGCGTAAGTGAGTACACCCCCCTGTATTCTCAGTACGTGATATATACAGCGCTCAGTGTAAGTGAGTACACCCCCTGTATTCTCAGTACGTTATACACACAGGGCTCAGCGTAAGTGAGTACACCCCCCTGTATTCTCAGTACGTGATATATACAGCGCTCAGTGAAAGTGAGTACACCCCCTGTATTCTCAGTACGTTATACATACAGCGCTCATCGTAAGTGAGTACACCCCTGTATTCTCAGTACGTTATACATACAGCGCTCAGCATAAGTGAGTAGACCCCTGTATTCTCAGTACGTTATACATACAGAGCTCAGTGTAAGTGAGTACACACCCCTGTATTCTCAGTACGTTATACATACAGCGCTCATCGTAAGTGAGTACACCCCTGTATTCTCAGTACGTTATACATACAGCGCTCAGCATAAGCGAGTACACCCCCCTGTATTATCAGTACGTTATACATACAGCGCTCAGCATAAGTGAGTACACCGCTGTATTATCAGTACATTTTATATACAGCGCTCAGTATAAGTGAGTACACCCCTGTATTATCAGTACATTATATATACAGGGCTCAGTATAAGTGAGTACACCCCCTGTATTATCAGTACGTTATACATACAGCGCTCAGCATAAGTGAGTACACCCTCCTGTATTATCAGAACGTTATATACAGGGCTCAGTATAAGTGAGTACACCCCTGTATTATCAGTACATTTTATATACAGCGCTCAGTATAAGTGAGTACACCCCTGTATTATCAGTACATTATATATACAGGGCTCAGTATAAGTGAGTACACCCCCTGTATTATCAGTACATCATATATACAGTGCTCAGTATAAGTGAGTACACCCCTGTATTATCAGTACATTATATAGACAGCGCTCAGTGTAAGTGAGTACACTCCTTGTATTCTCAGTGTGTTATACATACAGCGCTCTGCGTAAGTGAGTACACCCCCTGTATTCTCAGTACGTTATACATACAGTGCTCAGCGTCAGTGAGTACACCCCTGTATTATCAGTACGTGATATATACAGCGCTCAGCGTAAGTGAGTACACCCCCCTGTATTCTCACTACGTTATACATACAGTGCTCAGCGTCAGTGAGTACACCCCCCCTGTATTTTCAGTACGGTATACACACAGGGCTCAGCGTAAGTGAGTACACCCCCCTGTATTCTCAGTACGTGATATATACAGCGCTCAGTGAAAGTGAGTACACCCCCTGTATTCTCAGTACGTTATACATACAGAGCTCAGTGTAAGTGAGTACACACCCCTGTATTCTCAGTACATTATATATACAGCGCTCAGTATAAGTGAGTACACCCCTGTATTATCAGTGCATTATATATACAGGGCTCAGTATAAGTGAGTACACCCCTGGATTATCAGTACATTATATATACAGGGCTCAGTATAAGTGAGTACACCCCCTGTATTCTCAGTACGTTATACATACAGCGCTCAGTGTAAGTGAGTACACTCCTTGTATTCTCAGTGTGTTATACATACAGCGCTCTGCGTAAGTGAGTACACCCCCAGTATTCTCAGTACGTGATATATACAGAGCTCAGTGTAAGTGAGTACACCCCCTGTATTCTCAGTATATTATACATACAGGGCTCAGCATAAGTGAGTACACCCCTGTATTATCAGTACGTTATATATACAGGGCTCAGTATAAGTGAGTACACCCCTGTATTATCAGTACGTTATATATACAGGGCTCAGTATAAGTGAGTACACCCCCTGTATTCTCAGTACGTTATACACACAGGGCTCAGCGTAAGTGAGTACACCCCCCTGTATTCTCAGTACGTTATACATACAGTGCTCAGCGTCAGTGAGTACACCCCCCTTTATTTTCAGTACGGTATACACACAGGGCTCAGTGTAAGTGAGTACACCCCCCTGTATACTCAGTACGTGATATATACAGCGCTCAGTGAAAGTGAGTACACCCCCTGTATTCTCAGTACGTTATACATACAGCGCTCATCGTAAGTGAGTACACCCCTGTATTATCAGTACATTATATATACAGCGCTCAGTATAAGTGAGTACATCCCCTGTATTCTCAGTACGTTATACATACAGCGCTCAGCATAAGTGAGTACACCCCCTGTATTCTCAGTACGTTATACATACAGAGCTCAGTGTAAGTGAGTACACACCCCTGTATTCTCAGTACATTATACATACAGCGCTCATCGTAAGTGAGTACACCCCCCTGTATTCTCAGTACGTTATACACACAGGGCTCAGCGTAAGTGAGTACACCCCCCTGTATTCTCAGTACGTTATACACACAGGGCTCAGCATAAGTGAGTACACCCCCTGTATTCTCAGTACATTATACACACAGGGCTCAGCGTAAGTGAGTACACACCCCTGTATTCTCAGTACATTATACATACAGCGCTCATCGTAAGTGAGTACACCCCCCTGTATTCTCAGTACGGTATACATACAGCGCTCAGCATAAGCGAGTACACCCCTGTATTATCAGTATATTATATATACAGCGCTCAGTGTAAGTGAGTACACTCCTTGTATTCTCAGTGTGTTATACATACAGCGCTCTGCGTAAGTGAGTACACCCCCTGTATTCTCAGTACGTTATACATAAAGCACTCAGTGTAAGTGAGTACACCCCCTGTATTCTCAGTACGTTATACATACAGCACTCAGTGTAAGTGAGTACACCCTCCTGTATTATCAGTACATTATATATACAGCGCTCTGCGTAAGTGAGTACACCCCTGTATTATCAGTACATTATATATACAGCGCTCTGCGTAAGTGAGTACATCCCCTGTATTCTCAGTACGTTATACATACAGCGCTCAGTATAAGTGAGTACACCCCCCTGTATTATCAGTGCATTATATATACAGGGCTCAGTATAAGTGAGTACACCGCTGTATTATCAGTACATTATATATACAGGGCTCAGTATAAGTGAGTACACCCCTGTATTATCAGTACATTATATATACAGGGCTCAGTATAAGTGAGTACACCGCTGTATTATCAGTACATTATATATACAGTGCTCAGTATAAGTGAGTACACCGCTGTATTATCAGTACATTATATATACAGCGCTCAGTATAAGTGAGTACACCGCTGTATTATCAGTACATTATATATACAGTGCTCAGTATAAGTGAGTACACCGCTGTATTATCAGT
Organism: Phyllobates terribilis; assembly: GCF_046119375.1. Classification (NCBI taxonomy): domain Eukaryota; kingdom Metazoa; phylum Chordata; class Amphibia; order Anura; family Dendrobatidae; genus Phyllobates; species Phyllobates terribilis. Next base: position 19,884,232 of record NW_027362766.1, read on the forward strand.
ACATTATATATACAGCGCTCAGTATAAGTGAGTACACCCCTGTATTATCAGTACATTATATATACAGCGCTCAGTATAAGTGAGTACATCCCCTGTATTCTCAGTACGTTATACACACAGGGCTCAGCGTAAGTGAGTACACCCCCCTGTATTATCAGTACGTTATACACACAGGGCTCAGCGTAAGTGAGTACACCCCCTGTATTCTCAGTACGTTATACACACAGGGCTCAGCGTAAGTGAGTACACCCCCCTGTATTATCAGTACGTTATACACACAGGGCTCAGCGTAAGTGAGTACACCCCTGTATTATCAGTACGTTATACACACAGGGCTCAGCGTAAGTGAGTACACCCCCTGTATTCTCAGTACGTTATACACACAGGGCTCAGCGTAAGTGAGTACACCCCTGTATTATCAGTACATTATATATACAGTGCTCAGTATAAGTGAGTACACCCCCTGTATTCTCAGTACGTTATACATACAGTGCTCAGCGTAAGTGAGTACACCCCCTGTATTATCAGTACATTATATATACAGGGCTCAGTATAAGTGAGTACACCCCTGTATTATCAGTACATTATATATACAGGGCTCAGTATAAGTGAGTACACCCCCAGTATTCTCAGTACGTGATATATACAGCGCTCAGCATAAGTGAGTACACCCCCCTGTATTCTCAGTACGTGATATATACAGCGCTCAGTGTAAGTAAGTACACCCGCTGTATTCTCAGTATATTATACATACAGGGCTCAGCATAAGTGAGTACACCCCCTGTATTCTCAGTACATTATACACACAGGGCTCAGCGTAAGTGAGTACACCCCCCTGTATCCTCAGTATGTTATACATACAGCGCTCAGCATAAGTGAGTACACCCCCCTGTATTTTCAGTACGGTATACACACAGGGCTCAGCGTAAGTGAGTACACCCCCCTGTATTCTCAGTACGTGATATATACAGCACTCAGTGAAAGTGAGTAAACCCCTGTATTATCAGTACATTATACATACAGCGCTCAGTGAAAGTGAGTACACCCCCTGCATTCTCAGTGTGTTATACATACAGCGCTCATCGTAAGTGAGTACACCCCTCTGTATTCTCAGTACATTATACATACAGCGCTCAGCGTAAGTGAGTACACCCCCTGTATTCTCAGTGCGTTATACATACAGCGCTCAGCGTAAGTGAGTACACCCCCCTGTATTCTCAGTACGTGATATATACAGCGCTCAGTGAAAGTGAGTACACCCCCTGTATTATCAGTACATTATACATACAGCGCTCAGTGAAAGTGAGTACACCCCCTGCATTCTCAGTGCGTTATACATACAGCGCTCATCGTAAGTGAGTACACCCCTCTGTATTCTCAGTACATTATACATACAGCACTCAGCATAAGTGAGTACACCCCCCTGTATTCTCATACGTTATACATACAGCGCTCAGAGTAAGTGAGTACACCCCCTGTATTCTCAGTACGTTATGCATACAGCGCTCATTGTAAGTGAGTACACCCCCCAGTATTCTCAGTACATTATATATATACAGCGCTCAGCGTAAGTGAGTACACCCCCCTGTATTCTCAGTACATTATATATATATACAGCGCTCAGCGTAAGTGACTACACCCCCCTGTATTCTCAGTACATTATACATACAGAGCTCAGTGTAAGTGAGTACACCCCCCTGTATTCTCAGTACATTATACATACAGCGCTCAGCATAAGTGAGTACACCCCCTGTATTCTCAGTACGTTATACATACAGCGCTCATCGTAAGAGAGTACACCCCCTTGTATTCTCAGTACGTTATACATACAGCGCTCAGCATAAGTGAGTACACCCCCTGTATTCTCAGTACGTTATACATACAGCGCTCAGCATAAGTGAGTACACCCCCTGTATTCTCAGTACGTTATTGTAGCACCCTGAGGATTCGGCTGCTACAGGGGTATTACACCTCAAGCCAGAGGTGTGGTATTCCACTCCCGGGTAAGGATGGAGTGTGGAACTGAGCTTAGTAGGCTGCATGCACTACACACATCCCATTTCCGGGGGACAGAACAACGGTACTCCCACTAAGTAAATGTGCAGGTACGACAGCGTCTGTCCCTGGCTGGAGTGGGGGGGGGGTGGAACATCCCAGTAGTGTAGGGGCAGATAGGGGGAGTAGTCTGGGTAAAGCTAGGAGCTCATTGGGTGCTAGTCACCTGGGCTCACACATAGAGGGAGTATATATGGTGGGCACCATCTGAGGAGCAGGGTCAGAGAGCCTGAGGAGAAGCAGAGCAGAGGAGCTCAGCCAGGAGGGCTGACAGGGAGCTGTGGCTCCGGCTGGGCCCAGCTCCAGAGCATGGCCTGCAGAGAGAGAGAGAGAGGAGTAAGAAGGACCCAGAGAGAAAGACAGAGGGAACCCCAAGAACCCAGAAACAGACCAGAAAGGGTGAAGGGTTGGCGGACACGGGTACCGGAACCCGAACTGGTGGAGGCCACTAATCCTCAGCCAGAAACCGGAGGTCGTGGTCAAGATTTGCCACGACCCTCACCAAATCCACCAGAAAGGCACACCAAGCATAGGGTCAGGGAACCCAGAGGAGGTTTGACCACCAAGAGACCCGAGGGAGCCGGCCAAAGGTGGATCCCTGGTGGGAACGGCCAGGAGGAAGAGAGAGAGACAGGGAAGCTCAGGACCACGCTCCGGACTGCCTGGGGGTTGGCCGAGTCCAGGACCTGGTGGACGCAGCACGGCTCGGGTGGTCACTCAAGGCCAGAGTGACTGAGAGAACACCCGTGAGTAAAAACCCTGAAACTGCACCTCAAGTCTCTGACTCTCCTTTCTACAACATAACTACACCCATCATCCACACCTGCTGCCCTGAGGCCATACCCCTCCCGTTGGGGGTTATACCATCACTGCTGCACATATACCACCGGCCTCAGCGGACTGCTCTGCAGCGGCGGCTTCAAAGCCGCACTCAACGGGTGGCGTAGTCGATCAAATTAACATCTACTGCCATAGACTGCCACTTAGTTTGTCACCCTGGGCACGGACCGGGTCACCGCCACAAGGACTACTACCCCTATCCAGATCCGGCTCCGGGTATCCCTTGAACATGGCCCAGGGGGCGCGTCATTATACATACAGCGCTCAGCATAAGTGAGTACACCCCCTGTATTCTCAGTACGTTATACATACAGCGCTCAGTGTAAGTGAGTACACCCCTGTATTATCAGTACATTATATATACAGCGCTCAGTATAAGTGAGTACACCCCTGTATTATCAGTACGTTATACATACAGCGCTCTGCGTAAGTGAGTACACCCCCTGTATTCTCAGTACGGTATACATACAGCACTCAGTGTAAGTGAGTACACCTCCTGTATTCTCAGTACGTTATACATACAGCGCTCAGTATAAGTGAGTACACCCCTGTATTATCAGTACGTTATACATACAGCGCTCAGTGTAAGTGAGTACACCCCTGTATTCTCAGTACGTCATACAAACAGCACTCAGTGTAAGTGAGTACACCCCTGTATTATCAGTACATTATATATACAGGGCTCAGTGTAAGTGAGTACACCCCTGTATTATCAGTACATTATATATACAGGGCTCAGTATAAGTGAGTACACCCCTGTATTATCAGTACATTATATATACAGGGCTCAGTATAAGTGAGTACACCCCTGTATTATCTGTACATTATATATACAGCGCTCAGTATAAGTGAGTACACCCCTGTATTATCAGTACATTATATATACAGCGCTCAGTATAAGTGAGTACACCCCTGTATTATCAGTACATTATATATACAGGGCTCAGTGTAAGTGAGTACACCCCTGTATTATCAGTACATTATATATACAGGGCTCAGTATAAGTGAGTACACCCCTGTATTATCAGTACATTATATATACAGCGCTCAGTATAAGTGAGTACACCCCTGTATTATCAGTACATTATATATACAGGGCTCAGTATAAGTGAGTACACCCCTGTATTATCAGTACATTATATATACAGTGCTCAGTATAAGTGAGTACACCCCTGTATTATCAGTACATTATATATACAGGGCTCAGTATAAGTGAGTACACCCCTGTATTATCAGTACATTATATATACAGGGCTCAGTGTAAGTGAGTACACCCCCTGTATTCTCAGTACATTATACAAACAGCACTCAGTGTAAGTGAGTACACCCCTGTATTCTCAGTACGTTATACATACAGCGCTCTGCGTAAGTGAGTACACCCCTGTATTCTCAGTACGTCATACAAACAGCACTCAGTGTAAGTGAGTACACCCCTGTATTATCAGTACATTATATATACAGGGCTCAGTGTAAGTGAGTACACCCCTGTATTATCAGTACATTATATATACAGGGCTCAGTATAAGTGAGTACACCCCTGTATTATCAGTACATTATATATACAGTGCTCAGCATAAGTGAGTACACCCCTGTATTATCAGTACATTATATATACAGGGCTCAGTATAAGTGAGTACACCCCTGTATTATCTGTACATTATATATACAGGGCTCAGTGTAAGTGAGTACACCCCTGTATTATCAGTACATTATATATACAGGGCTCAGTATAAGTGAGTACACCCCTGTATTATCAGTACATTATATATACAGTGCTCAGTATAAGTGAGTACACCCCTGTATTATCAGTACATTACATATACAGGGCTCAGTATAAGTGAGTACACCCCTGTATTATCAGTACATTATATATACAGTGCTCAGTATAAGTGAGTACACCCCTGTATTATCAGTACATTATATATACAGGGCTCAGTGTAAGTGAGTACACCCCTGTATTATCAGTACATTATATATACAGGGCTCAGTATAAGTGAGTACACCCCTGTATTATCAGTACATTATATATACAGTGCTCAGTATAAGTGAGTACACCCCTGTATTATCAGTACATTATATATACAGGGCTCAGTATAAGTGAGTACACCCCTGTATTATCAGTACATTATATATACAGGGCTCAGTGTAAGTGAGTACACCCCCTGTATTCTCAGTACATTATACAAACAGCACTCAGTGTAAGTGAGTACACCCCTGTATTCTCAGTACGTTATACATACAGCGCTCTGCGTAAGTGAGTACACCCCTGTATTCTCAGTACGTCATACAAACAGCACTCAGTGTAAGTGAGTACACCCCTGTATTATCAGTACATTATATATACAGGGCTCAGTGTAAGTGAGTACACCCCTGTATTATCAGTACATTATATATACAGGGCTCAGTATAAGTGAGTACACCCCTGTATTATCAGTACATTATATATACAGTGCTCAGCATAAGTGAGTACACCCCTGTATTATCAGTACATTATATATACAGGGCTCAGTATAAGTGAGTACACCCCTGTATTATCTGTACATTATATATACAGGGCTCAGTGTAAGTGAGTACACCCCTGTATTATCAGTACATTATATATACAGGGCTCAGTATAAGTGAGTACACCCCTGTATTATCAGTACATTATATATACAGTGCTCAGTATAAGTGAGTACACCCCTGTATTATCAGTACATTACATATACAGGGCTCAGTATAAGTGAGTACACCCCTGTATTATCAGTACATTATATATACAGTGCTCAGTATAAGTGAGTACACCCCTGTATTATCAGTACATTATATATACAGGGCTCAGTATAAGTGAGTACACCCCTGTATTCTCAGTACATTATATATACAGCGCTCAGTATAAGTGAGTACACCCCCTGTATTATCAGTACATTATATATACAGCGCTCAGTATAAGTGAGTACACCCCTGTATTATCAGTACATTATATATACAGGACTCAGTGTAAGTGAGTACACCCCCTGTATTATCAGTACATTATATATACAGTGCTCAGTATAAGTGAGTACACCCCTGTATTATCAGTACATTATATATACAGCGCTCAGTATAAGTGAGTACACCCCTGGATTATCAGTACATTATATATACAGTGCTCAGTATAAGTGAGTATACCCCCCTGTATTATCAGTACATTATATATACAGTGCTCAGTATAAGTGAGTACACCCCCCTGTATTATCAGTACATTATATATACAGAGCTCAGTATAAGTGAGTACACCCCCCTGTATTATCAGTACATTATATATACAGAGCTCAGTATAAGTGAGTACACCCCTGTATTATCAGTACATTATATATACAGGGCTCAGTATAAGTGAGTACACCCCTGTATTATCAGTACATTATATATACAGCGCTCAGTATAAGTGAGTACACCCCTGTATTATCAGTACATTATATATACAGTGCTCAGTATAAGTGAGTACACCCCTGTATTATCAGTACATTATATATACAGCGCTCAGTATAAGTGAGTACACCGCTGTATTATCAGTACATTATATATACAGGGCTCAGTATAAGTGAGTACACCCCTGTATTATCAGTACATTATATATACAGCGCTCAGTATAAGTGAGTACACCCCCTGTATTATCAGTACATTATATATACAGTGCTCAGTATAAGTGAGTACACTCCTTGTATTCTCAGTACGTTATGCATACAGCGCTCAGTATAAGTGAGTACACCCCTGTATTATCAGTACATTATATATACAGAGCTCAGTGTAAGTGAGTACACCCCTGTATTATCAGTACATTATATATACAGTGCTCAGTATAAGTGAGTACACCCCCCTGTATTATCAGTACATTATATATACAGCGCTCAGTATAAGTGAGTACACCCCTGTATTATCAGTACATTATATATACAGGGCTCAGTATAAGTGAGTACACCCCTGTATTATCAGTACATTATATATACAGCGCTCAGTATAAGTGAGTACACCGCTGTATTATCAGTACATTATATATACAGGGCTCAGTATAAGTGAGTACACCCCTGTATTATCAGTACATTATATATACAGTGCTCAGTATAAGTGAGTACACCCCTGTATTATCAGTACATTATATATACAGCGCTCAGTATAAGTGAGTACACCCCTGTATTATTAGTACATTATATATACAGTGCTCAGTATAAGTGAGTACACCCCCTGTATTATCAGTACATTATATATACAGTGCTCAGTATAAGTGAGTACACCCCTGTATTCTCAGTACATTATATATACAGAGCTCAGTATAAGTGAGTACACCCCTGTATTATCAGTATATTATATATACAGAGCTCAGTATAAGTGAGTACACCCCTGTATTATCAGTACATTATATATACAGAGCTCAGTATAAGTGAGTACACCCCTGTATTATCAGTACATTATATATACAGTGCTCAGTATAAGTGAGTACACCCCCCTGTATTATCAGTACATTATATATACAGGGCTCAGTATAAGTGAGTACACCCCTGTATTATCAGTATATTATATATACAGCGCTCAGTATAAGTGAGTACACCCCTGTATTATCAGTACATTATATATACAGGGCTCAGTATAAGTGAGTACACCCCTGTATTATCAGTACATTATATATACAGCGCTCAATATAAGTGAGTACACCCCCTGTATTCTCAGTACATTATATATACAGCGCTCAGTATAAGTGAGTACACCCCTGTATTATCAGTACATTATATATACAGGGCTCAGTATAAGTGAGTACACCCCTGTATTATCAGTACATTATATATACAGTGCTCAGTATAAGTGAGTACACCCCCTGTATTATCAGTACATTATATATACAGTGCTCAGTATAAGTGAGTACACTCCTGTATTCTCAGTACATTATATATACAGAGCTAAGTATAAGTGAGTACACCCCTGTATTATCAGTATATTATATATACAGAGCTCAGTATAAGTGAATACACCCCTGTATTATCAGTACATTATATATACAGCTCTCAGTATAAGTGAGTACACCCCTGTATTATCAGTACATTATATATACAGCGCTCAGTATAAGTGAGTACACCCCTGTATTCTCAGTACGTTATATATACAGTGCTCAGTATAAGTGAGTACACCCCCCTGTATTATCAGTACATTATATATACAGTGCTCAGTATAAGTGAGTACATCCCCTGTATTATCAGTACATTATATATACAGGGCTCAGTATAAGTGAGTACACCCCTGTATTATCAGTACATTATATATACAGGGCTCAGTATAAGTGAGTACACCCCCCTGTATTATCAGTACATTATATATACAGAGCTCAGTATAAGTGAGTATGACGCACCCCCTGGGCCATGTTCAAGGGATACCCGGAGCCGGATCTGTATGGGGGTAGTAGTCCTTGTGGCGGTGACCCGGTCCGTGCCCAGGGTGTCAAACTAAGTGGCAGTCTATGGCAGTAGATGTTAATTTGATCGACTACGCCACCCGTTGAGTGCGGCTTTGAAGCCGCCGCTGCAGAGCAGTCCACTGAGGCCAGGTGTATAAGGATGTGCAGCGTGGTGGTATAACCCCCAACGGGAGGGGTATGGCCTCAGGGCAGCAGGTGTGGATGATGGGGGTTGTGATGGTGCAGAAGAAGACTCAGAGTCGGGAGATGCAGTTCAGGGTTTTTACTTACTGGTGTCCTTTTAGTCACTCTGGCCTTGAGTGACCACCCGAGCCGTGCTGCGTCCACCAGGTCCTGGACTCGGCCAACCCCCAGGCAATTCCGGAGCGTGGTCCTGAGCTCCTTTCTGACTCTCCCTTCCTCTGACCGTTCCCACCAGGGATCCACTTTTGGCCGGCTCCCTCGGGTCTCTTGGTGGTCAAGCCTCATCTGGGCTCCCTGACCCTATACTTGGTGTGCCTTTCTAGTGGATTTGGTGAGGGTCGCGGCAGATCCTGACCACGACCTCCGGTTCCTGGCTAAGGTTTACTTCTGCCTCTGCCAGCTTGGGATCCGGTACCCTTGTCCGCCAACCCTTCACCCTTCTGTCCTTATTCTGGGATCTTGGGGTTCTTTCTGACTCGTTCTCTCTGGGTCCTTCTGACTCCTCTCTCTCTCTTCTGCTTCACTGCAGGCTCAGCCCTGGAGCTGGGCCCAGCCGGAGCCACAGCTCCCTGTCAGCCCTCCTGGCTGAGCTCCTCTGCTCTGCTTCTCCTCAGGCTGAACTCACCCTGATCTAAGATGGTGCCCACCTTTTATACTCCCTCTATGTGTGAGCCCAGGTGACCAGCACCCAATGAGCTCCTAGCTTTACCCAGACTGCTCCCCCTATCTGCCCCTACACTACTGGGATGTTCCACCCCCCTCCCACTCCAGCCAGGGACAGACGCTGTCGTACCTGCACATATACTGGTGGGAGTACCGTTGTTCTGTCCCCCGGAAATGGGATGTATGTAGTGCATGCAGCCTACTAGCTCAGTTCCACACTCCATCCTTACCCGGGAGTGGAATACCACACCTCTGGCTTGAGGTGTAATACCCCTGTAGCAGCCGAATCCTCAGGGTGCTACATTCCCCCCTGGTAAATCACAGCACGTCCTCGGGCTGTAAAAGAATAAAAACATCCACAAACATACAAATTTTTTCAAAAACATCATAAACATATAAAACATTATATATATCATCAGCATAAAACTTTTCATTATAAACATTCTTGTTCCTCCGGCCACAGTGCAACTTGTGACCGGGTAAAGTGCAACAGTCTCTTCTGAAAAAAACACAGTTTCCTATAAAACCGGTAGGGGGCGCTTTAGAAAGCGCAACTATATACAAGGGGAGGTGGCCGCTCTCAGTCCTCGGCCAGTGGGGAACAGGAATGGCTGTTCACAGTCCTCAGCCTGTGGGGAGATGGGACACACTGGAACAGTTCACACTTGTCCCAACGGGGAACTCATTTTAATTAAGCAGCATGGCATATACCCTTACGGGTAACTATTTTACAGTTTCAGTTCACCTCTTAATGGTGACGATGCCCTCCTGCTCCTTCCTGAGGGTAGGCTTCAGACCCGTCCGGGTCCTCTTGACCTTCCTCACACCGCAACTCCTCTTCCGTCAGGCGATGTACATGAAGTGCATAGGGTCCTTTGGCACACTGGTGCCGGGTAAAGGTGATCTCATCACCCAGGTAAAGGTCACGACCTCTGTGTCCCTCCGGTAGGTGGGACTCGACATCTCTTCTGGTCACGAAGACGTCGCCGGGGGTGTGATGGTCTCTGATGAAGCCCCAACCGTGCTGCAACTGGAATTTAATTACAGTCCCGGTGGCACGGGGACCGTGGGCTGCACGTGGGTTCCGTCGGGTCCGGCTTTTCTGCTCTGCACTCCGGATTTGTAGCCGCTGCTCACGGACCCGCCTCTCCCTCCTTTCTCTGTCAAAGACCTCTAGCTGCTGGCGGCAGCACTCCGCACGCTCAGCTGCGGCCGCCCGGGTCTCTTGGGGGAACCCGATGAGGTCTTCTCCTGTGGGGTCCCACGCAAACTGCGCTTCCTCCAACGAGAGTGGGGTGATCTTGGCGGGCGCCGGAGCCGGGATCAGGGGCTCATCCAGGGGTCTTTCTTTCCGGAGTCGGGGATGGTGGTACTCCGGTGGCCACACAGGGGGCTGCCCATCCGGGCAAGTGTGCTGGGCAAATAGGTCTTCACCCAGGTGTGGCGCTGTGGACGTTGAGGGCGCGGTGGTGGTAGCGGCGCCCGGGTTCACCAGGCCTTGCGACCAGGCCTGGGGCACCCTGAAGGTGAAGGGCACCGTGAAGACGGCGGCGCCCGGGGTTACTTGGCCCAGCGACCAGGCCGGTGGCTCAGCAGAGGTAGAGGGCGCTGTTGGTACTGCGGCGCCCGGGGGTACTCGGCCCTGCGACCAGGCCGGTGGCGTCTCCTGTTTGGTCGCACTCCGATTTGAGGCGCGTGACGTCACGAGGAGCGCGGCCGCGGCTTCTGTTTGAGGCCTAGTCGGGAGCGGTGACGGTGCAACGACGGGCACGGCAGGGGAAATTTCGGGCTCTGCGACGGGGAGCTGGGGCAGGCTCACGGCTTCTCGGCTCGGGGTAGTGACGTCCCCTTTACCTGCCTCCGTTTCTTTAGCTCCTTCCTCGGCGTCGTCTCCGGCCTTGATTCCTCCTGCGCCATCCTCAGAGGCGGTCTGACTCCTCGTCTCGGGTGGCTTGCTCCGCTGGCGGGCTCCAGCCTGCTGGGCCATCTCTCTGCTCCATGCGGCCAGTACGTCTCGCTGCACTCGGGCCATCCTCTGAGCCAAGCCCTCCAGTGCGGTCCGTGCATGCTCCCGATCTCTGGGGAGCTGCGCCAGGATCTCCACCAGGCCTTCTGGGGTTGTCGCTTGCAACAGGCTCCTAACCACTGGGTCGGTGCTGCCTGCCTCCCCCTCCATCTCCGGGTACGACTCCTCCAGACTCCTCCAGGCTGCACCCATCTTCTCTCGTTTGTTCTCTCTCCGCCCACATTGAGGGCGGTCCTGGGGCAACTTGGTGATTGTCAGTTCCAGGGGCAGACCCCTCACGCTGATGGACATCTCAAGCATCACAGTCTCTGCTGGTGGGGGCGGTTTCCGCTTTTGGCGCCTCTTGGTCCTGGCCCACGATGGGAGGTGGCCTCTTGCCACCCTCTGGCACGCCCATAATGGCGTCCGCTCTGCCAAGGCGGGAAATCTTCTCAGATGGCGGGAACCGCTTCCCAGTGGCGGGAAACTCTGTGGATGGCGGGAAAAGACTGCAGATGGCGGGCAAATGGCGGGAACCGATCCGAGATGGCGTCCGATGGCGGGGACCCTCCGGAACCGGCGGGAGACTTCTTTTTACGGTAAATATGAACTTTTCTTCAGGCACGCAGTACCCGGTGGTTGCGGGCACGTTATCCTGCCGACTATGCCAAAGTTGACGCACCCCCTGGGCCATGTTCAAGGGGATACCCGGAGCCGGATCTGTATGGGGGTAGTAGTCCTTGTGGCGGTGACCCGGTCCGTGCCCAGGGTGTCAAACTAAGTGGCAGTCTATGGCAGTAGATGTTAATTTGATCGACTACGCCACCCGTTGAGTGCGGCTTTGAAGCCGCCGCTGCAGAGCAGTCCACTGAGGCCAGGTGTATAAGGATGTGCAGCGTGGTGGTATAACCCCCAACGGGAGGGGTATGGCCTCAGGGCAGCAGGTGTGGATGATGGGGGTTGTGATGGTGCAGAAGAAGACTCAGAGTCGGGAGATGCAGTTCAGGGTTTTTACTTACTGGTGTCCTTTTAGTCACTCTGGCTTTGAGTGACCACCCGAGCCGTGCTGCGTCCACCAGGTCCTGGACTTGGCCAACCCCCAGGCAATTCCGGAGCGTGGTCCTGAGCTCCTTTCTGACTCTCCCTTCCTCTGACCGTTCCCACCAGGGATCCACTTTTGGCCGGCTCCCTCGGGTCTCTTGGTGGTCAAGCCTCCTCTGGGCTCCCTGACCCTATACTTGGTGTGCCTTTCTAGTGGATTTGGTGAGGGTCGCGGCAGATCCTGACCACGACCTCCGGTTCCTGGCTAAGGTTTACTTCTGCCTCTGCCAGCTTGGGATCCGGTACCCTTGTCCGCCAACCCTTCACCCTTCTGTCCTTATTCTGGGATCTTGGGGTTCTTTCTGACTCGTTCTCTCTGGGTCCTTCTGACTCCTCTCTCTCTCTTCTGCTTCACTGCAGGCTCAGCCCTGGAGCTGGGCCCAGCCGGAGCCACAGCTCCCTGTCAGCCCTCCTGGCTGAGCTCCTCTGCTCTGCTTCTCCTCAGGCTGAACTCACCCTGATCTAAGATGGTGCCCACCTTTTATACTCCCTCTATGTGTGAGCCCAGGTGACCAGCACCCAATGAGCTCCTAGCTTTACCCAGACTGCTCCCCCTATCTGCCCCTACACTACTGGGATGTTCCACCCCCCTCCCACTCCAGCCAGGGACAGACGCTGTCGTACCTGCACATATACTGGTGGGAGTACCGTTGTTCTGTCCCCCGGAAATGGGATGTATGTAGTGCATGCAGCCTACTAAGCTCAGTTCCACACTCCATCCTTACCCGGGAGTGGAATACCACACCTCTGGCTTGAGGTGTAATACCCCTGTAGCAGCCGAATCCTCAGGGTGCTACAAGTACACCCCCCTGTATTATCAGTACATTATATATACAGAGCTCAGTATAAGTGAGTACACCCCTGTATTATCAGTACATTATATATACAGGGCTCAGTATAAGTGAGTACACCCTCCTGTATTATCAGTACATTATATATACAGGGCTCAGTATAAGTGAGTACACCCCTGTATTATAAGTACATCATATATACAGGGCTCAGTATAAGTGAGTACACGCCCTGTATTATCAGTACATTATATATACAGGGCTCAGTATAAGTGAGTACACCCCTGTATTATCAGTACATTATATATACAGCGCTCAGTGTAAGTGAGTACACCCCCTGTATTATCAGTACATTATATATACAGGGCTCAGTATAAGTGAGTACACCCCTGTATTATCAGTACATTATATATACAGTGCTCAGTATAAGTGAGTACACCCCCCTGTATTATCAGTACATTATATATACAGCGCTCAGTATAAGTGAGTACACCCCTGTATTATCAGTACATTATATATACAGAGCTCAGTATAAGTGAGTACACCCCTGTATTATCAGTACATTATATATACAGGGCTCAGTATAAGTGAGTACACCCCTGTATAATCAGTACATTATATATACAGGGCTCGGTATAAGTGAGTACACCCCTGTATTATCAGTACATTATATATACAGGGCTCAGTATAAGTGAGTACACCCCTGTATTCTCAGTACATTATATATACAGGGCTCAGTATAAGTGAGTACCCCCCTGTATTATCAGTACATTATATATACAGGGCTCAGTATAAGTGAGTACACCCCTGTATTATCAGTATATTATATATACAGCGCTCAGTATAAGTGAGTACACCCCTGTATTATCAGTATATTATATATACAGCGCTCAGTATAAGTGAGTACACCCCTGTATTATCAGTACATTATATATACAGCGCTCAGCATAAGTGAGTACACCCCTGTATTATCAGTACATTATATATACAGGGCTCAGTATAAGTGAGTACATCCCCTGTATTATCAGTACATTATATATACAGGGCTCAGTATAAGTGAGTACACCCCTGTATTATCAGTACATTATATATACAGGGCTCAGTATAAGTGAGTACACCGCTGTATTATCAGTACATTATATATACAGTGCTCAGTATAAGTGAGTACACCGCTGTATTATCAGTACATTATATATACAGCGCTCAGTATAAGTGAGTACACCGCTGTATTATCAGTACATTATATATACAGTGCTCAGTATAAGTGAGTACACCGCTGTATTATCAGTACATTATATATACAGCGCTCAGTATAAGTGAGTACACCGCTGTATTATCAGTACATTATATATACAGCGCTCTGCGTAAGTGAGTACATCCCCTGTATTCTCAGTACGTTATACACACAGGGCTCAGCGTAAGTGAGTACACCCCCCTGTATTATCAGTACGTTATACACACAGGGCTCAGCGTAAGTGAGTACACCCCCTGTATTCTCAGTACGTTATACACACAGGGCTCAGCGTAAGTGAGTACACCCCCCTGTATTATCAGTACGTTATACACACAGGGCTCAGCGTAAGTGAGTACACCCCTGTATTATCAGTACGTTATACACACAGGGCTCAGCGTAAGTGAGTACACCCCCTGTATTCTCAGTACGTTATACACACAGGGCTCAGCGTAAGTGAGTACACCCCTGTATTATCAGTACATTATATATACAGTGCTCAGTATAAGTGAGTACACCCCCTGTATTCTCAGTACGTTATACATACAGTGCTCAGCGTAAGTGAGTACACCCCCTGTATTATCAGTACATTATATATACAGGGCTCAGTATAAGTGAGTACACCCCTGTATTATCAGTACATTATATATACAGGGCTCAGTATAAGTGAGTACACCCCCAGTATTCTCAGTACGTGATATATACAGCGCTCAGCATAAGTGAGTACACCCCCCTGTATTCTCAGTACGTGATATATACAGCGCTCAGTGTAAGTAAGTACACCCGCTGTATTCTCAGTATATTATACATACAGGGCTCAGCATAAGTGAGTACACCCCCTGTATTCTCAGTACATTATACACACAGGGCTCAGCGTAAGTGAGTACACCCCCCTGTATCCTCAGTATGTTATACATACAGCGCTCAGCATAAGTGAGTACACCCCCCTGTATTTTCAGTACGGTATACACACAGGGCTCAGCGTGAGTACACCCCCCTGTATTCTCAGTACGTGATATATACAGCACTCTGTGAAAGTGAGTACACCCCTGTATTATCAGTACATTATACATACAGCGCTCAGTGAAAGTGAGTACACCCCCTGCATTCTCAGTGTGTTATACATACAGCGCTCATCGTAAGTGAGTACACCCCTCTGTATTCTCAGTACATTATACATACAGCGCTCAGCGTAAGTGAGTACACCCCCTGTATTCTCAGTGCGTTATACATACAGCGCTCAGCGTAAGTGAGTACACCCCCCTGTATTCTCAGTACGTGATATATACAGCGCTCAGTGAAAGTGAGTACACCCCCTGTATTATCAGTACATTATACATACAGCGCTCAGTGAAAGTGAGTACACCCCCTGCATTCTCAGTGCGTTATACATACAGCGCTCATCGTAAGTGAGTACACCCCTCTGTATTCTCAGTACATTATACATACAGCACTCAGCATAAGTGAGTACACCCCCCTGTATTCTCAGTACGTTATACATACAGCGCTCAGAGTAAGTGAGTACACCCCCTGTATTCTCAGTACGTTATGCATACAGCGCTCATTGTAAGTGAGTACACCCCCCAGTATTCTCAGTACATTATATATATACAGCGCTCAGCGTAAGTGAGTACACCCCCCTGTATTCTCAGTACATTATATATATATACAGCGCTCAGCGTAAGTGACTACACCCCCCTGTATTCTCAGTACATTATACATACAGAGCTCAGTGTAAGTGAGTACACCCTCCTGTATTCTCAGTACATTATACATACAGCGCTCAGCATAAGTGAGTACACCCCCTGTATTCTCAGTACGTTATACATACAGCGCTCATCGTAAGAGAGTACACCCCCTTGTATTCTCAGTACGTTATACATACAGCGCTCAGCATAAGTGAGTACACCCCCTGTATTCTCAGTACGTTATACATACAGCGCTCAGCATAAGTGAGTACACCCCCTGTATTCTCAGTACGTTATTGTAGCACCCTGAGGATTCGGCTGCTACAGGGGTATTACACCTCAAGCCAGAGGTGTGGTATTCCACTCCCGGGTAAGGATGGAGTGTGGAACTGAGCTTAGTAGGCTGCATGCACTACACACATCCCATTTCCGGGGGACAGAACAACGGTACTCCCACTAAGTAAATGTGCAGGTACGACAGCGTCTGTCCCTGGCTGGAGTGGGGGGGGGGTGGAACATCCCAGTAGTGTAGGGGCAGATAGGGGGAGTAGTCTGGGTAAAGCTAGGAGCTCATTGGGTGCTAGTCACCTGGGCTCACACATAGAGGGAGTATATATGGTGGGCACCATCTGAGGAACAGGGTCAGAGAGCCTGAGGAGAAGCAGAGCAGAGGAGCTCAGCCAGGAGGGCTGACAGGGAGCTGTGGCTCCGGCTGGGCCCAGCTCCAGAGCAAGGCCTGCAGAGAGAGAGAGAGAGGAGTAAGAAGGACCCAGAGAGAAAGACAGAGGGAACCCCAAGAACCCAGAAACAGACCAGAAAGGGTGAAGGGTTGGCGGACACGGGTACCGGAACCCGAACTGGTGGAGGCCACTAATCCTCAGCCAGAAACCGGAGGTCGTGGTCAAGATTTGCCACGACCCTCACCAAATCCACCAGAAAGGCACACCAAGCATAGGGTCAGGGAACCCAGAGGAGGTTTGACCACCAAGAGACCCGAGGGAGCCGGCCAAAGGTGGATCCCTGGTGGGAACGGCCAGGAGGAAGAGAGAGAGACAGGGAAGCTCAGGACCACGCTCCGGACTGCCTGGGGGTTGGCCGAGTCCAGGACCTGGTGGACGCAGCACGGCTCGGGTGGTCACTCAAGGCCAGAGTGACTGAGAGAACACCCGTGAGTAAAAACCCTGAAACTGCACCTCAAGTCTCTGACTCTCCTTTCTACAACATAACTACACCCATCATCCACACCTGCTGCCCTGAGGCCATACCCCTCCCGTTGGGGGTTATACCATCACTGCTGCACATATACCACCGGCCTCAGCGGACTGCTCTGCAGCGGCGGCTTCAAAGCCGCACTCAACGGGTGGCGTAGTCGATCAAATTAACATCTACTGCCATAGACTGCCACTTAGTTTGTCACCCTGGGCACGGACCGGGTCACCGCCACAAGGACTACTACCCCTATCCAGATCCGGCTCCGGGTATCCCTTGAACATGGCCCAGGGGGCGCGTCATTATACATACAGCGCTCAGCATAAGTGAGTACACCCCCTGTATTCTCAGTACGTTATACATACAGCGCTCAGTGTAAGTGAGTACACCCCTGTATTATCAGTACATTATATATACAGCGCTCAGTATAAGTGAGTACACCCCTGTATTATCAGTACGTTATACATACAGCGCTCTGCGTAAGTGAGTACACCCCCTGTATTCTCAGTACGGTATACATACAGCACTCAGTGTAAGTGAGTACACCCCCTGTATTCTCAGTACGTTATACATACAGCGCTCAGTATAAGTGAGTACACCCCTGTATTATCAGTACGTTATACATACAGCGCTCTGCGTAAGTGAGTACACCCCCCTGTATTCTCAGTACGTGATATATACAGCGCTCAGTGTAAGTGAGTACACCCCTGTATTATCAGTACATTATATATACAGGGCTCAGTATAAGTGAGTACACCCCTGTATTATCAGTTCATTATATGTACAGCGCTCAGTATAAGTGAGTACACCCCTGTATTATCAGTACATTATATATACAGCGCTCAGTATAAGTGAGTACACCCCTGAATTATCAGTGCATTATATATACAGGGCTCAGTGTAAGTGAGTACACCCCTGCATTATCAGTACATTATATATACAGGGCTCAGTATAAGTGAGTACACCCCTGTATTATCAGTACATTATATATACAGCGCTCAGTATAAGTGAGTACACCCCTGTATTATCAGTACATTATATATACAGGGCTCAGTATAAGTGAGTACACCCCTGTATTATCAGTACATTATATATACAGCGCTCAGTATAAGTGAGTACACCCCTGTATTATCAGTACATTATATATACAGTGCTCAGTATAAGTGAGTACACCCCTGTATTATCAGTACATTATATATACATGGCTCAGTATAAGTGAGTACACCCCTGTATTATCAGTACATTATATATACAGGGCTCAGTGTAAGTGAGTATACCCCCTGTATTCTCAGTACATTATACAAACAGCACTCAGTGTAAGTGAGTACACCCCTGTATTCTCAGTACGTTATACATACAGCGCTCAGTGTAAGTGAGTACACCCCTGTATTCTCAGTACGTCATACAAACAGCACTCAGTGTAAGTGAGTACACCCCTGTATTATCAGTACATTATATATACAGGGCTCAGTGTAAGTGAGTACACCCCTGTATTATCAGTACATTATATATACAGGGCTCAGTATAAGTGAGTACACCCCTGTATTATCAGTACATTATATATACAGTGCTCAGTATAAGTGAGTACACCCCTGTATTATCAGTACATTATATATACAGGGCTCAGTATAAGTGAGTACACCCCTGTATTATCTGTACATTATATATACAGCGCTCAGTATAAGTGAGTACACCCCTGTATTATCAGTACATTATATATACAGCGCTCAGTATAAGTGAGTACACCCCTGTATTATCAGTACATTATATATACAGGGCTCAGTGTAAGTGAGTACACCCCTGTATTATCAGTACATTATATATACAGGGCTCAGTATAAGTGAGTACACCCCTGTATTATCAGTACATTATATATACAGCGCTCAGTATAAGTGAGTACACCCCTGTATTATCAGTACATTATATATACAGGGCTCAGTATAAGTGAGTACACCCCTGTATTATCAGTACATTATATATACAGTGCTCAGTATAAGTGAGTACACCCCTGTATTATCAGTACATTATATATACAGGGCTCAGTATAAGTGAGTACACCCCTGTATTATCAGTACATTATATATACAGGGCTCAGTGTAAGTGAGTACACCCCTGTATTATCAGTACATTATATATACAGGGCTCAGTATAAGTGAGTACACCCCTGTATTATCAGTACATTATATATACAGTGCTCAGCATAAGTGAGTACACCCCTGTATTATCAGTACATTATATATACAGGGCTCAGTATAAGTGAGTACACCCCTGTATCATCTGTACATTATATATACAGCGCTCAGTATAAGTGAGTACACCCCTGTATTATCTGTACATTATATATACAGGGCTCAGTGTAAGTGAGTACACCCCTGTATTATCAGTACATTATATATACAGGGCTCAGTATAAGTGAGTACACCCCTGTATTATCAGTACATTATATATACAGTGCTCAGTATAAGTGAGTACACCCCTGTATTATCAGTACATTATATATACAGTGCTCAGTATAAGTGAGTACACCCCTGTATTATCAGTACATTATATATACAGGACTCAGTGTAAGTGAGTACACCCCCTGTATTATCAGTACATTATATATACAGTGCTCAGTATAAGTGAGTACACCCCTGTATTATCAGTACATTATATATACAGCGCTCAGTATAAGTGAGTACACCCCTGGATTATCAGTACATTATATATACAGTGCTCAGTATAAGTGAGTATACCCCCCTGTATTATCAGTACATTATATATACAGTGCTCAGTATAAGTGAGTACACCCCCCTGTATTATCAGTACATTATATATACAGAGCTCAGTATAAGTGAGTACACCCCCCTGTATTATCAGTACATTATATATACAGAGCTCAGTATAAGTGAGTACACCCCTGTATTATCAGTACATTATATATACAGGGCTCAGTATAAGTGAGTACACCCCTGTATTATCAGTACATTATATATACAGCGCTCAGTATAAGTGAGTACACCCCTGTATTATCAGTACATTATATATACAGTGCTCAGTATAAGTGAGTACACCCCTGTATTATCAGTACATTATATATACAGCGCTCAGTATAAGTGAGTACACCGCTGTATTATCAGTACATTATATATACAGGGCTCAGTATAAGTGAGTACACCCCTGTATTATCAGTACATTATATATACAGCGCTCAGTATAAGTGAGTACACCCCCTGTATTATCAGTACATTATATATACAGTGCTCAGTATAAGTGAGTACACTCCTTGTATTCTCAGTACGTTATGCATACAGCGCTCAGTATAAGTGAGTACACCCCTGTATTATCAGTACATTATATATACAGAGCTCAGTGTGAGTACACCCCTGTATTATCAGTACATTATATATACAGTGCTCAGTATAAGTGAGTACACCCCCCTGTATTATCAGTACATTATATATACAGCGCTCAGTATAAGTGAGTACACCCCTGTATTATCAGTACATTATATATACAGGGCTCAGTATAAGTGAGTACACCCCTGTATTATCAGTACATTATATATACAGCGCTCAGTATAAGTGAGTACACCGCTGTATTATCAGTACATTATATATACAGGGCTCAGTATAAGTGAGTACACCCCTGTATTATCAGTACATTATATATACAGTGCTCAGTATAAGTGAGTACACCCCTGTATTATCAGTACATTATATATACAGCGCTCAGTATAAGTGAGTACACCCCTGTATTATTAGTACATTATATATACAGTGCTCAGTATAAGTGAGTACACCCCCTGTATTATCAGTACATTATATATACAGTGCTCAGTATAAGTGAGTACACCCCTGTATTCTCAGTACATTATATATACAGAGCTCAGTATAAGTGAGTACACCCCTGTATTATCAGTATATTATATATACAGAGCTCAGTATAAGTGAGTACACCCCTGTATTATCAGTACATTATATATACAGAGCTCAGTATAAGTGAGTACACCCCTGTATTATCAGTACATTATATATACAGTGCTCAGTATAAGTGAGTACACCCCCCTGTATTATCAGTACATTATATATACAGGGCTCAGTATAAGTGAGTACACCCCTGTATTATCAGTATATTATATATACAGCGCTCAGTATAAGTGAGTACACCCCTGTATTATCAGTACATTATATATACAGGGCTCAGTATAAGTGAGTACACCCCTGTATTATCAGTACATTATATATACAGCGCTCAATATAAGTGAGTACACCCCCTGTATTCTCAGTACATTATATATACAGCGCTCAGTATAAGTGAGTACACCCCTGTATTATCAGTACATTATATATACAGGGCTCAGTATAAGTGAGTACACCCCTGTATTATCAGTACATTATATATACAGTGCTCAGTATAAGTGAGTACACCCCCTGTATTATCAGTACATTATATATACAGTGCTCAGTATAAGTGAGTACACTCCTGTATTCTCAGTACATTATATATACAGAGCTAAGTATAAGTGAGTACACCCCTGTATTATCAGTATATTATATATACAGAGCTCAGTATAAGTGAATACACCCCTGTATTATCAGTACATTATATATACAGCTCTCAGTATAAGTGAGTACACCCCTGTATTATCAGTACATTATATATACAGCGCTCAGTATAAGTGAGTACACCCCTGTATTCTCAGTACGTTATATATACAGTGCTCAGTATAAGTGAGTACACCCCCCTGTATTATCAGTACATTATATATACAGTGCTCAGTATAAGTGAGTACATCCCCTGTATTATCAGTACATTATATATACAGGGCTCAGTATAAGTGAGTACACCCCTGTATTATCAGTACATTATATATACAGGGCTCAGTATAAGTGAGTACACCCCCCTGTATTATCAGTACATTATATATACAGAGCTCAGTATAAGTGAGTATGACGCACCCCCTGGGCCATGTTCAAGGGATACCCGGAGCCGGATCTGTATGGGGGTAGTAGTCCTTGTGGCGGTGACCCGGTCCGTGCCCAGGGTGTCAAACTAAGTGGCAGTCTATGGCAGTAGATGTTAATTTGATCGACTACGCCACCCGTTGAGTGCGGCTTTGAAGCTGCCGCTGCAGAGCAGTCCACTGAGGCCAGGTGTATAAGGATGTGCAGCGTGGTGGTATAACCCCCAACGGGAGGGGTATGGCCTCAGGGCAGCAGGTGTGGATGATGGGGGTTGTGATGGTGCAGAAGAAGACTCAGAGTCGGGAGATGCAGTTCAGGGTTTTTACTTACTGGTGTCCTTTTAGTCACTCTGGCCTTGAGTGACCACCCGAGCCGTGCTGCGTCCACCAGGTCCTGGACTCGGCCAACCCCCAGGCAATTCCGGAGCGTGGTCCTGAGCTCCTTTCTGACTCTCCCTTCCTCTGACCGTTCCCACCAGGGATCCACTTTTGGCCGGCTCCCTCGGGTCTCTTGGTGGTCAAGCCTCATCTGGGCTCCCTGACCCTATACTTGGTGTGCCTTTCTAGTGGATTTGGTGAGGGTCGCGGCAGATCCTGACCACGACCTCCGGTTCCTGGCTAAGGTTTACTTCTGCCTCTGCCAGCTTGGGATCCGGTACCCTTGTCCGCCAACCCTTCACCCTTCTGTCCTTATTCTGGGATCTTGGGGTTCTTTCTGACTCGTTCTCTCTGGGTCCTTCTGACTCCTCTCTCTCTCTTCTGCTTCACTGCAGGCTCAGCCCTGGAGCTGGGCCCAGCCGGAGCCACAGCTCCCTGTCAGCCCTCCTGGCTGAGCTCCTCTGCTCTGCTTCTCCTCAGGCTGAACTCACCCTGATCTAAGATGGTGCCCACCTTTTATACTCCCTCTATGTGTGAGCCCAGGTGACCAGCACCCAATGAGCTCCTAGCTTTACCCAGACTGCTCCCCCTATCTGCCCCTACACTACTGGGATGTTCCACCCCCCTCCCACTCCAGCCAGGGACAGACGCTGTCGTACCTGCACATATACTGGTGGGAGTACCGTTGTTCTGTCCCCCGGAAATGGGATGTATGTAGTGCATGCAGCCTACTAGCTCAGTTCCACACTCCATCCTTACCCGGGAGTGGAATACCACACCTCTGGCTTGAGGTGTAATACCCCTGTAGCAGCCGAATCCTCAGGGTGCTACATTCCCCCCTGGTAAATCACAGCACGTCCTCGGGCTGTAAAAGAATAAAAACATCCACAAACATACAAATTTTTTCAAAAACATCATAAACATATAAAACATTATATATATCATCAGCATAAAACTTTTCATTATAAACATTCTTGTTCCTCCGGCCACGGTGCAACTTGTGACCGGGTAAAGTGCAACAGTCTCTTCTGAAAAAAACACAGTTTCCTATAAAACCGGTAGGGGGCGCTTTAGAAAGCGCAACTATATACAAGGGGAGGTGGCCGCTCTCAGTCCTCGGCCAGTGGGGAACAGGAATGGCTGTTCACAGTCCTCAGCCTGTGGGGAGATGGGACACACTGGAACAGTTCACACTTGTCCCAACGGGGAACTCATTTTAATTAAGCAGCATGGCATATACCCTTACGGGTAACTATTTTACAGTTTCAGTTCACCTCTTAATGGTGACGATGCCCTCCTGCTCCTTCCTGAGGGTAGGCTTCAGACCCGTCCGGGTCCTCTTGACCTTCCTCACACCGCAACTCCTCTTCCGTCAGGCGATGTACATGAAGTGCATAGGGTCCTTTGGCACACTGGTGCCGGGTAAAGGTGATCTCATCACCCAGGTAAAGGTCACGACCTCTGTGTCCCTCCGGTAGGTGGGACTCGACATCTCTTCTGGTCACGAAGACGTCGCCGGGGGTGTGATGGTCTCTGATGAAGCCCCAACCGTGCTGCAACTGGAATTTAATTACAGTCCCGGTGGCACGGGGACCGTGGGCTGCACGGGGGTTCCGTCGGGTCCGGCTTTTCTGCTCTGCACTCCGGATTTGTAGCCGCTGCTCACGGACCCGCCTCTCCCTCCTTTCTCTGTCAAAGACCTCTAGCTGCTGGCGGCAGCACTCCGCACGCTCAGCTGCGGCCGCCCGGGTCTCTTGGGGGAACCCGATGAGGTCTTCTCCTGTGGGGTCCCACGCAAACTGCGCTTCCTCCAACGAGAGTGGGGTGATCTTGGCGGGCGCCGGAGCCGGGATCAGGGGCTCATCCAGGGGTCTTTCTTTCCGGAGTCGGGGATGGTGGTACTCCGGTGGCCACACAGGGGGCTGCCCATCCGGGCAAGTGTGCTGGGCAAATAGGTCTTCACCCAGGTGTGGCGCTGTGGACGTTGAGGGCGCGGTGGTGGTAGCGGCGCCCGGGTTCACCAGGCCTTGCGACCAGGCCTGGGGCACCCTGAAGGTGAAGGGCACCGTGAAGACGGCGGCGCCCGGGGTTACTTGGCCCAGCGACCAGGCCGGTGGAACAGCAGAGGTAGAGGGCGCTGTTGGTACTGCGGCGCCCGGGGGTACTCGGCCCTGCGACCAGGCCGGTGGCGTCTCCTGTTTGGTCGCACTCCGATTTGAGGCGCGTGACGTCACGAGGAGCGCGGCCGCGGCTTCTGTTTGAGGCCTAGTCGGGAGCGGTGACGGTGCAACGACGGGCACGGCAGGGGAAATTTCGGGCTCTGCGACGGGGAGCTGGGGCAGGCTCACGGCTTCTCGGCTCGAGGTAGTGACGTCCCCTTTACCTGCCTCCGTTTCTTTAGCTCCTTCCTCAGCGTCGTCTCCGGCCTTGATTCCTCCTGCGCCATCCTCAGAGGCGGTCTGACTCCTCGTCTCGGGTGGCTTGCTCCGCTGGCGGGCTCCAGCCTGCTGGGCCATCTCTCTGCTCCATGCGGCCAGTACGTCTCGCTGCACTCGGGCCATCCTCTGAGCCAAGCCCTCCAGTGCGGTCCGTGCATGCTCCCGATCTCTGGGGAGCTGCGCCAGGATCTCCACCAGGCCTTCTGGGGTTGTCGCTTGCAACAGGCTCCTAACCACTGGGTCGGTGCTGCCTGCCTCCCCCTCCATCTCCGGGTACGACTCCTCCAGACTCCTCCAGGCTGCACCCATCTTCTCTCGTTTGTTCTCTCTCCGCCCACATTGAGGGCGGTCCTGGGGCAACTTGGTGATTGTCAGTTCCAGGGGCAGACCCCTCACGCTGATGGACATCTCAAGCATCACAGTCTCTGCTGGTGGGGGCGGTTTCCGCTTTTGGCGCCATTCTTGGTCCTGGCCCACGATGGGAGGTGGCCTCTTGCCACCCTCTGGCACGCCCATAATGGCGTCCGCTCTGCCAAGGCGGGAAATCTTCTCAGATGGCGGGAACCGCTTCCCAGTGGCGGGAAACTCTGTGGATGGCGGGAAAAGACTGCAGATGGCGGGCAAATGGCGGGAACCGATCCGAGATGGCGTCCGATGGCGGGGACCCTCCGGAACCGGCGGGAGACTTCTTTTTACGGTAAATATGAACTTTTCTTCAGGCACGCAGTACCCGGTGGTTGCGGGCACGTTATCCTGCCGACTATGCCAAAGTTGACGCACCCCCTGGGCCATGTTCAAGGGGATACCCGGAGCCGGATCTGTATGGGGGTAGTAGTCCTTGTGGCGGTGACCCGGTCCGTGCCCAGGGTGTCAAACTAAGTGGCAGTCTATGGCAGTAGATGTTAATTTGATCGACTACGCCACCCGTTGAGTGCGGCTTTGAAGCCGCCGCTGCAGAGCAGTCCACTGAGGCCAGGTGTATAAGGATGTGCAGCGTGGTGGTATAACCCCCAACGGGAGGGGTATGGCCTCAGGGCAGCAGGTGTGGATGATGGGGGTTGTGATGGTGCAGAAGAAGACTCAGAGTCGGGAGATGCAGTTCAGGGTTTTTACTTACTGGTGTCCTTTTAGTCACTCTGGCTTTGAGTGACCACCCGAGCCGTGCTGCGTCCACCAGGTCCTGGACTTGGCCAACCCCCAGGCAATTCCGGAGCGTGGTCCTGAGCTCCTTTCTGACTCTCCCTTCCTCTGACCGTTCCCACCAGGGATCCACTTTTGGCCGGCTCCCTCGGGTCTCTTGGTGGTCAAGCCTCCTCTGGGCTCCCTGACCCTATACTTGGTGTGCCTTTCTAGTGGATTTGGTGAGGGTCGCGGCAGATCCTGACCACGACCTCCGGTTCCTGGCTAAGGTTTACTTCTGCCTCTGCCAGCTTGGGATCCGGTACCCTTGTCCGCCAACCCTTCACCCTTCTGTCCTTATTCTGGGATCTTGGGGTTCTTTCTGACTCGTTCTCTCTGGGTCCTTCTGACTCCTCTCTCTCTCTTCTGCTTCACTGCAGGCTCAGCCCTGGAGCTGGGCCCAGCCGGAGCCACAGCTCCCTGTCAGCCCTCCTGGCTGAGCTCCTCTGCTCTGCTTCTCCTCAGGCTGAACTCACCCTGATCTAAGATGGTGCCCACCTTTTATACTCCCTCTATGTGTGAGCCCAGGTGACCAGCACCCAATGAGCTCCTAGCTTTACCCAGACTGCTCCCCCTATCTGCCCCTACACTACTGGGATGTTCCACCCCCCTCCCACTCCAGCCAGGGACAGACGCTGTCGTACCTGCACATATACTGGTGGGAGTACCGTTGTTCTGTCCCCCGGAAATGGGATGTATGTAGTGCATGCAGCCTACTAAGCTCAGTTCCACACTCCATCCTTACCCGGGAGTGGAATACCACACCACTGGCTTGAGGTGTAATACCCCTGTAGCAGCCGAATCCTCAGGGTGCTACAAGTACACCCCCCTGTATTATCAGTACATTATATATACAGAGCTCAGTATAAGTGAGTACACCCCTGTATTATCAGTACATTATATATACAGGGCTCAGTATAAGTGAGTACACCCTCCTGTATTATCAGTACATTATATATACAGGGCTCAGTATAAGTGAGTACACCCCTGTATTATAAGTACATCATATATACAGGGCTCAGTATAAGTGAGTACACGCCCTGTATTATCAGTACATTATATATACAGGGCTCAGTATAAGTGAGTACACCCCTGTATTATCAGTACATTATATATACAGCGCTCAGTGTAAGTGAGTACACCCCCTGTATTATCAGTACATTATATATACAGGGCTCAGTATAAGTGAGTACACCCCTGTATTATCAGTACATTATATATACAGTGCTCAGTATAAGTGAGTACACCCCCCTGTATTATCAGTACATTATATATACAGCGCTCAGTATAAGTGAGTACACCCCTGTATTATCAGTACATTATATATACAGAGCTCAGTATAAGTGAGTACACCCCTGTATTATCAGTACATTATATATACAGGGCTCAGTATAAGTGAGTACACCCCTGTATAATCAG
This sequence comes from Phyllobates terribilis, assembly GCF_046119375.1. Lineage (NCBI taxonomy): Eukaryota > Metazoa > Chordata > Amphibia > Anura > Dendrobatidae > Phyllobates > Phyllobates terribilis. The sequence goes on from NW_027362766.1 coordinate 19,911,779, forward strand.
TACATTATATATACAGGGCTCGGTATAAGTGAGTACACCCCTGTATTATCAGTACATTATATATACAGGGCTCAGTATAAGTGAGTACACCCCTGTATTCTCAGTACATTATATATACAGGGCTCAGTATAAGTGAGTACCCCCCTGTATTATCAGTACATTACATATACAGGGCTCAGTATAAGTGAGTACACCCCTGTATTATCAGTATATTATATATACAGCGCTCAGTATAAGTGAGTACACCCCTGTATTATCAGTATATTATATATACAGCGCTCAGTATAAGTGAGTACACCCCTGTATTATCAGTACATTATATATACAGCGCTCAGCATAAGTGAGTACACCCCTGTATTATCAGTACATTATATATACAGGGCTCAGTATAAGTGAGTACATCCCCTGTATTATCAGTACATTATATATACAGGGCTCAGTATAAGTGAGTACACCCCTGTATTATCAGTACATTATATATACAGGGCTCAGTATAAGTGAGTACACCCCTGTATTATCAGTATATTATATATACAGCGCTCAGTATAAGTGAGTACACCCCTGTATTATCAGTATATTATATATACAGCGCTCAGTATAAGTGAGTACACCCCTGTATTATCAGTACATTATATATACAGCGCTCAGCATAAGTGAGTACACCCCTGTATTATCAGTACATTATATATACAGGGCTCAGTATAAGTGAGTACATCCCCTGTATTATCAGTACATTATATATACAGGGCTAAGTATAAGTGAGTACACCCCTGTATTATCAGTACATTATATATACAGGGCTCAGTATAAGTGAGTACACCCCTGTATTATCAGTACATTATATATACAGGGCTCAGTATAAGTGAGTACACCCCTGTATTATCAGTATATTATATATACAGCGCTCAGTATAAGTGAGTACACCCCTGTATTATCAGTACATTATATATACAGGGCTCAGTATAAGTGAGTACACCCCTGTATTATCAGTACATTATATATACAGCGCTCAATATAAGTGAGTACACCCCCTGTATTCTCAGTACATTATATATACTGCGCTCAGTATAAGTGAGTACACCCCTGTATTATCAGTACATTATATATACAGCGCTCAGTATAAGTGAATACACCCCTGTATTATCAGTACATTATATATACAGTGCTCAGTATAAGTGAGTACACCCCCTGTATTATCAGTACATTATATATACAGTGCTCAGTATAAGTGAGTACACTCCTGTATTCTCAGTACATTATATATACAGAGCTCAGTATAAGTGAGTACACCCCTGTATTATCAGTACATTATATATACAGCAGTCAGTATAAGTGAGTTCACTCCTGTATTATCAGTACATTATATATACAGTGCTCAGTATAAGTGAGTACACCCCTGTATTATCAGTACATTATATATACAGCGCTCAGTATCAGTGAGTACACCCCTGTATTATCAGTACTTTATATATACACGGCTCAGTATAAGTGAGTACACCCCTGTATTATCAGTACATTATATATACAGCGCTCAGTATAAGTGAGTACACCCCTGTATTATCAGTACATTATATATACAGCGCTCAGTATAAGTGAGTACACCCCTGTATTATCAGTATATTATATATACAGCGCTCAGTATAAGTGAGTACACCCCTGTATTCTCAGTACATTATATATACAGGGCTCAGTATAAGTGAGTACACCCCTGTATTATCAGTACAGTATATATACAGCCCTCAGTATAAGTGAGTACACCCCTGTATTATCAGTACATTATATATACAGCGCTCAGTATAAGTGAGTACACCCCTGTATTATCAGTACATTATATATACAGGGCTCAGTATAAGTGAGTACACCCTTGTATTATCAGTACATTATATATACAGCGCTCAGTATAAGTGAGTACACCCCTGTATTATCAGTATATTATATATACAGCGCTCAGTATAAGTGAGTACACCCCTGTATTATCAGTACATTATATATACAGGGCTCAGTATAAGTGAGTACCCCCCTGTTTTATCAGTACATTATATATACTGCGCTCAGTATAAGTGAGTACACCCCTGTATTATCAGTACATTATACATACAGCGCTCAGTGTAAGTGAGTACACCCCCTGTATTATCAGTACATTATATATACAGTGCTCAGTATAAGTGAGTACACCCCCTGTATTATCAGTACATTATATATACAGCGCTCAGTATAAGTGAGTACACCCCTCTATTATCAGTACATTATATATACAGCGCTCAGTGTAAGTGAGTACACCCCTGTATTATCAGTACATTATATATACAGGGCTCAGTATAAGTGAGTACACCCCTGTATTATCAGTACATTATATATACAGTGCTCAGCATAAGTGAGTACACCCCTGTATTATCAGTACATTATATATACAGCGCTCAGTATAAGTGAGTACACCCCTGTATTATCAGTACATTATATATACAGCGCTCAGTATAAGTGAGTACACCCCTGTATTATCAGTACATTATATATACAGGGCTCAGTATAAGTGAGTACACCCCTGTATTATCAGTACATTATATATACAGTGCTCAGCATAAGTGAGTACACCCCTGTATTATCAGTACATTATATATACAGCGCTCAGTATAAGTGAGTACACCCCTGTATTATCAGTACATTATATATACAGCGCTTAGTATAAGTGAGTACACCCTTGTATTATCAGTACATTATATATACAGGGCTCAGTATAAGTGAGTACACCCCTGTATTATCAGCACATTATATATACAGCGCTCAGTATAAGTGAGTACACTCCTGTATTATCAGTACATTATATATACAGGGCTCAGTATAAGTGAGTACACCCCTGTATTATCAGTACATTATATATACAGCGCTCAGTGTAAGTGAGTACCCCCCTGTATTATCAGTACATTATATATACAGCGCTCAGTATAAGTGAGTACACCCCTGTATTATCAGCACATTATATATACAGCGCTCAGTATAAGTGAGTACACCCCTGTATTATCAGTACATTATATACACAGAGCTCAGTATAAGTGAGTACACCCCTGTATTATCAGTACATTATATATATAGGGCTCAGTATAAGTGAGTACACCCCTGTATTATCAGTACATTATATATACAGCGCTCAGTATAAGTGAGTACACCCCTGTATTATCATTACATCATATATACAGCGCTCATCATAAGTGAGTACACCCACTGTATTATCAGTACATTATATATACAGGGCTCAGTATAAGTGAGTACACTCCTGTATTATCAGTACATTATATATACAGTGCTCAGTATAAGTGAGTACACCCCTGTATTATCAGTACATTATATATACAGCGCTCAGTATAAGTGAGTACACCCCTGTATTATCAGTACATTATATATACAGTGCTCAGCATAAGTGAGTACACCCCTGTATTATCAGTGCGTTATGCATACAGCGCTCAGTATAAGTGAGTACACCCCTGTATTATCAGTACATTAAATATACAGCGCTCAGTGTAAGTCAGTACACCCCTGTATTATCAGTACATTATATATACACAGTGCTCAGTATAAGTGAGTACACCCCTGTATTATCAGTACATTATATATACAGGGCTCAGTATAAGTGAGTACACCCCTGTATTATCAGTACGTTATACATACAGCGCTCAGTGTAAGTGAGTACACCCCTGTATTATCAGTACGTTATACATACAGCGCTCAGTGTAAGTGAGTACACCCCCTGTATTATCAGTACATTATATATACAGTGCTCAGCATAAGTGAGTACACCCCCTGTAATTATCAGTACAGTATATATACAGCGCTCAGTATAAGTGAGTACACCCCTGTATTCTCAGTAAGTTATACATACAGCGCTCAGTATAAGTGAGTACACCCCTGTATTATCAGTACATTAAATATACAGCGCTCAGTGTAAGTCAGTACACCCCTGTATTATCAGTACATTATACATACAGGGCTCAGAATAAGTGAGTACACCCCTGTATTCTCAGTACGTGATATATACAGCGCTCAGTGTAAGTGAGTACACCCCTGTATTATCAGTACATTATATATACAGCGCTCAGTGTAAGTGAGTACACCCCTGTATTATCAGTACATTATATATACAGTGCTCAGTATAAGAGAGTACACCCCCTGTATTATCAGCACATTATATATACTTCGCTCAGTGTAAGTGAGTACACCCCTGTATTATCAGTACATTATATATACAGTGCTCAGTATAAGTGAGTACACCGCTGTATTATCAGTACATTATATATACAGAGCTCAGTATAAGTGAGTACACCCCTGTATTATCAGTACATTATATATACAGTGCTCAGTATAAGTGAGTACACCCCTGTATTATCAGTACATTATATATACAGGGCTCAGTATAAGTGAGTACACTCCTGTATTATCAGTACATTATATATACAGCGCTCAGTGTAAGTGAGTACACCCCTGTATTATCAGTACATTATATATACAGTGCTCGGTATAAGTGAGTACACCGCTGTATTATCAGTACATTATATATACAGAGCTCAGTATAAGTGAGTACACCCCTGTATTATCAGTACATTATATATACAGTGCTCAGTATAAGTGAGTACACCCCTGTATTATCAGTACATTATATATTCAGAGCTCAGTATAAGTGAGTACACCCCTGTATTATCAGTACATTATATATACAGTGCTCAGTATAAGTGAGTACACCCCTGTATTATCAGTGCATTATACATACAGGGCTCAGTATAAGTGAGTACACTCCTGTATTATCAGTAAATTATATATACAGCGCTCAGTATAAGTGAGTACACCCCTGTATTATCAGTGCATTATACATACAGGGCTCAGTATAAGTGAGTACACTCCTGTATTATCAGTACATTATATATACAGTGCTCAGTGTAAGTGAGTACACCCCTGTATTATCAGTACATTATATATACAGGGCTCAGAATAAGTGAGTACACCCCTGTATTATCAGTACATTATATATACAGTGCTCAGTATAAGTGAGTACACCCCTGTATTATCAGTACATTATATATACAGTGCTCAGTATAAGTGAGTACACCCCTGTATTATCAGTACATTATATATACAGGGCTCAGTATAAGTGAGTACACTCCTGTATTATCAGTACATTATATATACAGCGCTCAGTGTAAGTGAGTACACCCCTGTATTATCAGTACATTATATATACAGTGCTCGGTATAAGTGAGTACACCGCTGTATTATCAGTACATTATATATACAGAGCTCAGTATAAGTGAGTACACGCCTGTATTATCAGTACATTATATATACAGTGCTCAGTATAAGTGAGTACACCCCTGTATTATCAGTACATTATATATTCAGAGCTCAGTATAAGTGAGTACACCCCTGTATTATCAGTACATTTTATATACAGTGCTCAGTATAAGTGAGTACACCCCTGTATTATCAGTGCATTATACATACAGGGCTCAGTATAAGTGAGTACACTCCTGTATTATCAGTAAATTATATATACAGCGCTCAGTATAAGTGAGTACACCCCTGTATTATCAGTGCATTATACATACAGGGCTCAGTATAAGTGAGTACACTCCTGTATTATCAGTACATTATATATACAGTGCTCAGTGTGAGTACACCCCTGTATTATCAGTACATTATATATACAGTGCTCAGTATAAGTGAGTACACCCCTGTATTATCAGTACATTATATATACAGGGCTCAGAATAAGTGAGTACACCCCTGTATTATCAGTACATTATATATACAGCGCTCAGTATAAGTGAGTACACCCCTGTATTATCAGTACATTATATATACAGGGCTCAGTATAAGTGAGTACACCCCTGTATTATCAGTACATTATATATACAGCGCTCAGCGTAGGTGAGTACACCCCCCTGTATTCTCAGTACGTTATATATACAGCGCTGAGATGTATATATGTATAAGTGAGTACACCCCCCTGTATTCTCAGTACGTTATATATACAGCGCTCAGCATAAGTGAGTACACCCCCCTGTATTTTCAGTACGTTATATATACAGGGCTCAGTATAAGTGAGTACATCCCTGTATTATCAGTACATTATATATACAGGGCTCAGTATAAGTGAGTACACCCCTGTATTATCAGTACATTATATATACAGGGCTCAGCATAAGTGAATACACCCCTGTATTATCAGTACATTATATATACAGGGCTCAGTATAAGTGAGTACACCCCTGTATTATCAGTACATTATATTTACAGCGCTCAGTATAAGTGAGTACACTCCTGTATTATCAGTACATTATATATACAGGGCTCAGTATAAGTGAGTACACCCCTGTATTATCAGTACATTATATATACAGTGCTCAGCATAAGTGAATACACCCCTGTATTATCAGTACATTATATATACAGTGCTCAGTATAAGTGAGTACACCCCTGTATTATCAGTACATTATATATACAGCGCTCAGTATAAGTGAGTACACCCCTGTATTATCAGTACATTATATATACAGCGCTCAGTATAAGTGAGTACACCCCTGTATTATCAGTACATTTTATATACAGTGCTCAGTATAAGTGAGTACACCCCTGTATTATCAGTACATTATATATACAGCGCTCAGTATAAGTGAGTACACTCCTGTATTATCAGTACATTATATATACAGCGCTCAGTATAAGTGAGTACACCCCTGTATTATCAGTACATTTTATATACAGTGCTCAGTATAAGTGAGTACACCCCTGTATTATCAGTACATTATATATACAGCGCTCAGTATAAGTGAGTACACCCCTGTATTATCAGTACATTATATATACAGTGCTCAGTATAAGTGAGTACATCCCTGTATTATCAGTACATTATATATACAGCGCTCAGTATAAGTGAGTACACCCCTGTATTATCAGTACATTATATATACAGTGCTCAGTATAAGTGAGTACATCCCTGTATTATCAGTACATTATGTATACAGGGCTCAGTATAAGTGAGTACACCCCCTGTATTATCAGTACATTATATATATAGCGCTCAGTATAAGTGAGTACACTCCTGTATTATCAGTACATTATATATACAGCGCTCAGTATAAGTGAGTACACCCCTGTATTATCAGTACATTATATATACAGTGCTCAGTATAAGTGAGTACATCCCTGTATTATCAGTACATTATATATACAGCGCTCAGTATAAGTGAGTACACCCCTGTATTATCAGTACATTATGTATACAGGGCTCAGTATAGGTGAGTACACCCCTGTATTATCAGTACATTATATATACAGTGCTCAGTATAAGTGAGTACATCCCTGTATTATCAGTACATTATATATACAGCGCTCAGTATAAGTGAGTACACCCCTGTATTATCAGTACATTATATATACAGCGCTCAGTATAAGTGAGTACACCCCTGTATTATCAGTACATTATATATACAGTGCTCAGTATAAGTGAGTACATCCCTGTATTATCAGTACATTATATATACAGCGCTCAGTATAAGTGAGTACACCCCTGTATTATCAGTACATTATGTATACAGCGCTCAGTATAAGTGAGTACACCCCTGTATTATCAGTACATTATATATACAGTGCTCAGTATAAGTGAGTACATCCCTGTATTATCAGTACATTATATATACAGCGCTCAGTATAAGTGAGTACACCCCTGTATTATCAGTACATTATGTATACAGGGCTCAGTATAAGTGAGTACACCCCCTGTATTATCAGTACATTATATATATAGCGCTCAGTATAAGTGAGTACACCCCTGTATTTTCAGTACATTATATATACAGTGCTCAGTATAAGTGAGTACACCCCTGTATTATCAGTACATTATATATACAGAGCTCAGTATAAGTGAGTACACCCCCTGTATTCTCAGTACTTTATACATACAGCGCTCAGTGTAAGTGAGTACACCCCTGTATTATCAGTACATTATATATACAAGGCTCAGTATAAGTGAGTACACCCCTGTATTATCAGTACATTATATATACAGGGCTCAGTATAAGTGAGTACACCCCCCTGTATTATCAGTACATTATATATACAGCACTCAGTATAAGTGAGTACTCCCCTGTATTATCAGTACATTATATATACAGGGCTCAGTATAAGTGAGTACACCCCTGTATTATCAGTACATTATATATACAGTGCTCAGTATAAGTGAGTACATCCCTGTATTATCAGTACATTATATATACAGCGCTCAGTATAAGTGAGTACACCCCTGTATTATCAGTACATTATGTATACAGGGCTCAGTATAAGTGAGTACACCCCCTGTATTATCAGTACATTATATATATAGCGCTCAGTATAAGTGAGTACACCCCTGTATTTTCAGTACATTATATATACAGTGCTCAGTATAAGTGAGTACACCCCTGTATTATCAGTACATTATATATACAGCGCTCAGTGTAAGTGAGTACACCCCCTGTATTATCAGTACATTATATATACAGGGCTCAGTATAAGTGAGTACACCCCTGTATTATCAGTACATTATATATACAGCGCTCAGTATAAGTGAGTACACCCCTGTATTATCAGTACATTATATATACAGGGCTCAGTATAAGTGAGTACACCCCTGTATTATCAGTACATTATATATACAGCGCTCTGTATAAGTGAGTACACCCCTGTATTATCAGTACATTATATATACAGCGCTCAGTATAAGTGAGTACACCCCCTGTATTATCAGTACATTATATATACAGCGCTCAGTATAAGTGAGTACACCCCTGTATTATCTGTACATTATATATACAGTGCTCAGTATAAGTGAGTACACCCCTGTATTATCAGTACATTATATATACAGGGCTCAGTATAAGTGAGTACACCCCTGTATTATCAGTACATTATATATACAGGTCTCAGTATAAGTGAGTACACCCCTGTATTATCAGTACATTATATATACAGTGCTCAGTATAAGTGAGTACACCCCTGTATTATCAGTACATTATATATACAGCGCTCTGCGTAAGTGAGTACACCCCCTGTATTATCAGTACGTTATATATACAGGGCTCTGCGTAAGTGAGTACACCCCTGTATTATCAGTACATTCTATATACAGGGCTCAGTATAAGTGAGTACACCCCTGTATTATCAGTACATTATATATACAGTGCTCAGTATAAGTGAGTACACCCCTGTATTCTCAGTACGTTATACATACATCGCTCAGCATAAGTGAGTACACCCCCTGTATTCTCAGTACGTTATACATACAGCGCTCAGTGTAAGTGAGTACACCCCTGTATTCTCAGTACGTTATATATACAGGGCTCTGCGTAAGTGAGTACACCCCTGTATTATCAGTACATTATATATACAGGGCTCAGTATAAGTGAGTACACCCCTGTATTATCAGTACATTATATATACAGCGCTCAGTATAAGTGAGTACACCCCCTGTATTATCAGTACAGTATATATACAGGGCTCAGTATAAGTGAGTACACCCCCTGTATTATCAGTACATTATACATACAGCGCTCGGCGTAAGTGAGTGAACCCTCCTGTATTATCAGTACATTATATATACAGCGCTCTGCGTAAGTGAGTACACCCCCTGTATTCTCAATACATTATACAAACAGCACTCAGTGTAAGTGAGTACACCCCCTGTATTCTCAGTACATTATACAAACAGCACTCAGTGTAAGTGAGTACACCCCCTCTATTCTCAGTACATTATATATACAGCGTTCAGCATAAGTGAGTACACCCCTGTATTATCAGTACATTATATATACAGCGTTCAGTTTAAGTGAGCACACCCCTGTATTATCAGTACATTATATATATAGGGCTCAGTATAAGTGAGTACATCCCTGTATTATCAGTACATTATACATACAGGGCTCAGTATAAGCGAGTACACCCCTGTATTATCAGTACATTATATATACAGCGCTCAGTATAAGTGAGTACACCCCTGTTTTATCAGTACATTATATATATAGAGCTCAGTATAAGTGAGTACACCCCTGTATTATCAGTACATTATATATACAGCGCTCAGTATAAGTGAGTACACTCCTGTATTATCAGTACATTATATATACAGGGCTCAGTATAAGTGAGTACACCCCTGTATTATCAGTACATTATATATACAGCGCTCAGTATAAGTGAGTACACTCCTGTATTATCAGTACATTATATATACAGGGCTCAGTATAAGCGAGTACACCCCTGTATTATCAGTACATTATATATACAGTGCTCAGTATAAGTGAGTACACCCCTGTATTATCAGTACATTATATATACAGAGCTCAGTGTAAGTGAGTACACCGTTGTATTATAAGTACATTATATATACAGGGCTCAGTATAAGTGAGTACACCCCCTGTATTATCAGTACATTATATATACAGCGCTCAGTATAAGTGAGTACACCCCTGTATTATCAGTACATTATATATACAGGGCTCAGTATAAGTGAGTACACCCCTGTATTATCAGTACATTATATATACAGGTCTCAGTATAAGTGAGTACACCCCTGTATTATCAGTACATTATATATACAGTGCTCAGTATAAGTGAGTACACCCCTGTATTATCAGTACATTATATATACAGCGCTCTGCGTAAGTGAGTACACCCCCTGTATTATCAGTACGTTATATATACAGGGCTCTGCGTAAGTGAGTACACCCCTGTATTATCAGTACATTCTATATACAGGGCTCAGTATAAGTGAGTACACCCCTGTATTATCAGTACATTATATATACAGTGCTCAGTATAAGTGAGTACACCCCTGTATTCTCAGTACGTTATACATACATCGCTCAGCATAAGTGAGTACACCCCCTGTATTCTCAGTACGTTATACATACAGCGCTCAGTGTAAGTGAGTACACCCCTGTATTCTCAGTACGTTATATATACAGGGCTCTGCGTAAGTGAGTACACCCCTGTATTATCAGTACATTATATATACAGGGCTCAGTATAAGTGAGTACACCCCTGTATTATCAGTACATTATATATACAGCGCTCAGTATAAGTGAGTACACCCCCTGTATTATCAGTACAGTATATATACAGGGCTCAGTATAAGTGAGTACACCCCCTGTATTATCAGTACATTATACATACAGCGCTCGGCGTAAGTGAGTGAACCCTCCTGTATTATCAGTACATTATATATACAGCGCTCTGCGTAAGTGAGTACACCCCCTGTATTCTCAATACATTATACAAACAGCACTCAGTGTAAGTGAGTACACCCCCTGTATTCTCAGTACATTATACAAACAGCACTCAGTGTAAGTGAGTACACCCCCTCTATTCTCAGTACATTATATATACAGCGTTCAGCATAAGTGAGTACACCCCTGTATTATCAGTACATTATATATACAGCGTTCAGTTTAAGTGAGCACACCCCTGTATTATCAGTACATTATATATATAGGGCTCAGTATAAGTGAGTACATCCCTGTATTATCAGTACATTATACATACAGGGCTCAGTATAAGCGAGTACACCCCTGTATTATCAGTACATTATATATACAGCGCTCAGTATAAGTGAGTACACCCCTGTTTTATCAGTACATTATATATATAGAGCTCAGTATAAGTGAGTACACCCCTGTATTATCAGTACATTATATATACAGCGCTCAGTATAAGTGAGTACACTCCTGTATTATCAGTACATTATATATACAGGGCTCAGTATAAGTGAGTACACCCCTGTATTATCAGTACATTATATATACAGCGCTCAGTATAAGTGAGTACACTCCTGTATTATCAGTACATTATATATACAGGGCTCAGTATAAGCGAGTACACCCCTGTATTATCAGTACATTATATATACAGTGCTCAGTATAAGTGAGTACACCCCTGTATTATCAGTACATTATATATACAGAGCTCAGTGTAAGTGAGTACACCGTTGTATTATAAGTACATTATATATACAGGGCTCAGTATAAGTGAGTACACCCCCTGTATTATCAGTACATTATATATACAGCGCTCAGTATAAGTGAGTACACCCCTGTATTATCAGTACATTATATATACAGCGCTCAGTATAAGTGAGTACACCCCTGTATTATCAGTACATTATATATACAGGGCTCAGTATAAGTGACTACACCCCTGTATTATCAGTACATTATATATACAGGGCTCAGTATAAGTGAGTACATCCCCTGTATTCTCAGTACATTATATATACAGCGTTCAGTATAAGTGAGTACACCCCTGTATTATCAGTACATTATATATACAGGGCTCAGTATAAGTGAGTACATCCCCTGTATTATCAGTACATTATATATACAGGGCTCAGTATAAGTGAGTACACCCCTCTATTATCAGTACATTATATATACAGGGCTCAGTATAAGTGAGTACATCCCCTGTATTATCAGTACATTATATATACAGCGCTCAGTATAAGTGAGTACACCTCCTGTATTATCAGTACATTATATATACAGTGCTCAGTATAAGTGAGTACACCCCCTGTATTATCAGTACATTATATATACAGCGCTCAGTATAAGTGAGTACACCCCTGTATTCTCAGTACATTATATATACAGTGCTCAGTATAAGTGAGTACACCCCTGTATTATCAGTACATTATATATACAGGGCTCAGTATAAGTGAGTACAACCCCTGTATTATCAGTACATTATATATACAGTGCTCAGTATAAGTGAGTACACCCCTGTATTATCAGTACATTATATATACAGCGCTCAGTATAAGTGAGTACACCCCTGTATTATCAGTACATTATATATACAGGGCTCAGTATAAGTGAGTACACCCCTGTATTACCAGTACATTATATATACAGAGCTCAGTATAAGTGAGTACACCCCTGCATTATCAGTACATTATATATACAGCGCTCAGTATAAGTGAGTACACCCCCTGTATTATCAGTACATTATATATACAGGGCTCAGTATAAGTGAGTACACCCCCTGTATTATCAGTACATTATATATACAGTGCTCAGTATAAGTGAGTACACCCCCTGTATTATCAGTACATTATATATACAGGGCTCAGTATAAGTGAGTACAACCCCTGTATTATCAGTACATTATATATACAGTGCTCAGTATAAGTGAGTACACCCCTGTATTATCAGTACATTATATATACAGCGCTCATTATAAGTGAGTACACCCCTGTATTATCAGTACATTATATATACAGGGCTCAGTATAAGTGAGTACACCCCTGTATTATCAGTACATTATATATACAGCGCTCTGCGTAAGTGAGTACACTTCCTGTATTATCAGTACATTATATATACAGCGCTCAGTATAAGTGAGTACACCCCCTGTATTATCAGTACATTATACATACAGCGCTCGGCGTAAGTGAGTGAACCCTCCTGTATTATCAGTACATTATATATACAGCGCTCTGCGTAAGTGAGTACACCCCCTGTATTCTCAGTACATTATACAAACAGCACTCAGTGTAAGTGAGTACACCCCCTGTATTCTCAGTACATTATACAAACAGCACTCAGTGTAAGTGAGTACATCCCCTCTATTCTCAGTACATTATATATACAGCGTTCAGCATAAGTGAGTACACCCCTGTATTATCAGTACATTATATATACAGCGTTCAGTTTAAGTGAGCACACCCCTGTATTATCAGTACATTATATATATAGGGCTCAGTATAAGTGAGTACATCCCTGTATTATCAGTACATTATACATACAGGGCTCAGTATAAGTGAGTACACCCCTGTATTATCAGTACATTATATATACAGCGCTCAGTATAAGTGAGTACACCCCTGTATTATCAGTACATTATATATATAGAGCTCAGTATAAGTGAGTACACCCCTGTATTATCAGTACATTATATATACAGCGCTCAGTATAAGTGAGTACACTCCTGTATTATCAGTACATTATATATACAGGGCTCAGTATAAGTGAGTACACCCCTGTATTATCAGTACATTATATATACAGCGCTCAGTATAAGTGAGTACACTCCTGTATTATCAGTACATTATATATACAGGGCTCAGTATAAGCGAGTACACCCCTGTATTATCAGTACATTATATATACAGAGCTCAGTGTAAGTGAGTACACCGTTGTATTATAAGTACATTATATATACAGAGCTCAGTATAAGTGAGTACACCCCTATATTATCAGTACATTATATATACAGCGTTCAGTGTGAGTACACCCCTGTATTCTCAGTACATTATATATACAGCGTTCAGTATAAGTGAGTACACCCCCTGTATTATCAGTACATTATATATACAGCGCTCAGTATAAGTGAGTACACCCCTGTATTCTCAGTACATTATATATACAGTGCTCAGTATAAGTGAGTACACCCCTGTATTATCAGTACATTATATATACAGGGCTCAGTATAAGTGAGTACAACCCCTGTATTATCAGTACATTATATATACAGTGCTCAGTATAAGTGAGTACACCCCTGTACTATCAGTACATTATATATACAGCGCTCAGTATAAGTGAGTACACCCCTGTATTATCAGTACATTATATATACAGGGCTCAGTATAAGTGAGTACACCCCTGTATTATCAGTACATTATATATACAGAGCTCAGTATAAGTGAGTACACCCCTGCATTATCAGTACATTATATATACAGCGCTCAGTATAAGTGAGTACACCCCCTGTATTATCAGTACATTATATATACAGGGCTCAGTATAAGTGAGTACACCCCTTGTATTATCAGTACATTATATATACAGTGCTCAGTATAAGTGAGTACACCCCCTGTATTATCAGTACATTATATATACAGGGCTCAGTATAAGTGAGTACACCCCCCTGTATTATCAGTACATTATATATACAGGGCTCAGTATAAGTGAGTACACCCCCTGTATTATCAGTACATTATATATACAGCGCTCAGTATAAGTGAGTACACCCCTGTATTATCAGTACGTTATATATACAGCGTTCAGCATGAGTGAGTACACCCCTGTATTATCAGTACATTATATATACAGGGCTCAGTATAAGTGAGTACACCCCTGTATTATCAGTACATTATATATACAGTGCTCAGTATAAGTGAGTACACCCCTGTATTATCAGTACATTATATATACAGTGCTCAGTATAAGTGAGTACACCCCTGTATTATCAGTACATTATATATACAGCGCTCAGTATAAGTGAGTACACCCCTGTATTATCAGTACATTATATATACAGCGCTCAGTATAAGTGAGTACACCCCTGTATTATCAGTACATTATATATACAGCGCTCAGTATAAGTGAGTACACCCCTGTATTATCAGTACATTATATATACAGCGCTCAGTATAAGTGAGTACACCCCTGTATTATCAGTACATTATATATACAGCGCTCAGTATAAGTGAGTACACCCCTGTATTATCAGTACATTATATATACAGCGCTCAGTATAAGTGAGTACACCCCTGTATTATCAGTACATTATATATACAGTGCTCAGTATAAGTGAGTACACCCCTGTATTATCAGTACATTATATATACAGTGCTCAGTATAAGTGAGTACACCCCTGTATTATCAGTACATTATATATACAGTGCTCAGTATAAGTGAGTACACCCCTGTATTATCAGTACATTATATATACAGCGCTCAGTATAAGTGAGTACACCCCCTGTATTATCAGTACATTATATATACAGGGCTCAGTATAAGTGAGTACACCCCCTGTATTATCAGTACATTATATATACAGTGCTCAGTATAAGTGAGTACACCCCCTGTATTATCAGTACATTATATATACAGGGCTCAGTATAAGTGAGTACACCCCCCTGTATTATCAGTACATTATATTTACAGGGCTCAGTATAAGTGAGTACACCCCTGTATTCTCAGTATGTTATATATACAGCGCTCAGTATAAGTGAGTACACCCCTGTATTATCAGTACATTATATATACAGTGCTCAGTATAAGTGAGTACACCCCTGTATTATCAGTACATTATATATACAGTGCTCATCATAAGTGAGTACACCCCTGTATTATCAGTACATTATATATACAGTGCTCAGTATAAGTGAGTACACCCCTGTATTCTCAGTACGTTATATATACAGCGCTCAGTATAAGTGAGTACACCCCTGTATTATCAGTACATTATATATACAGTGCTCAGTATAAGTGAGTACACCCCTGTATTATCAGTACATTATATATACAGTGCTCAGTATAAGTGAGTACACCCCTGTATTATCAGTACATTATATATACAGTGCTCATTATAAGTGAGTACACCCCTGTATTATCAGTACATTATATATACAGTGCTCAGTATAAGTGAGTACACCCCTGTATTATCAGTACATTATATATACAGGGCTCAGTATAAGTGAGTACACCCCCTGTATTATCAGTACATTTTATATACAGTGCTCAGTATAAGTGAGTACACCCCTGTATTATCAGTACATTATATATACAGCGCTCAGTATAAGTGAGTACACCCCCTGTATTATCAGTACATTATATATACAGTGCTCAGTATAAGTGAGTACACCCCTGTATTATCAGTACATTATATATAGAGGGCTCAGTATAAGTGAGTACACCCCCTGTATTATCAGTACATTATATATACAGTGCTCAGTATAAGTGAGTACACCCTGTATTATCAGTACATTATATATACAGCGCTCAGTATAAGTGAGTACACCCCCTGTATTATCAGTACATTATATATACAGGGCTCAGTATAAGTGAGTACACCCCCTGTATTATCAGTACATTATATATACAGGGCTCAGTATAAGTGAGTACACCCCCCTGTATTATCAGTACATTATATATACAGGGCTCAGTATAAGTGAGTACACCCCTGTATTATCAGTACATTATATATACAGTGCTCAGTATAAGTGAGTACACCCCTGTATTATCAGTACATTATATATACAGTGCTCAGTATAAGTGAGTACACCCCTGTATTATCAGTACATTATATATACAGTGCTCAGTATAAGTAAGTACACCCCTGTATTATCAGTACATTATATATACAGTGCTCAGTATAAGTGAGTACACCCCTGTATTATCAGTACATTATATATACAGCGCTCAGTATAAGTGAGTACACCCCCTGTATTATCAGTACATTATACATACAGGGCTCAGTATAAGTGAGTACACCCCCTGTATTATCAGTACATTATATATACAGTGCTCAGTATAAGTGAGTACACCCCCTTTATTATCAGTACATTATATATACAGGGCTCAGTATAAGTGAGTACACCCCCCTGTATTATCAGTACATTATATATACAGTGCTCAGTATAAGTGAGTACACCCCTGTATTATCAGTACATTATATATACAGTGCTCAGTATAAGTGAGTACACCCCTGTATTATCAGTACATTATATATACAGGGCTCAGTATAAGTGAGTACACCCCCTGTATTATCAGTACATTATATATACAGTGCTCAGTATAAGTGAGTACACCCCTGTATTTTCAGTACATTATATATACAGCGCTCAGTATAAGTGAGTACACCCCTGTATTATCAGTACATTATATATACAGTGCTCAGTATAAGTGAGTACACCCCTGTATTATCAGTACATTATATATACAGAGCTCAGTATAAGTGAGTACACCCCTGTATTATCAGTACATTATATATACAGGGCTCAGTATAAGTGAGTACACCCCCTGTATTATCAGTACATTATATATACAGCGCTCAGTATAAGTGAGTACACCCCGTATTATCAGTAAATTATATATACAGTGCTCAGTATAAGTGAGTACACCCCTGTATTATCAGTACATTATATATACTATGCTCAGTATAAGTGAGTACACCCCTGTATTATCAGTACATTATATATACAGAGCTCAGTATAAGTGAGTACACCCCCTCTATTCTCAGTACGTTATATATACAGCGTTCAGCATGAGTGAGTACACCCCTGTATTATCAGTACATTATACATACAGGGCTCAGTATAAGTGAGTACACCCCTGTATTATCAGTACATTATATATACAGCGCTCAGTATAAGTGAGTACACCCCTGTATTATCAGTACATTATATATACAGAGCTCAGTATAAGTGAGTACACCCCCTGTATTCTCAGTACGTTATATATACAGCGTTCAGCATGAGTGAGTACACCCCTGTATTATCAGTACATTATACATACAGGGCTCAGTATAAGTGAGTACACCCCTGTATTATCAGTACATTATATATACAGCGCTCAGTATAAGTGAGTACACCCCTGTATTATCAGTACATTATATATACAGCGCTCAATGTAAGTGTGTGCACCCCTGTATTATCAGTACATTATATATACAGAGCTCAGTATAAGTGAGTACACCTCTGTATTATCAGTACATTATATATACAGTGCTCAGTATAAGTGAGTACACCCCTGTATTATCAGTACATTATATACACAGGGCTCAGTATAAGTGAGTACACCCCCTGTATTATCAGTACATTATATATACAGTGCTCAGTATAAGTGAGTACACCCCTGTATTATCAGTACATTATATATACAGCGCTCAGTATAAGTGAGTACACCCCCTGTATTATCAGTACATTATATATACAGGGCTCAGTATAAGTGAGTACAACCCCTGTATTATCAGTACATTATATATACAGTGCTCAGTATAAGTGAGTACACCCCCTGTATTATCAGTACATTATATATACAGGGCTCAGTATAAGTGAGTACACCCCCTGTATTCTCAGTACATTATATATACAGGGCTCAGTATAAGTGAGTACACCCCCTGTATTATCAGTACATTATAGATACAGCGCTCAGTATAAGTGAGTACACCCCCTGTATTATCAGTACATTATATATACAGGGCTCAGTATAAGTGAGTACACCCCTGTATTATCAGTACATTATATATACAGAGCTCAGTATAAGTGAGTACACCCCTGTATTATGAGTACACTATATATACAGGGCTCAGTATAAGTGAGTACACCCCCTGTATTATCAGTACATTATATATACAGTAATCAGTGTAAGTGAGTACACCCCCTGTATTATCAGTACATTATATATACAGCGCTCAGTATAAGTGAGTACACCCCTGTATTATCAGTACATTATATATACAGTGCTCAGTATAAGTGAGTACACCCCTGTATTATCAGTACATTATATATACAGCATTCAGTGTAAGTGAGTACACCCCTGTATTCTCAGTACGTTATACATACAGTGCTCAGTGTAAGTGAGTACACCCTCCTGTATTATCAGTAAATTATATATACAGCGCTCAGCGTAAGTGAGTACACCCCTGTATTATCAGTACATTATACATACAGTGCTCGGCGTAAGTGAGTACACCCTCTTGTATTATCAGTACATTATATATACAGCGCTCTGCGTAAGTGAGTACATCCCCTGTATTCTCAGTACATTATATATACAGCGCTCAGTATAAGTAAGTACACCCCTGTATTATCAGTACATTATATATACAGGGCTCAGTATAAGTGAGTACACCCCCTGTATTCTCAGTACATTATATATACAGGGCTCAGTATAAGTGAGTACACCCCTGTATTATCAGTACATTATATATACAGCGCTCAGTATAAGTGAGTACACCCCTGTATTATCAGTACATTATATATACAGCGCTCAGTATAAGTGAGTACATCCCCTGTATTATCCGTACATTATATATACAGGGCTCAGTATAAGTGAGTACACCCCTGTATTATCAGTACATTATATATACAGTGCTCAGTATAAGTGAGTACACCTCTGTATTATCAGTACATTATATATACAGTGCTCAGTATAAGTGAGTACACCCCTGTATTATCAGTACATTATATACACAGGGCTCAGTATAAGTGAGTACACCCCCTGTATTATCAGTACATTATATATACAGTGCTCAGTATAAGTGAGTACACCCCTGTATTATCAGTACATTATATATACAGCGCTCAGTATAAGTGAGTACACCCCCTGTATTATCAGTACAATATATATACAGGGCTCAGTATAAGTGAGTACAACCCCTGTATTATCAGTACATTATATATACAGTGCTCAGTATAAGTGAGTACACCCCCTGTATTATCAGTACATTATATATACAGGGCTCAGTATAAGTGAGTACACCCCCTGTATTCTCAGTACATTATATATACAGGGCTCAGTATAAGTGAGTACACCCCCTGTATTATCAGTACATTATAGATACAGCGCTCAGTATAAGTGAGTACACCCCCTGTATTATCAGTACATTATATATACAGGGCTCAGTATAAGTGAGTACACCCCTGTATTATCAGTACATTATATATACAGAGCTCAGTATAAGTGAGTACACCCCTGTATTATGAGTACACTATATATACAGGGCTCAGTATAAGTGAGTACACCCCCTGTATTATCAGTACATTATATATACAGTAATCAGTGTAAGTGAGTACACCCCCTGTATTATCAGTACATTATATATACAGCACTCAGTATAAGTGAGTACACCCCTGTATTATCAGTACATTATATATACAGTGCTCAGTATAAGTGTGTACACCCCTGTATTATCAGTACATTATATATACAGCATTCAGTGTAAGTGAGTACACCCCTGTATTCTCAGTACGTTATACATACAGTGCTCAGTGTAAGTGAGTACACCCTCCTGTATTATCAGTAAATTATATATACAGCGCTCAGCGTAAGTGAGTACACCCCTGTATTATCAGTACATTATACATACAGTGCTCGGCGTAAGTGAGTACACCCTCTTGTATTATCAGTACATTATATATACAGCGCTCTGCGTAAGTGAGTACATCCCCTGTATTCTCAGTACATTATATATACAGCGCTCAGTATAAGTAAGTACACCCCTGTATTATCAGTACATTATATATACAGGGCTCAGTATAAGTGAGTACACCCCCTGTATTCTCAGTACATTATATATACAGGGCTCAGTATAAGTGAGTACACCCCTGTATTATCAGTACATTATATATACAGCGCTCAGTATAAGTGAGTACACCCCTGTATTATCAGTACATTATATATACAGCGCTCAGTATAAGTGAGTACATCCCCTGTATTATCCGTACATTATATATACAGGGCTCAGTATAAGTGAGTACACCCCTGTATTATCAGTACATTATATATACAGTGCTCAGTATAAGTGAGTACACCCCTGTATTATCAGTACATTATATATACAGGGCTCAGTATAAGTGAGTACATCCCTGTATTATCAGTACATTATATATACAGCGCTCAGTATAAGTGAGTACACCCCTGTATTCTCAGTACGTTATATATACAGGGCTCAGCGTAAGTGAGTACACCCCCCTGTCTTATCAGTACATTATAAATACAGCGCTCTGCGTAAGTGAGTACACCCCCTGTATTCTCAGTACGTTATACATACAGCAATCAGTATAAGTGAGTACACCCCCCTGTATTCTCAGTACATTATATATACAGTGCTCTGCGTAAGTGAGTACATCCCCCTGTATTCTCAGTACATTATACATACAGCGATCGGAGTAAGTGAGTACACCCTCCTGTATTATCAGTACATTATATATACAGGGCTCAGTATAAGTGAGTACACACCCCTGTATTATCAGTACAGTATATATACAGGGCTCAGTATAAGTGAGTACACCCCCCTATTATCAATACATTATATATACAGCGCTCAGTATAAGTGAGTACACCCCTGTATTATCAGTACATTATATATACAGAGCTCAGTATAAGTGAGTACACCCCTGTATTATCAGTACATTATATATACAGGGTTCGGTATAAGTGAGTACACCCCTGTATTATCAGTACATTATACATACAGCGCTCAGTATAAGTGAGTACACCCCTGTATTATCAGTACATTATATATACAGGGCTCAGTATAAGTGAGTACACCACTGTATTATCAGTACATTATATATACAGCGCTCAGTATAAGTGAGTACACCCCTGTATTATCAGCACATTATATATACAGGGCTCAGTATAAGTGAGTACACTGCTGTATTATCAGTACATTATATATACAGCGCTCAGTATAAGTGAGTACACCCCTGTATTATCAGTACATTATATATACAGCGCTCAGTATAAGTGAGTACACCCCTGTATTATCAGTACATTATATATACAGCGCTCAGTATAAGTGAGTACACCCCTGTATTATCAGCACATTATATATACAGCGCTCAGTATAAGTGAGTACACCCTCCTGTATTATCAGTACATTATATATACAGGGCTCAGTATAAGTGAGTACACCCCTGTATTATCAGTACATTATATATACAGGGCTCAGTATAAGTGAGTACTCCCCCAGTATTATCAGTACATTATATATACAGCGCTCTGTATAAGTGAGTACACCCCTGTATTATCAGTACATTATATATACAGCGCTCAGTATAAGTGAGTACACCGCTGTATTATCAGTACATTATATATACAGGGTTCGGTATAAGTGAGTACACCCCTGTATTATCAGTATATTATATATACAGCGCTCAGTGTAAGTGACTACACCCCTGTATTATCAGTACATTATACATACAGCGCTCAGTATAAGTGAGTACACCCCTGTATTATCAGTACATTATATATACAGGGCTCAGTATAAGTGAGTACACCCCTGTATTATCAGTACATTATATATACAGGGCTCAGTATAAGTGAGTAAACCCCTGTATTATCAGTACATTATACATACAGCGCTCAGTATAAGTGAGTACACCCCTGTATTATCAGTACATTATATATACAGGGCTCAGTATAAGTGAGTACACCCCTGTATTATCAGTACATTATATATACAGCGCTCAGTATAAGTGAGTACACCCCTGTATTATCAGCACATTATATCTACAGCGCTCAGTATAAGTGAGTACACTCCTGTATTATCAGTACATTATATATACAGTGCTCAGTATAAGTGAGTACACCCCTGTATTATCAGTACATTATATATACAGGGCTCAGTATAAGTGAGTACACCCCCTGTATTATCAGTACATTATATATACAGTGCTCAGTATAAGTGAGTACACCCCTGTATTATCAGTACATTATATATACAGCGCTCAGTATAAGTGAGTACACCCCCTGTATTACCAGTACATTATATATACAGTGCTCAGTATAAGTGAGTACACCCCTGTATTATCAGTACATTATATATACAGGGCTCAGTATAAGTGAGTACACCCCCTGTATTATCAGTACATTATATATACAGTGCTCAGTATAAGTGAGTACACCCCTGTATTATCAGTACATTATATATACAGCGCTCAGTATAAGTGAGTACACCCCCTGTATTATCAGTACATTATATATACAGTGCTCAGTATAAGTGAGTACACCCCTGTATTATCAGTACATTATATATACAGCGCTCAGTATAAGTGAGTACACCCCCTGTATTATCAGTACATTATATATACAGTGCTCAGTATAAGTGAGTACACCCCTGTATTATCAGTACATTATATATACAGAGCTCAGTATAAGTGAGTACACCCCCTGTATTCTCAGTACGTTATATATACAGCGTTCAGCATGAGTGAGTACACCCCTGTATTATCAGTACATTATACATACAGGGCTCAGTATAAGTGAGTACACCCCTGTATTATCAGTACATTATATATACAGCGCTCAGTATAAGTGAGTACACCCCTGTATTATCAGTACATTATATATACAGCGCTCAATGTAAGTGTGTGCACCCCTGTATTATCAGTACATTATATATACAGAGCTCAGTATAAGTGAGTACACCTCTGTATTATCAGTACATTATATATACAGTGCTCAGTATAAGTGAGTACACCCCTGTATTATCAGTACATTATACACACAGGGCTCAGTATAAGTGAGTACACCACCTGTATTATCAGTACATTATATATACAGTGCTCAGTATAAGTGAGTACACCCCTGTATTATCAGTACATTATATATACAGCGCTCAGTATAAGTGAGTACACCCCCTGTATTATCAGTACATTATATATACAGGGCCCAGTATAAGTGAGTACAACCCCTGTATTATCAGTACATTATATATACAGTGCTCAGTATAAGTGAGTACACCCCCTGTATTATCAGTACATTATATATACAGGGCTCAGTATAAGTGAGTACACCCCCTGTATTCTCAGTACATTATATATACAGGGCTCAGTATAAGTGAGTACACCCCCTGTATTATCAGTACATTATAGATACAGCGCTCAGTATAAGTGAGTACACCCCCTGTATTATCAGTACATTATATATACAGGGCTCAGTATAAGTGAGTACACCCCTGTATTATCAGTACATTATATATACAGAGCTCAGTATAAGTGAGTACACCCCTGTATTATCAGCACATTATATATACAGCGCTCAGTATAAGTGAGTACACCCTCCTGTATTATCAGTACATTATATATACAGGGCTCAGTATAAGTGAGTACACCCCTGTCTTATCAGTACATTATATATACAGGGCTCAGTATAAGTGAGTACACCCCCAGTATTATCAGTACATTATATATACAGCGCTCTGTATAAGTGAGTACACCCCTGTATTATCAGTACATTATATATACAGCGCTCAGTATAAGTGAGTACACCGCTGTATTATCAGTACATTATATATACAGGGTTCGGTATAAGTGAGTACACCCCTGTATTATCAGTATATTATATATACAGCGCTCAGTGTAAGTGACTACACCCCTGTATTATCAGTACATTATACATACAGCGCTCAGTATAAGTGAGTACACCCCTGTATTATCAGTACATTATATATACAGGGCTCAGTATAAGTGAGTACACCCCTGTATTATCAGTACATTATATATACAGGGCTCAGTATAAGTGAGTAAACCCCTGTATTATCAGTACATTATACATACAGCGCTCAGTATAAGTGAGTACACCCCTGTATTATCAGTACATTATATATACAGGGCTCAGTATAAGTGAGTACACCCCTGTATTATCAGTACATTATATATACAGCGCTCAGTATAAGTGAGTACACCCCTGTATTATCAGCACATTATATATACAGCGCTCAGTATAAGTGAGTACACTCCTGTATTATCAGTACATTATATATACAGTGCTCAGTATAAGTGACTACACCCCTGTATTATCAGTACATTATATATACAGGGCTCAGTATAAGTGAGTACACCCCCTGTATTATCAGTACATTATATATACAGTGCTCAGTATAAGTGAGTACACCCCTGTATTATCAGTACATTATATATACAGCGCTCAGTATAAGTGAGTACACCCCCTGTATTACCAGTACATTATATATACAGTGCTCAGTATAAGTGAGTACACCCCTGTATTATCAGTACATTATATATACAGGGCTCAGTATAAGTGAGTACACCCCCTGTATTATCAGTACATTATATATACAGTGCTCAGTATAAGTGAGTACACCCCTGTATTATCAGTACATTATATATACAGCGCTCAGTATAAGTGAGTACACCCCCTGTATTATCAGTACATTATATATACAGTGCTCAGTATAAGTGAGTACACCCCTGTATTATCAGTACATTATATATACAGCGCTCAGTATAAGTGAGTACACCCCCTGTATTATCAGTACATTATATATACAGTGCTCAGTATAAGTGAGTACACCCCTGTATTATCAGTACATTATATATACAGAGCTCAGTATAAGTGAGTACACCCCCTGTATTCTCAGTACGTTATATATACAGCGTTCAGCATGAGTGAGTACACCCCTGTATTATCAGTACATTATACATACAGGGCTCAGTATAAGTGAGTACACCCCTGTATTATCAGTACATTATATATACAGCGCTCAGTATAAGTGAGTACACCCCTGTATTATCAGTACATTATATATACAGCGCTCAATGTAAGTGTGTGCACCCCTGTATTATCAGTACATTATATATACAGAGCTCAGTATAAGTGAGTACACCTCTGTATTATCAGTACATTATATATACAGTGCTCAGTATAAGTGAGTACACCCCTGTATTATCAGTACATTATATACACAGGGCTCAGTATAAGTGAGTACACCCCCTGTATTATCAGTACATTATATATACAGTGCTCAGTATAAGTGAGTACACCCCTGTATTATCAGTACATTATATATACAGCGCTCAGTATAAGTGAGTACACCCCCTGTATTATCAGTACATTATATATACAGGGCTCAGTATAAGTGAGTACAACCCCTGTATTATCAGTACATTATATATACAGTGCTCAGTATAAGTGAGTACACCCCCTGTATTATCAGTACATTATATATACAGGGCTCAGTATAAGTGAGTACACCCCCTGTATTCTCAGTACATTATATATACAGGGCTCAGTATAAGTGAGTACACCCCCTGTATTATCAGTACATTATAGATACAGCGCTCAGTATAAGTGAGTACACCCCCTGTATTATCAGTACATTATATATACAGGGCTCAGTATAAGTGAGTACACCCCTGTATTATCAGTACATTATATATACAGAGCTCAGTATAAGTGAGTACACCCCTGTATTATGAGTACACTATATATACAGGGCTCAGTATAAGTGAGTACACCCCCTGTATTATCAGTACATTATATATACAGTAATCAGTGTAAGTGAGTACACCCCCTGTATTATCAGTACATTATATATACAGCACTCAGTATAAGTGAGTACACCCCTGTATTATCAGTACATTATATATACAGTGCTCAGTATAAGTGAGTACACCCCTGTATTATCAGTACATTATATATACAGCATTCAGTGTAAGTGAGTACACCCCTGTATTCTCAGTACGTTATACATACAGTGCTCAGTGTAAGTGAGTACACCCTCCTGTATTATCAGTAAATTATATATACAGCGCTCAGCGTAAGTGAGTACACCCCTGTATTATCAGTACATTATACATACAGCGCTCGGCGTAAGTGAGTACACCCTCCTGTATTATCAGTACATTATATATACAGCGCTCTGCGTAAGTGAGTACATCCCCTGTATTCTCAGTACATTATATATACAGCGCTCAGTATAAGTAAGTACACCCCTGTATTATCAGTACATTATATATACAGGGCTCAGTATAAGTGAGTACACCCCCTGTATTCTCAGTACATTATATATACAGGGCTCAGTATAAGTGAGTACACCCCTGTATTATCAGTACATTATATATACAGCGCTCAGTATAAGTGAGTACACCCCTGTATTATCAGTACATTATATATACAGCGCTCAGTATAAGTGAGTACATCCCCTGTATTATCCGTACATTATATATACAGGGCTCAGTATAAGTGAGTACACCCCTGTATTATCAGTACATTATATATACAGTGCTCAGTATAAGTGAGTACACCCCTGTATTATCAGTACATTATATATACAGGGCTCAGTATAAGTGAGTACATCCCTGTATTATCAGTACATTATATATACAGCGCTCAGTATAAGTGAGTACACCCCTGTATTCTCAGTACGTTATATATACAGGGCT
The DNA here is from genome assembly GCF_046119375.1 of Phyllobates terribilis. Classification (NCBI taxonomy): domain Eukaryota; kingdom Metazoa; phylum Chordata; class Amphibia; order Anura; family Dendrobatidae; genus Phyllobates; species Phyllobates terribilis. Next base: position 19,939,485 of record NW_027362766.1, read on the forward strand.
CAGCGTAAGTGAGTACACCCCCCTGTCTTATCAGTACATTATAAATACAGCGCTCTGCGTAAGTGAGTACACCCCCTGTATTCTCAGTACGTTATACATACAGCAATCAGTATAAGTGAGTACACCCCCCTGTATTCTCAGTACATTATATATACAGTGCTCTGCGTAAGTGAGTACATCCCCCTGTATTCTCAGTACATTATACATACAGCGATCGGAGTAAGTGAGTACACCCTCCTGTATTATCAGTACATTATATATACAGGGCTCAGTATAAGTGAGTACACACCCCTGTATTATCAGTACAGTATATATACAGGGCTCAGTATAAGTGAGTACACCCCCCTATTATCAATACATTATATATACAGCGCTCAGTATAAGTGAGTACACCCCTGTATTATCAGTACATTATATATACAGAGCTCAGTATAAGTGAGTACACCCCTGTATTATCAGTACATTATATATACAGGGTTCGGTATAAGTGAGTACACCCCTGTATTATCAGTACATTATACATACAGCGCTCAGTATAAGTGAGTACACCCCTGTATTATCAGTACATTATATATACAGGGCTCAGCATAAGTGAGTACACCACTGTATTATCAGTACATTATATATACAGCGCTCAGTATAAGTGAGTACACCCCTGTATTATCAGCACATTATATATACAGGGCTCAGTATAAGTGAGTACACTGCTGTATTATCAGTACATTATATATACAGCGCTCAGTGTAAGTGAGTACACCCCTGTATTATCAGTACATTATATATACAGTGCTCGGTATAAGTGAGTACACCGCTGTATTATCAGTACATTATATATACAGAGCTCAGTATAAGTGAGTACACCCCTGTATTATCAGTACATTATATATACAGTGCTCAGTATAAGTGAGTACACCCCTGTATTATCAGTACATTATATATACAGAGCTCAGTATAAGTGAGTACACCCCTGTATTATCAGTACATTATATATACAGTGCTCAGTATAAGTGAGTACACCCCTGTATTATCAGTGCATTATACATACAGGGCTCAGTATAAGTGAGTACACTCCTGTATTATCAGTAAATTATATATACAGCGCTCAGTATAAGTGAGTACACCCCTGTATTATCAGTGCATTATACATACAGGGCTCAGTATAAGTGAGTACACTCCTGTATTATCAGTACATTATATATACAGTGCTCAGTGTAAGTGAGTACACCCCTGTATTATCAGTACATTATATATACAGTGCTCAGTATAAGTGAGTACACCCCTGTATTATCAGTACATTATATATACAGGGCTCAGAATAAGTGAGTACACCCCTGTATTATCAGTACATTATATATACAGCGCTCAGTATAAGTGAGTACACCCCTGTATTATCAGTACATTATATATACAGGGCTCAGTATAAGTGAGTACACCCCTGTATTATCAGTACATTATATATACAGTGCTCAGTATAAGTGAGTACACCCCTGTATTATCAGTACATTATATATACAGCGCTCAGTATAAGTGAGTACACCCCTGTATTATCAGTACATTATATATACAGTGCTCAGTATAAGTGAGTACACCCTGTATTCTCAGTACGTTATACATACAGCGCTCAGCGTAGGTGAGTACACCCCCCTGTATTCTCAGTACGTTATATATACAGCGCTGAGCTGTATATATGTATAAGTGAGTACACCCCCCTGTATTCTCAGTACGTTATATATACAGCGCTCAGCATAAGTGAGTACACCCCCCTGTATTTTCAGTACGTTATATATACAGGGCTCAGTATAAGTGAGTACACCCCTGTATTATCAGTACATTATATATACAGGGCTCAGTATAAGTGAGTACACCCCTGTATTATCAGTACATTATATATACAGGGCTCAGCATAAGTGAATACACCCCTGTATTATCAGTACATTATATATACAGGGCTCAGTATAAGTGAGTACACCCCTGTATTATCAGTACATTATATATACAGCGCTCAGTATAAGTGAGTACACTCCTGTATTATCAGTACATTATATATACAGGGCTCAGTATAAGTGAGTACACCCCTGTATTATCAGTACATTATATATACAGTGCTCAGCATAAGTGAATACACCCCTGTATTATCAGTACATTATATATACAGTGCTCAGTATAAGTGAGTACACCCCTGTATTATCAGTACATTATATATACAGCGCTCAGTATAAGTGAGTACACCCCTGTATTATCAGTACATTATATATACAGCGCTCAGTATAAGTGAGTACACCCCTGTATTATCAGTACATTTTATATACAGTGCTCAGTATAAGTGAGTACACCCCTGTATTATCAGTACATTATATATACAGCGCTCAGTATAAGTGAGTACACTCCTGTATTATCAGTACATTATATATACAGCGCTCAGTATAAGTGAGTACACCCCTGTATTATCAGTACATTTTATATACAGCGCTCAGTATAAGTGAGTACACCCCTGTATTATCAGTACATTATATATACAGCGCTCAGTATAAGTGAGTACACCCCTGTATTATCAGTACATTATATATACAGTGCTCAGTATAAGTGAGTACATCCCTGTATTATCAGTACATTATATATACAGCGCTCAGTATAAGTGAGTACACCCCTGTATTATCAGTACATTATATATACAGTGCTCAGTATAAGTGAGTACATCCCTGTATTATCAGTACATTATGTATACAGGGCTCAGTATAAGTGAGTACACCCCCTGTATTATCAGTACATTATATATATAGCGCTCAGTATAAGTGAGTACACTCCTGTATTATCAGTACATTATATATACAGCGCTCAGTATAAGTGAGTACACCCCTGTATTATCAGTACATTATATATACAGTGCTCAGTATAAGTGAGTACATCCCTGTATTATCAGTACATTATATATACAGCGCTCAGTATAAGTGAGTACACCCCTGTATTATCAGTACATTATGTATACAGGGCTCAGTATAGGTGAGTACACCCCTGTATTATCAGTACATTATATATACAGTGCTCAGTATAAGTGAGTACATCCCTGTATTATCAGTACATTATATATACAGCGCTCAGTATAAGTGAGTACACCCCTGTATTATCAGTACATTATATATACAGCGCTCAGTATAAGTGAGTACACCCCTGTATTATCAGTACATTATATATACAGTGCTCAGTATAAGTGAGTACATCCCTGTATTATCAGTACATTATATATACAGCGCTCAGTATAAGTGAGTACACCCCTGTATTATCAGTACATTATGTATACAGCGCTCAGTATAAGTGAGTACACCCCTGTATTATCAGTACATTATATATACAGTGCTCAGTATAAGTGAGTACATCCCTGTATTATCAGTACATTATATATACAGCGCTCAGTATAAGTGAGTACACCCCTGTATTATCAGTACATTATGTATACAGGGCTCAGTATAAGTGAGTACACCCCCTGTATTATCAGTACATTATATATATAGCGCTCAGTATAAGTGAGTACACCCCTGTATTTTCAGTACATTATATATACAGTGCTCAGTATAAGTGAGTACACCCCTGTATTATCAGTACATTATATATACAGAGCTCAGTATAAGTGAGTACACCCCCTGTATTCTCAGTACTTTATACATACAGCGCTCAGTGTAAGTGAGTACACCCCTGTATTATCAGTACATTATATATACAAGGCTCAGTATAAGTGAGTACACCCCTGTATTATCAGTACATTATATATACAGGGCTCAGTATAAGTGAGTACACCCCCCTGTATTATCAGTACATTATATATACAGCGCTCAGTATAAGTGAGTACTCCCCTGTATTATCAGTACATTATATATACAGGGCTCAGTATAAGTGAGTACACCCCTGTATTATCAGTACATTATATATACAGCGCTCAGTGTAAGTGAGTACACCCCCTGTATTATCAGTACATTATATATACAGGGCTCAGTATAAGTGAGTACACCCCTGTATTATCAGTACATTATATATACAGCGCTCAGTATAAGTGAGTACACCCCTGTATTATCAGTACATTATATATACAGGGCTCAGTATAAGTGAGTACACCCCTGTATTATCAGTACATTATATATACAGCGCTCTGTATAAGTGAGTACACCCCTGTATTATCAGTACATTATATATACAGCGCTCAGTATAAGTGAGTACACCCCCTGTATTATCAGTACATTATATATACAGCGCTCAGTATAAGTGAGTACACCCCTGTATTATCTGTACATTATATATACAGTGCTCAGTATAAGTGAGTACACCCCTGTATTATCAGTACATTATATATACAGGGCTCAGTATAAGTGAGTACACCCCTGTATTATCAGTACATTATATATACAGGTCTCAGTATAAGTGAGTACACCACTGTATTATCAGTACATTATATATACAGTGCTCAGTATAAGTGAGTACACCCCTGTATTATCAGTACATTATATATACAGCGCTCTGCGTAAGTGAGTACACCCCCTGTATTATCAGTACGTTATATATACAGGGCTCTGCGTAAGTGAGTACACCCCTGTATTATCAGTACATTCTATATACAGGGCTCAGTATAAGTGAGTACACCCCTGTATTATCAGTACATTATATATACAGTGCTCAGTATAAGTGAGTACACCCCTGTATTCTCAGTACGTTATACATACATCGCTCAGCATAAGTGAGTACACCCCCTGTATTCTCAGTACGTTATACATACAGCACTCAGCATAAGTGAGTACACCCCTGTATTCTCAGTACGTTATATATACAGGGCTCTGCGTAAGTGAGTACACTCCTGTATTATCAGTACATTATATATACAGGGCTCAGTATAAGTGAGTACACCCCTGTATTATCAGTACATTATATATACAGCGCTCAGTATAAGTGAGTACACCCCCTGTATTATCAGTACAGTATATATACAGGGCTCAGTATAAGTGAGTACACCCCCTGTATTATCAGTACATTATACATACAGCGCTCGGCGTAAGTGAGTGAACCCTCCTGTATTATCAGTACATTATATATACAGCGCTCTGCGTAAGTGAGTACACCCCCTGTATTCTCAATACATTATACAAACAGCACTCAGTGTAAGTGAGTACACCCCCTGTATTCTCAGTACATTATACAAACAGCACTCAGTGTAAGTGCGTACACCCCCTCTATTCTCAGTACATTATATATACAGCGTTCAGCATAAGTGAGTACACCCCTGTATTATCAGTACATTATATATACAGCGTTCAGTTTAAGTGAGCACACCCCTGTATTATCAGTACATTATATATATAGGGCTCAGTATAAGTGAGTACATCCCTGTATTATCAGTACATTATACATACAGGGCTCAGTATAAGTGAGTACACCCCTGTATTATCAGTACATTATATATACAGCGCTCAGTATAAGTGAGTACACCCCTGTATTATCAGTACATTATATATATAGAGCTCAGTATAAGTGAGTACACCCCTGTATTATCAGTACATTATATATACAGCGCTCAGTATAAGTGAGTACACTCCTGTATTATCAGTACATTATATATACAGGGCTCAGTATAAGTGAGTACACCCCTGTATTATCAGTACATTATATATACAGCGCTCAGTATAAGTGAGTACACTCCTGTATTATCAGTACATTATATATACAGGGCTCAGTATAAGCGAGTACACCCCTGTATTATCAGTTCATTATATACACAGTGCTCAGTATAAGTGAGTACACCCCTGTATTATCAGTACATTATATATACAGAGCTCAGTGTAAGTGAGTACACCGTTGTATTATAAGTACATTATATATACAGGGCTCAGTATAAGTGAGTACACCCCCTGTATTATCAGTACATTATATATACAGCGCTCAGTATAAGTGAGTACACCCCTGTATTATCAGTACATTATATATACAGCGCTCAGTATAAGTGAGTACACCCCTGTATTATCAGTACATTATATATACAGGGCTCTGTATAAGTGACTACACCCCTGTATTATCAGTACATTATATATACAGGGCTCAGTATAAGTGAGTACATCCCCTGTATTCTCAGTACATTATATATACAGCGTTCAATATAAGTGAGTACACCCCTGTATTATCAGTACATTATATATACAGGGCTCAGTATAAGTGAGTACATCCCCTGTATTATCAGTACATTATATATACAGGGCTCAGTATAAGTGAGTACACCCCTGTATTATCAGTACATTATATATACAGGGCTCAGTATAAGTGAGTACATCCCCTGTATTATCAGTACATTATATATACAGCGCTCAGTATAAGTGAGTACACCTCCTGTATTATCAGTACATTATATATACAGTGCTCAGTATAAGTGAGTACACCCCCTGTATTATCAGTACATTATATATACAGCGCTCAGTATAAGTGAGTACACCCCTGTATTCTCAGCACATTATATATACAGTGCTCAGTATAAGTGAGTACACCCCTGTATTATCAGTACATTATATATACAGGGCTCAGTATAAGTGAGTACAACCCCTGTATTATCAGTACATTATATATACAGTGCTCAGTATAAGTGAGTACACCCCTGTATTATCAGTACATTATATATACAGCGCTCAGTATAAGTGAGTACACCCCTGTATTATCAGTACATTATATATACAGGGCTCAGTATAAGTGAGTACACCCCTGTATTATCAGTACATTATATATACAGAGCTCAGTATAAGTGAGTACACCCCTGCATTATCAGTACATTATATATACAGCGCTCAGTATAAGTGAGTACACCCCCTGTATTATCAGTACATTATATATACAGGGCTCAGTATAAGTGAGTACACCCCCTGTATTATCAGTACATTATATATACAGTGCTCAGTATAAGTGAGTACACCCCCTGTATTATCAGTACATTATATATACAGGGCTCAGTATAAGTGAGTACAACCCCTGTATTATCAGTACATTATATATACAGTGCTCAGTATAAGTGAGTACACCCCTGTAGTATCAGTACATTATATATACAGCGCTCAGTATAAGTGAGTACACCCCTGTATTATCAGTACATTATATATACAGGGCTCAGTATAAGTGAGTACACCCCTGTATTATCAGTACATTATATATACAGCGCTCTGCGTAAGTGAGTACACTTCCTGTATTATCAGTACATTATATATACAGCGCTCAGTATAAGTGAGTACACCCCCTGTATTATCAGTACATTATACATACAGCGCTCGGCGTAAGTGAGTGAACCCTCCTGTATTATCAGTACATTATATATACAGCGCTCTGCGTAAGTGAGTACACCCCCTGTATTCTCAGTACATTATACAAACAGCACTCAGTGTAAGTGAGTACACCCCCTGTATTCTCAGTACATTATACAAACAGCACTCAGTGTAAGTGAGTACATCCCCTCTATTCTCAGTACATTATATATACAGCGTTCAGCATAAGTGAGTACACCCCTGTATTATCAGTACATTATATATACAGCGTTCAGTTTAAGTGAGCACACCCCTGTATTATCAGTACATTATATATATAGGGCTCAGTATAAGTGAGTACATCCCTGTATTATCAGTACATTATACATACAGGGCTCAGTATAAGTGAGTACACCCCTGTATTATCAGTACATTATATATACAGCGCTCAGTATAAGTGAGTACACCCCTGTATTATCAGTACATTATATATATAGAGCTCAGTATAAGTGAGTACACCCCTGTATTATCAGTACATTATATATACAGCGCTCAGTATAAGTGAGTACACTCCTGTATTATCAGTACATTATATATACAGGGCTCAGTATAAGTGAGTACACCCCTGTATTATCAGTACATTATATATACAGCGCTCAGTATAAGTGAGTACACTCCTGTATTATCAGTACATTATATATACAGGGCTCAGTATAAGCGAGTACACCCCTGTATTATCAGTACATTATATATACAGAGCTCAGTGTAAGTGATTACACCCCTATATTATCAGTACATTATATATACAGCGTTCAGTGTGAGTACACCCCTGTATTCTCAGTACATTATATATACAGCGTTCAGTATAAGTGAGTACACCCCCTGTATTATCAGTACATTATATATACAGCGCTCAGTATAAGTGAATACACCCCTGTATTCTCAGTACATTATATATACAGTGCTCAGTATAAGTGAGTACACCCCTGTATTATCAGTACATTATATATACAGGGCTCAGTATAAGTGAGTACAACCCCTGTATTATCAGTACATTATATATACAGTGCTCAGTATAAGTGAGTACACCCCTGTATTATCAGTACATTATATATACAGCGCTCAGTATAAGTGAGTACACCCCTGTATTATCAGTACATTATATATACAGGGCTCAGTATAAGTGAGTACACCCCTGTATTATCAGTACATTATATATACAGAGCTCAGTATAAGTGAGTACACCCCTGCATTATCAGTACATTATATATACAGCGCTCAGTATAAGTGAGTACACCCCCTGTATTATCAGTACATTATATATACAGGGCTCAGTATAAGTGAGTACACCCCCTGTATTATCAGTACATTATATATACAGTGCTCAGTATAAGTGAGTACACCCCCTGTATTATCAGTACATTATATATACAGGGCTCAGTATAAGTGAGTACACCCCCCTGTATTATCAGTACATTATATATACAGGGCTCAGTATAAGTGAGTACACCCCCTGTATTATCAGTACATTATATATACAGCGCTCAGTATAAGTGAGTACACCCCTGTATTATCAGTACGTTATATATACAGCGTTCAGCATGAGTGAGTACACCCCTGTATTATCAGTACATTATATATACAGGGCTCAGTATAAGTGAGTACACCCCTGTATTATCAGTACATTATATATACAGTGCTCAGTATAAGTGAGTACACCCCTGTATTATCAGTACATTATATATACAGTGCTCAGTATAAGTGAGTACACCCCTGTATTATCAGTACATTATATATACAGCGCTCAGTATAAGTGAGTACACCCCTGTATTATCAGTACATTATATATACAGCGCTCAGTATAAGTGAGTACACCCCTGTATTATCAGTACATTATATATACAGCGCTCAGTATAAGTGAGTACACCCCTGTATTATCAGTACATTATATATACAGCGCTCAGTATAAGTGAGTACACCCCTGTATTATCAGTACATTATATATACAGCGCTCAGTATAAGTGAGTACACCCCTGTATTATCAGTACATTATATATACAGCGCTCAGTATAAGTGAGTACACCCCTGTATTATCAGTACATTATATATACAGTGCTCAGTATAAGTGAGTACACCCCTATATTATCAGTACATTATATATACAGTGCTCAGTATAAGTGAGTACACCCCTGTATTATCAGTACATTATATATACAGTGCTCAGTATAAGTGAGTACACCCCTGTATTATCAGTACATTATATATACAGCGCTCAGTATAAGTGAGTACACCCCCTGTATTATCAGTACATTATATATACAGGGCTCAGTATAAGTGAGTACACCCCCTGTATTATCAGTACATTATATATACAGTGCTCAGTATAAGTGAGTACACCCCCTGTATTATCAGTACATTATATATACAGGGCTCAGTATAAGTGAGTACACCCCCCTGTATTATCAGTACATTATATTTACAGGGCTCAGTATAAGTGAGTACACCCCTGTATTATCAGTACATTATATTTACAGGGCTCAGTATAAGTGAGTACACCCCTGTATTCTCAGTATGTTATATATACAGCGCTCAGTATAAGTGAGTACACCCCTGTATTATCAGTACATTATATATACAGTGCTCAGTATAAGTGAGTACACCCCTGTATTATCAGTACATTATATATACAGTGCTCATCATAAGTGAGTACACCCCTGTATTATCAGTACATTATATATACAGTGCTCAGTATAAGTGAGTACACCCCTGTATTCTCAGTACGTTATATATACAGCGCTCAGTATAAGTGAGTACACCCCTGTATTATCAGTACATTATATATACAGTGCTCAGTATAAGTGAGTACACCCCTGTATTATCAGTACATTATATATACAGTGCTCAGTATAAGTGAGTACACCCCTGTATTATCAGTACATTATATATACAGTGCTCAGTATAAGTGAGTACACCCCTGTATTATCAGTACATTATATATACAGTGCTCAGTATAAGTGAGTACACCCCTGTATTATCAGTACATTATATATACAGGGCTCAGTATAAGTGAGTACACCCCCTGTATTATCAGTACATTTTATATACAGTGCTCAGTATAAGTGAGTACACCCCTGTATTATCAGTACATTATATATACAGCGCTCAGTATAAGTGAGTACACCCCCTGTATTATCAGTACATTATATATACAGTGCTCAGTATAAGTGAGTACACCCCTGTATTATCAGTACATTATATATAGAGGGCTCAGTATAAGTGAGTACACCCCCTGTATTATCAGTACATTATATATACAGTGCTCAGTATAAGTGAGTACACCCTGTATTATCAGTACATTATATATACAGCGCTCAGTATAAGTGAGTACACCCCCTGTATTATCAGTACATTATATATACAGGGCTCAGTATAAGTGAGTACACCCCCTGTATTATCAGTACATTATATATACAGGGCTCAGTATAAGTGAGTACACCCCCCTGTATTATCAGTACATTATATATACAGGGCTCAGTATAAGTGAGTACACCCCTGTATTATCAGTACATTATATATACAGTGCTCAGTATAAGTGAGTACACCCCTGTATTATCAGTACATTATATATACAGTGCTCAGTATAAGTGAGTACACCCCTGTATTATCAGTACATTATATATACAGTGCTCAGTATAAGTAAGTACACCCCTGTATTATCAGTACATTATATATACAGTGCTCAGTATAAGTGAGTACACCCCTGTATTATCAGTACATTATATATACAGCGCTCAGTATAAGTGAGTACACCCCCTGTATTATCAGTACATTATATATACAGGGCTCAGTATAAGTGAGTACACCCCCTGTATTATCAGTACATTATATATACAGTGCTCAGTATAAGTGAGTACACCCCCTGTATTATCAGTACATTATATATACAGGGCTCAGTATAAGTGAGTACACCCCCCTGTATTATCAGTACATTATATATACAGTGCTCAGTATAAGTGAGTACACCCCTGTATTATCAGTACATTATATATACAGTGCTCAGTATAAGTGAGTACACCCCTGTATTATCAGTACATTATATATACAGGGCTCAGTATAAGTGAGTACACCCCCTGTATTATCAGTACATTATATATACAGTGCTCAGTATAAGTGAGTACACCCCTGTATTTTCAGTACATTATATATACAGCGCTCAGTATAAGTGAGTACACCCCTGTATTATCAGTACATTATATATACAGTGCTCAGTATAAGTGAGTACACCCCTGTATTATCAGTACATTATATATACAGAGCTCAGTATAAGTGAGTACACCCCTGTATTATCAGTACATTATATATACAGGGCTCAGTATAAGTGAGTACACCCCCTGTATTATCAGTACATTATATATACAGTGCTCAGTATAAGTGAGTAGACCCCTGTATTATCAGTACATTATATATACAGCGCTCAGTATAAGTGAGTACACCCCGTATTATCAGTACATTATATATACAGTGCTCAGTATAAGTGAGTACACCCCTGTATTATCAGTACATTATATATACAGCGCTCAGTATAAGTGAGTACACCCCTGTATTATCAGTACATTATATATACAGTGCTCAGTATAAGTGAGTACACCCCTGTATTATCAGTACATTATATATACAGAGCTCAGTATAAGTGAGTACACCCCCTGTATTCTCAGTACGTTATATATACAGCGTTCAGCATGAGTGAGTACACCCCTGTATTATCAGTACATTATACATAAAGGGCTCAGTATAAGTGAGTACACCCCTGTATTATCAGTACATTATATATACAGCGCTCAGTATAAGTGAGTACACCCCTGTATTATCAGTACATTATATATACAGCGCTCAATGTAAGTGTGTGCACCCCTGTATTATCAGTACATTATATATACAGAGCTCAGTATAAGTGAGTACACCTCTGTATTATCAGTACATTATATATACAGTGCTCAGTATAAGTGAGTACACCCCTGTATTATCAGTACATTATATACACTGGGCTCAGTATAAGTGAGTACACCCCCTGTATTATCAGTACATTATATATACAGTGCTCAGTATAAGTGAGTACACCCCTGTATTATCAGTACATTATATATACAGCGCTCAGTATAAGTGAGTACACCCCCTGTATTATCAGTACATTATATATACAGGGCTCAGTATAAGTGAGTACAACCCCTGTATTATCAGTACATTATATATACAGTGCTCAGTATAAGTGAGTACACCCCCTGTATTATCAGTACATTATATATACAGGGCTCAGTATAAGTGAGTACACCCCCTGTATTCTCAGTACATTATATATACAGGGCTCAGTATAAGTGAGTACACCCCCTGTATTATCAGTACATTATAGATACAGCGCTCAGTATAAGTGAGTACACCCCCTGTATTATCAGTACATTATATATACAGGGCTCAGTATAAGTGAGTACACCCCTGTATTATCAGTACATTATATATACAGAGCTCAGTATAAGTGAGTACACCCCTGTATTATGAGTACACTATATATACAGGGCTCAGTATAAGTGAGTACACCCCCTGTATTATCAGTACATTATATATACAGTAATCAGTGTAAGTGAGTACACCCCCTGTATTATCAGTACATTATATATACAGCGCTCAGTATAAGTGAGTACACCCCTGTATTATCAGTACATTATATATACAGTGCTCAGTATAATTGAGTACACCCCTGTATTATCAGTACATTATATATACAGCATTCAGTGTAAGTGAGTACACCCCTGTATTATCAGTACGTTATACATACAGTGCTCAGTGTAAGTGAGTACACCCTCCTGTATTATCAGTAAATTATATATACAGCGCTCAGCGTAAGTGAGTACACCCCTGTATTATCAGTACATTATACATACAGTGCTCGGCGTAAGTGAGTACACCCTCCTGTATTATCAGTACATTATATATACAGCGCTCTGCGTAAGTGAGTACATCCCCTGTATTCTCAGTACATTATATATACAGCGCTCAGTATAAGTAAGTACACCCCTGTATTATCAGTACATTATATATACAGGGCTCAGTATAAGTGAGTACACCCCCTGTATTCTCAGTACATTATATATACAGGGCTCAGTATAAGTGAGTACATCCCTGTATTATCAGTACATTATATATACAGCGCTCAGTATAAGTGAGTACACCCCTGTATTATCAGTACATTATATATACAGCGCTCAGTATAAGTGAGTACATCCCCTGTATTATCCGTACATTATATATACAGGGCTCAGTATAAGTGAGTACACCCCTGTATTATCAGTACATTATATATACAGTGCTCAGTATAAGTGAGTACACCCCTGTATTATCAGTACATTATATATACAGGGCTCAGTATAAGTGAGTACATCCCTGTATTATCAGTACATTATATATACAGCGCTCAGTATAAGTGAGTACACCCCTGTATTCTCAGTACGTTATATATACAGGGCTCAGCGTAAGTGAGTACACCCCCCTGTCTTATCAGTACATTATAAATACAGCGCTCTGCGTAAGTGAGTACACCCTCTGTATTCTCAGTACGTTATACATACAGCAATCAGTATAAGTGAGTACACCCCCCTGTATTCTCAGTACATTATATATACAGTGCTCTGCGTAAGTGAGTACATCCCCCTGTATTCTCAGTACATTATACATACAGCGATCGGAGTAAGTGAGTACACCCTCCTGTATTATCAGTACATTATATATACAGGGCTCAGTATAAGTGAGTACACACCCCTGTATTATCAGTACAGTATATATACAGGGCTCAGTATAAGTGAGTACACCCCCCTATTATCAATACATTATATATACAGCGCTCAGTATAAGTGAGTACACCCCTGTATTATCAGTACATTATATATACAGAGCTCAGTATAAGTGAGTACACCCCTGTATTATCAGTACATTATATATACAGGGTTCGGTATAAGTGAGTACACCCCTGTATTATCAGTACATTATACATACAGCGCTCAGTATAAGTGAGTACACCCCTGTATTATCAGTACATTATATATACAGGGCTCAGTATAAGTGAGTACACCACTGTATTATCAGTACATTATATATACAGCGCTCAGTATAAGTGAGTACACCCCTGTATTATCAGCACATTATATATACAGGGCTCAGTATAAGTGAGTACACTGCTGTATTATCAGTACATTATATATACAGCGCTCAGTATAAGTGAGTACACCCCTGTATTATCAGTACATTATATATACAGCGCTCAGTATAAGTGAGTACACCCCTGTATTATCAGTACATTATATATACAGTGCTCAGTATAAGTGAGTACACCCCTGTATTATCAGTACATTATATATACAGCGCTCAGTATAAGTGAGTACACCCCCTGTATTACCAGTACATTATATATACAGTGCTCAGTATAAGTGAGTACACCCCTGTATTATCAGTACATTATATATACAGGGCTCAGTATAAGTGAGTACACCCCCTGTATTATCAGTACATTATATATACAGTGCTCAGTATAAGTGAGTACACCCCTGTATTATCAGTACATTATATATACAGCGCTCAGTATAAGTGAGTACACCCCCTGTATTATCAGTACATTATATATACAGTGCTCAGTATAAGTGAGTACACCCCTGTATTATCAGTACATTATATATACAGCGCTCAGTATAAGTGAGTACACCCCCTGTATTATCAGTACATTATATATACAGTGCTCAGTATAAGTGAGTACACCCCTGTATTATCAGTACATTATATATACAGAGCTCAGTATAAGTGAGTACACCCCTGTATTATCAGTACATTATATATACAGGGCTCAGTATAAGTGAGTACACCCCTGTATTATCAGTACATTATACATACAGGGCTCAGTATAAGTGAGTACACCCCTGTATTATCAGCACATTATATATACAGCGCTCAGTATAAGTGAGTACACCCCTGTATTATCAGTACATTATATATACAGCGCTCAATGTAAGTGTGTGCACCCCTGTATTATCAGTACATTATATATACAGAGCTCAGTATAAGTGAGTACACCTCTGTATTATCAGTACATTATATATACAGTGCTCAGTATAAGTGAGTACACCCCTGTATTATCAGTACATTATATACACAGGGCTCAGTATAAGTGAGTACACCCCCTGTATTATCAGTACATTATATATACAGTGCTCAGTATAAGTGAGTACACCCCTGTATTATCAGTACATTATATATACAGCGCTCAGTATAAGTGAGTACACCCCCTGTATTATCAGTACATTATATATACAGGGCTCAGTATAAGTGAGTACAACCCCTGTATTATCAGTACATTATATATACAGTGCTCAGTATAAGTGTGTACACCCCCTGTATTATCAGTACATTATATATACAGGGCTCAGTATAAGTGAGTACACCCCCTGTATTCTCAGTACATTATATATACAGGGCTCAGTATAAGTGAGTACACCCCCTGTATTATCAGTACATTATAGATACAGCGCTCAGTATAAGTGAGTACACCCCCTGTATTATCAGTACATTATATATACAGGGCTCAGTATAAGTGAGTACACCCCTGTATTATCAGTACATTATATATACAGAGCTCAGTATAAGTGAGTACACCCCTGTATTATCAGCACATTATATATACAGCGCTCAGTATAAGTGAGTACACCCTCCTGTATTATCAGTACATTATATATACAGGGCTCAGTATAAGTGAGTACACCCCTGTATTATCAGTACATTATATATACAGGGCTCAGTATAAGTGAGTACACCCCCAGTATTATCAGTACATTATATATACAGCGCTCTGTATAAGTGAGTACACCCCTGTATTATCAGTACATTATATATACAGCGCTCAGTATAAGTGAGTACACCGCTGTATTATCAGTACATTATATATACAGGGTTCGGTATAAGTGAGTACACCCCTGTATTATCAGTATATTATATATACAGCGCTCAGTGTAAGTGACTACACCCCTGTATTATCAGTACATTATACATACAGCGCTCAGTATAAGTGAGTACACCCCTGTATTATCAGTACATTATATATACAGGGCTCAGTATAAGTGAGTACACCCCTGTATTATCAGTACATTATATATACAGGGCTCAGTATAAGTGAGTAAACCCCTGTATTATCAGTACATTATACATACAGCGCTCAGTATAAGTGAGTACACCCCTGTATTATCAGTACATTATATATACAGGGCTCAGTATAAGTGAGTACACCCCTGTATTATCAGTACATTATATATACAGCGCTCAGTATAAGTGAGTACACCCCTGTATTATCAGCACATTATATATACAGTGCTCAGTATAAGTGAGTACACTCCTGTATTATCAGTACATTATATATACAGTGCTCAGTATAAGTGAGTACACCCCTGTATTATCAGTACATTATATATACAGGGCTCAGTATAAGTGAGTACACCCCCTGTATTATCAGTACATTATATATACAGTGCTCAGTATAAGTGAGTACACCCCTGTATTATCAGTACATTATATATACAGCGCTCAGTATAAGTGAGTACACCCCCTGTATTACCAGTACATTATATATACAGTGCTCAGTATAAGTGAGTACACCCCTGTATTATCAGTACATTATATATACAGGGCTCAGTATAAGTGAGTACACCCCCTGTATTATCAGTACATTATATATACAGTGCTCAGTATAAGTGAGTACACCCCTGTATTATCAGTACATTATATATACAGCGCTCAGTATAAGTGAGTACACCCCCTGTATTATCAGTACATTATATATACAGTGCTCAGTATAAGTGAGTACACCCCTGTATTATCAGTACATTATATATACAGCGCTCAGTATAAGTGAGTACACCCCCTGTATTATCAGTACATTATATATACAGTGCTCAGTATAAGTGAGTACACCCCTGTATTATCAGTACATTATATATACAGAGCTCAGTATAAGTGAGTACACCCCCTGTATTCTCAGTACGTTATATATACAGCGTTCAGCATGAGTGAGTACACCCCTGTATTATCAGTACATTATACAAACAGGGCTCAGTATAAGTGAGTACACCCCTGTATTATCAGTACATTATATATACAGCGCTCAGTATAAGTGAGTACACCCCTGTATTATCAGTACATTATATATACAGCGCTCAATGTAAGTGTGTGCACCCCTGTATTATCAGTACATTATATATACAGAGCTCAGTATAAGTGAGTACACCTCTGTATTATCAGTACATTATATATACAGTGCTCAGTATAAGTGAGTACACCCCTGTATTATCAGTACATTATATACACAGGGCTCAGTATAAGTGAGTACACCCCCTGTATTATCAGTACATTATATATACAGTGCTCAGTATAAGTGAGTACACCCCTGTATTATCAGTACATTATATATACAGCGCTCAGTATAAGTGAGTACACCCCCTGTATTATCAGTACATTATATATACAGGGCTCAGTATAAGTGAGTACAACCCCTGTATTATCAGTACATTATATATACAGTGCTCAGTATAAGTGAGTACACCCCCTGTATTATCAGTACATTATATATACAGGGCTCAGTATAAGTGAGTACACCCCCTGTATTCTCAGTACATTATATATACAGGGCTCAGTATAAGTGAGTACACCCCCTGTATTATCAGTACATTATAGATACAGCGCTCAGTATAAGTGAGTACACCCGATGTATTATCAGTACATTATATATACAGGGCTCAGTATAAGTGAGTACACCCCTGTATTATCAGTACATTATATATACAGAGCTCAGTATAAGTGAGTACACCCCTGTATTATGAGTACACTATATATACAGGGCTCAGTATAAGTGAGTACACCCCCTGTATTATCAGTACATTATATATACAGTAATCAGTGTAAGTGAGTACACCCCCTGTATTATCAGTACATTATATATACAGCGCTCAGTATAAGTGAGTACACCCCTGTATTATCAGTACATTATATATACAGTGCTCAGTATAAGTGAGTACACCCCTGTATTATCAGTACATTATATATACAGCATTCAGTGTAAGTGAGTACACCCCTGTATTCTCAGTACGTTATACATACAGTGCTCAGTGTAAGTGAGTACACCCTCCTGTATTATCAGTAAATTATATATACAGCGCTCAGCGTAAGTGAGTACACCCCTGTATTATCAGTACATTATACATACAGCGCTCGGCGTAAGTGAGTACACCCTCCTGTATTATCAGTACATTATATATACAGCGCTCTGCGTAAGTGAGTACATCCCCTGTATTCTCAGTACATTATATATACAGCGCTCAGTATAAGTAAGTACACCCCTGTATTATCAGTACATTATATATACAGGACTCAGTATAAGTGAGTACACCCCCTGTATTCTCAGTACATTATATATACAGGGCTCAGTATAAGTGAGTACACCCCTGTATTATCAGTACATTATATATACAGCGCTCAGTATAAGTGAGTACACCCCTGTATTATCAGTACATTATATATACAGCGCTCAGTATAAGTGAGTACATCCCCTGTATTATCCGTACATTATATATACAGGGCTCAGTATAAGTGAGTACACCCCTGTATTATCAGTACATTATATATACAGTGCTCAGTATAAGTGAGTACACCCCTGTATTATCAGTACATTATATATACAGGGCTCAGTATAAGTGAGTACATCCCTGTATTATCAATACATTATATATACAGCGCTCAGTATAAGTGAGTACACCCCTGTATTCTCAGTACGTTATATATACAGGGCTCAGCGTAAGTGAGTACACCCCCCTGTCTTATCAGTACATTATAAATACAGCGCTCTGCGTAAGTGAGTACACCCCCTGTATTCTCAGTACGTTATACATACAGCAATCAGTATAAGTGAGTACACCCCCTGTATTCTCAGTACATTATATATACAGTGCTCTGCGTAAGTGAGTACATCCCCCTGTATTCTCAGTACATTATACATACAGCGATCGGAGTAAGTGAGTACACCCTCCTGTATTATCAGTACATTATATATACAGGGCTCAGTATAAGTGAGTACACACCCCTGTATTATCAGTACAGTATATATACAGGGCTCAGTATAAGTGAGTACACCCCCCTATTATCAATACATTATATATACAGCGCTCAGTATAAGTGAGTACACCCCTGTATTATCAGTACATTATATATACAGAGCTCAGTATAAGTGAGTACACCCCTGTATTATCAGTACATTATATATACAGGGTTCGGTATAAGTGAGTACACCCCTGTATTATCAGTACATTATACATACAGCGCTCAGTATAAGTGAGTACACCCCTGTATTATCAGTACATTATATATACAGGGCTCAGTATAAGTGAGTACACCACTGTATTATCAGTACATTATATATACAGCGCTCAGTATAAGTGAGTACACCCCTGTATTATCAGCACATTATATATACAGGGCTCAGTATAAGTGAGTACACTGCTGTATTATCAGTACATTATATATACAGCGCTCAGTATAAGTGAGTACACCCCTGTATTATCAGTACATTATATATACAGCGCTCAGTATAAGTGAGTACACCCCTGTATTATCAGTACATTATATATACAGCGCTCAGTATAAGTGAGTACACCCCTGTATTATCAGCACATTATATATACAGCGCTCAGTATAAGTGAGTACACCCTCCTGTATTATCAGTACATTATATATACAGGGCTCAGTATAAGTGAGTACACCCCTGTATTATCAGTACATTATATATACAGGGCTCAGTATAAGTGAGTACACCCCCAGTATTATCAGTACATTATATATACAGCGCTCTGTATAAGTGAGTACACCCCTGTATTATCAGTACATTATATATACAGCGCTCAGTATAAGTGAGTACACCGCTGTATTATCAGTACATTATATATACAGGGTTCGGTATAAGTGAGTACACCCCTGTATTATCAGTATATTATATATACAGCGCTCAGTGTAAGTGACTACACCCCTGTATTATCAGTACATTATACATACAGCGCTCAGTATAAGTGAGTACACCCCTGTATTATCAGTACATTATATATACAGGGCTCAGTATAAGTGAGTACACCCCTGTATTATCAGTACATTATATATACAGGGCTCAGTATAAGTGAGTACACCCCTGTATTATCAGTACATTATACATACAGCGCTCAGTATAAGTGAGTACACCCCTGTATTATCAGTACATTATATATACAGGGCTCAGTATAAGTGAGTACACCCCTGTATTATCAGTACATTATATATACAGCGCTCAGTATAAGTGAGTACACCCCTGTATTATCAGCACATTATATATACAGCGCTCAGTGTAAGTGAGTACACTCTTGTATTATCAGTACATTATATATACAGTGCTCAGTATAAGTGAGTACACCCCTGTATTATCAGTACATTATATATACAGGGCTCAGTATAAGTGAGTACACCCCCTGTATTATCAGTACATTATATATACAGTGCTCAGTATAAGTGAGTACACCCCTGTATTATCAGTACATTATATATACAGCGCTCAGTATAAGTGAGTACACCCCCTGTATTATCAGTACATTATATATACAGTGCTCAGTATAAGTGAGTACACCCCTGTATTATCAGTACATTATATATACAGGTCTCAGTATAAGTGAGTACACCCCCTGTATTATCAGTACATTATATATACAGTGCTCAGTATAAGTGAGTACACCCCTGTATTATCAGTACATTATATATACAGCGCTCAGTATAAGTGAGTACACCCCCTGTATTATCAGTACATTATATATACAGTGCTCAGTATAAGTGAGTACACCCCTGTATTATCAGTACATTATATATACAGCGCTCAGTATAAGTGAGTACACCCCCTGTATTATCAGTACATTATATATACAGTGCTCAGTATAAGTGAGTACACCCCTGTATTATCAGTACATTATATATACAGGGCTCAGTATAAGTGAGTACACCCCCCTGTATTATCAGTACATTATATATACAGGGCTCAGTATAAGTGAGTACACCCCTGTATTCTCAGTACGTTATATATACAGCGTTCAGCATGAGTGAGTACACCGCTGTATTATCAGTACGTTATATATACAGCGTTCAGCATGAGTGAGTACACCCCTGTAATATCAGTACATTATATATACAGCGCTCAGTATAAGTGAGTACACCCCTGTATTATCAGTACATTATATATACAGTGCTCAGTATAAGTGAGTACACCCCTGTATTCTCAGTACGTTATATATACAGGGCTCAGTATAAGTGAGTACACCCCTGTATTATCAGTACATTATATATACAGTGCTCAGTATAAGTGAGTACACCCCTGTATTATCAGTACATTATATATACAGCGCTCAGTATAAGTGAGTACACCCCTGTATTATCAGTACATTATATATACAGTGCTCAGTATAAGTGAGTACACCCCTGTATTCTCAGTACGTTATATATACAGCGTTCAGCATGAGTGAGTACACCCCTGTATTATCAGTACATTATATATACAGTGCTCAGTATAAGTGAGTACACATCTGTATTATCAGTACATTATATATACAGGGCTCAGTATAAGTGAGTACACCCCTGTATTATCAGTACATTATATATACAGTGCTCAGTATAAGTGAGTACACCCCTGTATTATCAGTACATTATATATACAGTGCTCACTATAAGTGAGTACACCCCTGTATTATCAGTACATTATATATACAGGGCTCAGTATAAGTGAGTACACCCCCTGTATTATCAGTACATTATATATGCAGTGCTCAGTATAAGTGAGTACACCCCTGTATTATCAGTACATTATATATACAGCGCTCAGTATAAGTGAGTACACCCCTGTATTATCAGTACATTATATATACAGTGCTCAGTATGAGTGAGTACACCCTGTATTCTCAGTACGTTATATATACAGCGTTCAGCATGAGTGAGTACACCCCTGTATTATCAATACATTATACATACAGGGCTCAGTATAAGTGAGTACACCCCTGTATTATCAGTACATTATATATACAGCGCTCAGTATAAGTGAGTACACCCCTGTATTATCAGTACATTATATATACAGCGCTCAATGCAAGTGAGTGCACCCCTTTATTATCAGTACATTATATATACAGAGCTCAGTATAAGTGAGTACACCTCTGTATTATCAGTACATTATATATACAGTGCTCAGTATAAGTGAGTACACCCCTGTATTATCAGTACATTATATACACAGGGCTCAGTATAAGTGAGTACACCCCCTGTATTATCAGTACATTATATATACAGTGCTCAGTATAAGTGAGTACACCCCTGTATTATCAGTACATTATATATACAGCGCTCAGTATAAGTGAGTACACCCCCTGTATTTATCAGTACATTATATATACAGGGCTCAGTATAAGTGAGTACACCCCCTGTATTATCAGTACATTATATATACAGTGCTCAGTATAAGTGAGTACACCCCCTGTATTATCAGTACATTATATATACAGGGCTCAGTATAAGTGAGTACACCCCCTGTATTCTCAGTACATTATATATACAGGGCTCAGTATAAGTGAGTACACCCCCTGTATTATCAGTACATTATATATACAGCGCTCAGTATAAGTGAGTACACCCCTGTATTATCAGTACATTATATATACAGAGCTCAGTATAAGTGAGTACACCCCTGTATTATCAGTACATTATATATACAGGGCTCAGTATAAGTGAGTACACCCCCTGTATTGTCAGTACATTATATATACAGTGCTCAGTGTAAGTGAGTACACCCCCTGTATTATCAGTACATTATATATACAGCGCTCAATATAAGTGAGTACACCCCTGTATTATCAGTACATTATATATACAGGGCTCAGTATAAGTGAGTACACCCCTGTATTCTCAGTACGTTATACATACAGCGATCAGTATAAGTGAGTACACCCCTGTATTATCAGTACATTATATATACAGCGTTCAGTGTAAGTGAGCACACCCCTGTATTATCAGTACATTATATATACAGCGCTCAGTATAAGTGAGTACACCCCTGTATTATCAGTACATTATATATACAGGGCTCAGTATAAGTGAGTAAACCCCCCTGTATTCTCAGTACATTATATATACAGCGTACAGTATAAGTGAGTACACCCGTGTATTATCAGTACATTATATATACAGCGCTCAGTATAAGTGAGTACACCCCTGTATTATCAGTACATTATATATACAGCGCTTAGTATAAGTGAGTACACCCCTGTATTATCAGTACATTATATATACAGCGCTCAGTATAAGTGAGTACTCCCCTGTATTATCAGTACATTATATATACAGCGCTCAGTATAAGTGAGTACACCCCTGTATTATCAGTACATTATATATACAGCGCTCAGTATAAGTGAGTACATCCCCTGTATTATCCGTACATTATATATACAGGGCTCAGTATAAGTGAGTACACCCCTGTATTATCAGTACATTATATATACAGTGCTCAGTATAAGTGAGTACACCCCTGTATTATCAGTACATTATATATACAGGGCTCAGAATAAGTGAGTACACTCCTGTATTATCAGTACATTATATATACAGTGCTCAGTATAAGTGAGTACACCCCTGTATTATCAGTACATTATATATACAGGGCTCAGTATAAGTGAGAACACCCCTGTATTATCAGTACATTATATATACATTGCTCAGTATAAGTGAGTACACCCCTGTATTATCAGTACATTATATATACAGCGCTCAGCATTAGTGAGTACACCCCTGTATTATCAGTACATTATATATACAGCGCTCAGTATAAGTGAGTACACCCCTGTATTATCAGCACATTATATATACAGCGCTCAGTATAAGTGAGTACACCCCTGTATTATCAGTACATTATATATACAGCGCTCAGTATAAGTGAGAACACCCCTGTATTATCAGTACATTATATATACAGCGCTCAGTATAAGTGAGAACACCCCTGTATTATCAGTACGTTATATATACACGGCTCAGCGTAAGTGAGTACACCCCCCTGTCTTATCAGTACATTATAAATACAGCGCTCTGCGTAAGTGAGTACACCCCTGTATTCTCAGTACGTTATACATACAGCAATCAGTATAAGTGAGTACACCCCCCTGTATTCTCAGTACATTATATATACAGTGCTCTGCGTAAGTGAGTACATCCCCCTGTATTCTCAGTACATTATACATACAGCGATCGGAGTAAGTGAGTACACCCTCCTGTATTATCAGTACATTATATATACAGGGCTCAGTATAAGTGAGTACACCCCTGTATTATCAGTACATTATATATACAGGGTTCGGTATAAGTGAGTACACCCCTGTATTATCAGTACATTATACATACAGCGCTCAGTATAAGTGAGTACACCCCTGTATTATCAGTACATTATATATACAGGGCTCAGTATAAGTGAGTACACCCCTGTATTATCAGTACATTATATATACAGGCCTCAGTATAAGTGAGTACACCCCCTGTATTATCAGTACATTATACATACAGTGCTCAGTATAAGTGATTACACCCCTGTATTATCAGTACATTATATATACTGTGCTCACTATAAGTGAGTACACCCCTGTATTATCAGTACATTATATATACAGGGCTCAGTATAAGTGAGTACACCCCTGTATTATCAGTACATTATATATACAGGGCTCAGTATAAGTGAGTACACCGCTGTATTATCAGTACATTATATATACAGCGCTCATTATAAGTGAGTACACCCCCTGTATTATCAGTACATTATATATACAGCGCTCAGTATAAGTGAGTACACCCCTGTATTATCAGTACATTATATATACATTGCTCAGTATAAGTGAGTACACCCCTGTATTATCAGTACAGTATATATACAGGGCTCAATATAAGTGAGTACACCCCCCTATTATCAATACATTATATATACAGCGCTCAGTATAAGTGAGTACACCCTCCTGTATTATCAGTACATTATATATACAGGGCTCAGTATAAGTGAGTACACCCCTGTATTATCAGTACATTATATATACAGGGTTCGGTATAAGTGAGTACACCCCTGTATTATCAGTACATTATACATACAGCGCTCAGTATAAGTGAGTACACCCCTGTATTATCAGTACATTATATATACAGGGCTCAGTATAAGTGAGTACACCCCTGTATTATCAGTACATTATATATACAGCGCTCAGTATAAGTGAGTACACCCTGTATTATCAGCACATTATATATACAGCGCTCAGTATAAGTGAGTACACTCCTGTATTATCAGTACATTATATATACAGGGCTCAGTATAAGTGAGTACACCCCTGTATTATCAGTACATTATATATACAGCGCTCAGTATAAGTGATTACACCCCTGTATTATCAGTACATTATATATACAGCGCTCAGTGTAAGTGAGTACACCCCTGTATTATCAGTACATTATATATACAGCGCTCAGTATAAGTGAGTACACCCCTGTATTATCAGTACATTATATATACAGCACTCAGTATAAGTGAGTACACCCCTCTATTATCAGTACGTTATACATACAGCGCTCAGTGTAAGTGAGTACACCCCTCTATTATCAGTACATTATATATACAGCACTCAGTATAAGTGAGTACACCCCTCTATTATCAGTACATTATATATACAGGGCTCAGTATAAGTGAGTACACCCCTGTATTATCAGTGCATTATATATACAGGGCTCAGTATAAGTGAGTACACCCCTGTATTATCAGTACATTATATATACAGGGCTGAGTATAAGTGAGTACACCCCTGTATTATCAGTACATTATATATACAGGGCTCAGTATAAGTGAGTACACCCCTCTATTATCAGTACGTTATACATACAGTGCTCAGTATAAGTGAGTACACCCCTGTATTATCAGCACATTATATATACAGCGCTCAGCATAAGTGAGTACACCCCTGTATTATCAGTACATTATATATACAGCGCTCAGCATAAGTGAGTACACCCCTGTATAATCAGTACATTATATATACGGGGCTCAGTATAAGTGAGTACACCCCTCTATTATCAGTATATTATATATACAGGGCTCAGTATAAGTGAGTACATCCCCTGTATTATCAGTACATTATATATACAGCGCTCAGCATAAGTGAGTACACCCCTGTATAATCAGTACATTATATATACGGGGCTCAGTATAAGTGAGTACACCCCTCTATTATCAGTACATTATATATACAGGGCTCAGTATAAGTGAGTACATCCCCTGTATTATCAGTACATTATATATACAGCGCTCAGCATAAGTGAGTACACCCCTGTATTATCAGTACATTATATATACAGCGCTCAGTATAAGTGAGTACACCCCTGTATTCTCAGTACGTGATATATACAGCGCTCAGTATAAGTGAGTACACCCCTGTATTCTCAGTACGTTATACATACAGCGCTCATCGTAAGTATTATCAGTACATTATATATACAGCGCTCAGTATAAGTGAGTACACCCCCTGTATTTATCAGTACATTATATATACAGGGCTCAGTATAAGTGAGTACACCCCCTGTATTATCAGTACATTATATATACAGTGCTCAGTATAAGTGAGTACACCCCCTGTATTATCAGTACATTATATATACAGGGCTCAGTATAACTGAGTACACCCCCTGTATTCTCAGTACATTATATATACAGCGCTCAGTATAAGTGAGAACACCCCTGTATTATCAATACATTATACATACAGCGCTCAGTATAAGTGAGTACACCCCTGTATTCTCAGTACGTGATATATACAGCGCTCAGTATAAGTGAGTACACCCCTGTATTCTCAGTACGTTATACATACAGCGCTCATCGTAAGTGAGTACACCCCTGTATTATCAGTACATTATATATACAGCGCTCAGTATAAGTGAGTACACCCCCTGTATTTATCAGTACATTATATATACAGGGCTCAGTATAAGTGAGTACACCCCCTGTATTATCAGTACATTATATATACAGTGCTCAGTATAAGTGAGTACACCCCCTGTATTATCAGTACATTATATATACAGGGCTCAGTATAACTGAGTACACCCCCTGTATTCTCAGTACATTATATATACAGCGCTCAGTATAAGTGAGAACACCCCTGTATTATCAGTACATTATACATACAGCGCTCAGTATAAGTGAGTACACCCCTGTATTCTCAGTACGTGATATATACAGCGCTCAGTATAAGTGAGTACACCCCTGTATTCTCAGTACGTTATACATACAGCGCTCATCGTAAGTGAGTACACCCCTGTATTATCAGTACATTATATATACAGCGCTCAGTATAAGTGAGTACACCCCCTGTATTTATCAGTACATTATATATACAGGGCTCAGTATAAGTGAGTACACCCCCTGTATTATCAGTACATTATATATACAGTGCTCAGTATAAGTGAGTACACCCCCTGTATTATCAGTACATTATATATACAGGGCTCAGTATAAGTGAGTACACCCCCTGTATTCTCAGGACATTATATATACAGCGTTCAGTATAAGTGAGTACACCCCTGTATTATCAGTACATTATATATACAGCGCTCAGTATAAGTGAGTACACCCCTGTATTATCAGTACATTATATATACAGCGCTCAGTATAAGTGAGTACACCCCTGTATTATCAGTACATTATATATACAGCGCTCAGTATAAGTGAGTACACCCCTGTATTATCAGTACATTATATATACAGCGCTCAGTATAAGTGAGTACATCCCTGTATTATCAGTACATTATAAATACAGGGCTCAATATAAGTGAGTACACCCCTGTATTATCAGTACATTATATATACAGCACTCAGTATAAGTGAGTACACCCCTGTATTATCAGTACATTATATATACAGTGCTCAGTATAAGTGAGTACACCGCTGTATTAACAGTACATTATATATACAGCGCTCAGTATAAGTGAGTACACCCCTGTATTATCAGTACATTATATATACAGCGCTCAGTATAAGTGAGTACATCCCCTGTATTATCCGTACATTATATATACAGGGCTCAGTATAAGTGAGTACACCCCTGTATTATCAGTACATTATATATACAGTGCTCAGTATAAGTGAGTACACCCCTGTATTATCAGTACATTATATATACAGTGCTCAGTATAAGTGAGTACACCCCTGTATTATCAGGACATTATATATACAGCGCTCAGTATAAGTGAGTACACCCCTGTATTATCAGTACATTATATATACAGGGCTCAGAATAAGTGAGTACACTCCTGTATTATCAGTACATTATATATACAGTGCTCAGTATAAGTGAGTACACCCCTGTATTATCAGTACATTATATATACAGGGCTCAGTATAAGTGAGAACACCCCTGTATTATCAGTACATTATATATACATTGCTCAGTATAAGTGAGTACACCCCTGTATTATCAGTACATTATATATACAGCGCTCAGCATTAGTGAGTACACCCGCCTGTATTCTCAGTACGTTATATATACAGGGCTCAGCGTAAGTGAGTACACCCCCTGTATTATCAGTACATTATAAATACAGCGCTCTGCGTAAGTGAGTACACCCCTGTATTCTCAGTACGTTATACATACAGCAATCAGTATAAGTGAGTACACCCCCCTGTATTCTCAGTACATTATATATACAGTGCTCTGCGTAAGTGAGTACATCCCCCTGTATTCTCAGTACATTATACATACAGCGATCGGAGTAAGTGAGTACACCCTCCTGTATTATCAGTACATTATATATACAGGGCTCAGTATAAGTGAGTACACCCCTGTATTATCAGTACATTATATATACAGGGCTCAGTACAAGTGAGTACACCCCTGTATTATCAGTACATTATATATACAGCGCTCAGTATAAGTGAGTACACCCCCCTGTATTATCAGTACATTATATATACAGTGCTCAGTATAAGTGAGTACACCCCCTGTATTAACAGTACATTATATATACAGCGCTCAGTATAAGTGAGTACACCCCCTGTATTATCAGTACATTATATATACAGCGCTCAGTATAAGTGAGTACACTCCTTGTATTCTCAGTACATTATATATACAGCGCTCAGTATATGTGAGTACACCCCCTGTATTATCAGTACATTATATATACAGCGCTCATCGTAAGTGAGTACACCCCCCTGTATTCTCAGTACATTATACATACAGCACTCAGCATAAGTGAATACACCCCTGTATTATCAGTACATTATATATACAGCGCTCAGTGTAAGTGAGTACACCCCCTGTATTCTCAGTATGTTATACATACAGCGCTCAGTATAAGTGAGTACACCCCCTGTATTATCAGTACATTATATATATAGCGCTCAGTATAAGTGAGTACACTCCTGTATTATCAGTACATTATATATACAGCGCTCAGTATAAGTGAGTACACCCCTGTATTTTCAGTACGTTATACACACAGGGCTCAGCGTAAGTGAGTACACCCCTGTATTATCAGTACATTATATATACAGCGCTCAGTATAAGTGAGCACACCCCTGTATTATCAGTACATTATATATACAGCGCTCAGTATAAGTGAGTACACCCCTGTATTATCAGTACATTATATATACAGTGCTCAGTATAAGTGAGTACACCCCTGTATTATCAGCACATTATATATACAGCGCTCAGCATAAGTGAGTACACCCCTGTATTATCAGTACATTATATATACAGCGCTCAGCATAAGTGAGTACACCCCTGTATAATCAGTACATTATATATACGGGGCTCAGTATAAGTGAGTACACCCCTCTATTATCAGTACATTATATATACAGGGCTCAGTATAAGTGAGTACATCCCCTGTATTATCAGTACATTATATATACAGCGCTCAGCATAAGTGAGTACACCCCTGTATAATCAGTACATTATATATACGGGGCTCAGTATAAGTGAGTACACCCCTCTATTATCAGTACATTATATATACAGGGCTCAGTATAAGTGAGTACATCCCCTGTATTATCAGTACATTATATATACAGCGCTCAGCATAAGTGAGTACACCCTTGTATTATCAGTACATTATATATACAGCGCTCAGTATAAGTGAGTACACCCCTGTATTATCAGTACATTATATATACAGCGCTCAGTATAAGTGAGTACACCCCCTGTATTATCAGTACATTATATATACAGGGCTCAGTATAAGTGAGTACACCCCCTGTATTCTCAGTACATTATATATACAGGGCTCAGTATAAGTGAGTACACCCCCTGTGTTATCAGTACATTATATATACAGCGCTCAGTATAAGTGAGTAAACCCCTGTATTATCAGTACATTATATATACAGAGCTCAGTATAAGTGAGTACACCCCTGTATTATCAGTACATTATATATACAGGGCTCAGTATAAGTGAGTACACCCCCTGTATTGTCAGTACATTATATATACAGTGCTCAGTGTAAGTGAGTACACCCCCTGTATTATCAGTACATTATATATACAGCGCTCAGTATAAGTGAGTACACCCCTGTATTATCAGTACATTATATATACAGGGCTCAGTATAAGTGAGTACACCCCTGTATTCTCAGTACGTTATACATACAGCGCTCAGTATAAGTGAGTACACCCCTGTATTATCAGTACATTATAAATACAGCGTTCAGTGTAAGTGAGCACACCCCTGTATTATCAGTACATTATATATACAGCGCTCAGTATAAGTGAGTACACCCCTGTATTATCAGTACATTATATATACAGGGCTCAGTATAAGTGAGTAAACCCCCCTGTATTCTCAGTACATTATATATACAGCGTTCAGTATAAGTGAGTACACCCCTGTATTATCAGTACATTATATATACAGCGCTCAGTATAAGTGAGTACACCCCTGTATTATCAGTACATTATATATACAGCGCTCAGTATAAGTGAGTACACCCCTGTATTATCAGTACATTATATATACAGCGCTCAGTAGAAGTGAGTACATCCCTGTATTATCAGTACATTATATATACAGGGCTCAGTATAAGTGAGTACACCCCTGTATTATCAGTACATTATATATACAGCGCTCAGTATAAGTGAGTACACCCCTGTATTATCAGTA
The DNA here is from genome assembly GCF_046119375.1 of Phyllobates terribilis. Lineage (NCBI taxonomy): Eukaryota > Metazoa > Chordata > Amphibia > Anura > Dendrobatidae > Phyllobates > Phyllobates terribilis. Next base: position 19,971,044 of record NW_027362766.1, read on the forward strand.
CATTATATATACAGTGCTCAGTATAAGTGAGTACACCCCTGTATTATCAGTACATTATATATACAGCGCTCAGTATAAGTGAGTACACCCCTGTATTATCAGTACATTATATATACAGCGCTCAGTATAAGTGAGTACATCCCCTGTATTATCCGTACATTATATATACAGGGCTCAGTATAAGTGAGTACACCCCTGTATTATCAGTACATTATATATACAGGGCTCAGTATAAGTGAGTACACCCCTGTATTATCAGTACATTATATATACAGTGCTCAGTATAAGTGAGTACACCCCTGTATTATCAGGACATTATATATACAGCGCTCAGTATAAGTGAGTACACCCCTGTATTATCAGTACATTATATATACAGGGCTCAGAATAAGTGAGTACACTCCTGTATTATCAGTACATTATATATACAGGGCTCAGTATAAGTGAGAACACCCCTGTATTATCAGTACATTATATATACATTGCTCAGTATAAGTGAGTACACCCCTGTATTATCAGTACATTATATATACAGGGCTCAGAATAAGTGAGTACACTCCTGTATTATCAGTACATTATATATACAGTGCTCAGTATAAGTGAGTACACCCCTGTATTATCAGTACATTATATATACAGGGCTCAGTATAAGTGAGTACACCCCTGTATTATCAGTACATTATATATACAGGGCTCAGTATAAGTGAGAACACCCCTGTATTATCAGTACATTATATATACATTGCTCAGTATAAGTGAGTACACCCCTGTATTATCAGTACATTATATATACAGCGCTCAGCATTAGTGAGTACACCCGCCTGTATTCTCAGTACGTTATATATACAGGGCTCAGCGTAAGTGAGTACACCCCCCTGTCTTATCAGTACATTATAAATACAGCGCTCTGCGTAAGTGAGTACACCCCTGTATTCTCAGTACGTTATACATACAGCAATCAGTATAAGTGAGTACACCCCCCTGTATTCTCAGTACATTATTTATACAGTGCTCTGCGTAAGTGAGTACATCACCCTGTATTCTCAGTACATTATACATACAGCGATCGGAGTAAGTGAGTACACCCTCCTGTATTATCAGTACATTATATATACAGGGCTCAGTATAAGTGAGTACACCCCTGTATTATCAGTACATTATATATACAGGGTTCGGTATAAGTGAGTACACCCCTGTATTATCAGTACATTATACATACAGCGCTCAGTATAAGTGAGTACACCCCTGTATTATCAGTACATTATATATACAGGGCTCAGTATAAGTGAGTACACCCCTATATTATCAGTACAGTATATATACAGGGCTCAGTATAAGTGAGTACACCCCTGTATTATCAGTACATTTTATATACAGGGTTCGGTATAAGTGAGTACACCCCTGTATTATCAGTACATTGTACATACAGCGCTCAGTATAAGTGAGTACACCCCTGTATTATCAGTACATTATATATACAGGGCTCAGTATAAGTGAGTACACCCCTGTATTATCAGTACATTATATATACAGCGCTCAGTATAAGTGAGTACACCCTCCTGTATTATCAGTACATTATATATACAGGGCTCAGTATAAGTGAGTACACCCCTGTATTATCAGTGCATTATATATACAGGGCTCAGTATAAGTGAGTACACCCCTGTATTATCAGTGCATTATATATACAGGGCTCAGTATAAGTGAGTACACCCCTGTATTATCAGTACATTATATATACAGGGCTCAGTATAAGTGAGTACTAGAGATGAGCGTTGTTCTACTCGAACTGTTCGCCAATCTCAAATTCGAGCTGTTTTGAGCGGTGTTCGAGCCGTTCGGCGAACACGAACAATTTGAGAAAAATTCGGCTGTTTGAGGTTATGTTCGATAACTGTTCGTGCACCAAAATCATAACTGGATTTTTTCTCAGTAATGATGAAAATTAATGTTAATACGCAGTTTGAGTGTACAGCGGGGTGGGGGGAGGGGCAGGGGATGGATCTCTGCAGGAACAATGAAGATCTCCATTTTTTTTTCTCTTTCCCGCATTTGCAGTGGGGAGGTGCAATCTGTCAGCCTATCAGCAGCGCACACATGGAGCGAAGTGCTTTTTTCACACAAGTAAGGGCATGTGTCATTGGCAGTGTATGTCACATGTCCTTGCCCTATAAGACCAAGCCATTTTCCCCGTCGCCACCATTTTCTCACTGCTGCAGCTGCGTGTTAGACGGCACCGCTGTTGCTGTGTGCGCTATACCTTGTTAATTTCAAGCCAATTTTCGCACAAATCTACAGATAGCTTGGGAGTAGGGAATAGTTGTGATTGCAGTCCTTTTAAGGACTAGGTTACAGCATTTCCTACGACTTTTATCAGGGAGGTCTGTGCTCTTAAATAGATAGGTTGTGGGAGTAAAGACTAATTGTAATTGGAGTCCTTTTCAGGACTAGGTTACATCAGTTCCTATCAGTTTTTGCCAGGCAGGTCTGTGCCAGTGCTGTGCAAGTTTTTTTCACAGCATTTGGCTGAATCTAGCAAAGCTAATCCTTTTTGGCCTATTGCAGAGTGTGTTAGTCAGTGGAGTAGCCTATCTGTGTTGCAAGATATAACACCTGTGTATAGAATACCAATTTTTTTACTGCACCTAGTGAAGTAAAATCTTTTGGGCATAGCATCATTCTATTAGTCCATCTATACTGACCTCCATCAGGTTGCAAATTGAATATAATTTTTTTCTGCATCTAGCTCTGAAAAAATATTGGGCTTCTAGCTGTGTGTGGGACTTGTTGTATTAGTCCATCTATACAGACCTTCATCAGGTTGCAAACTGAATATATTTTTTTCTGCATCTACCTCTGAAAAATTATTGGGCTTCTAGCTGTGTGTGGGACTTGTTGCATTAGTCCATCTATACTGACCTCCATCAGGTTGCAAACTGAATATATTTTTTTCTGTATCTACCTCTGAAAAAATATTGGGCTTCTAGCTGTGTGTGGGACTTGTTCTATTAGTCCATCTATACTGACCTCCATCAGGTTGCAAATTAAAAATAATTTTTTTCTGCATCTAGCTCTGAAAAAATATTTGGGCTTCTAGCAGTGTGTGGGACTTGGTCTATTAGTCCATCTATACTGACCTCCATCAGGTTGCAAATTAAAAATAATTTTTTTCTGCATCTAGCTCTGAAAAAATATTTGGGCTTCTAGCGGTGTGTGGGACTTGGTCTATTAGTCCATCTATACTGACCTCCATCAGGTTGCAAATTAAAAATAATTTTTTTCTGCATCTAGCTCTGAAAAAATATTTGGGCTTCTAGCAGTGTGTGGGACTTGGTCTATTAGTCCATCTATACTGACCTACATCAGGTTGCAAATTAAAAATAATTTTTTTCTGCATCTAGCTCTGAAAAAATATTTGGGCTTCTAGCGGTGTGTGGGACTTGGTCTATTAGTCCATCTATACTGACCTCCATCAGGTTGCAAATTAAAAATAATTTTTTTCTGCATCTAGCTCTGAAAAAATATTTGGGCTTCTAGCGGTGTGTGGGACTTGGTCTATTAGTCCATCTATACTGACCTCCATCAGGTTGCAAATTAAAAATAATTTTTTTCTGCATCTAGCTCTGAAAAAATATTTGGGCTTCTAGCAGTGTGTGGGACTTGGTCTATTAGTCCATCTATACTGACCTCCATCAGGTTGCAAATTAAAAATAATTTTTTTCTGCATCTAGCTCTGAAAAAATATTTGGGCTTCTAGCAGTGTGTGGGACTTGGTCTATTAGTCCATCTATACTGACCTCCATCAGGTTGCAAATTAAAAATAATTTTTTTCTTCATTTAGCTCTGAAAAAATATTTGGGCTTCTAGCAGTGTGTGGGACTTGTTCTGTTAGTCCTTCTATACTGACCTCCAGCAGGTTGCAAATTGAATATAATTTTTTTCTGCATCTAGCTCTGAAAAAATAGTTGGGCTTCTAGCGGTGTGTGGGACTTGGTCTATTAGTCCATCTATACTGACCTCCATCAGGTTGCAAATTAAAAATAATTTTTTTCTGCATCTAGCTCTGAAAAAATATTTGGGCTTCTAGCTGTGTGTGGGACTTGGTCTATTAGTCCATCTATACTGACCTCCATCAGGTTGCAAATTCAAAATAATTTTTTTCTGCATCTAACCCAGCCAATAGTTTTGGCCTAATACCACAGTTTGGCCACTCAGCTCTGCTCGGTTACCATCCATTGTTTTTTTGTGCAAACAACTCCAGAGTTGTGAATTAGTTAACCACCAAAATGAGTGGAAAAAGGCCTGCTGCTGGTGGAAAGGGGAATAGGCGTGTTGGGAAGGGGAAAAAAGGTTGTGTCCGTGGGGTAGGTGTTAAAGCAACAGTAACATCTGCAGAAGAAAGACCATCTTCCAGCCAAACTAAAATGTCTACTTCTTTTAGCGGACAATGTGATAAGATCCCTTTCTTACGGCCACGCCAATCGCTACAAATTCCAGATGAGGCACAAAAACAGCAGGTGCTTCAACGGATATCAAGTGCTCCTTTAAGTGGTCTCTCCTCCACATCAACTTCAACATCACAAATACTCCAGTCCTCAAAGGTGTCACCCAAATCGCACTTGCTTCCTCACAGCTCCCAAATCTCCAGCTGCCCGTCTGAGTATGAGGTAGAACAGATGGTTGAGTCTGCAGGGCTGTTTACTCATACTATAGCCTGGGAATCAGAGGTCGACTCCAGCGCTTCTGTGAATCCAGACGAGGAAATGATCTGCACTGATGCCCAGAATCTTTATGAGTCAGATCCAGGACCAGACGCAGAAGGTTCTGACCATAATGTAGACCCTCATTCCCAAACTGTAACTCCTGTTGGTGGAGACAATGAGGAAGACGATGATAAGACTCAAATACCTGATTGGAGCGACAACTTTAGTTTTTTGTCAGGGCAGGAACAGGTTGGCTCTGAGGACGACGGGTGTGATAACGCACAGGGTGATGATGATGAGGTCGGAGATCCCACTTACTGTCAACCCACAGTCAGCCAAGAGATGAGGTCAGCAGAGGAGGTGGAGGAAGATGCTAGTGACGACGAGGTCAGGTTGCGCCTTCCTGGACAGAGACGTAGTACTGGAAGCACGTCAACAACTGCATCCTCAAACACAACTCTGCCTCTCACCACAAGTCGTGGTGGCTCTTCAGGTCGCATGGGTGCTAAGCCTTGCATAGCCTGGGCATTTTTTCAGATCGATAAAGATGACCCAACTCGTGTTATCTGTAACATTTGTCAGCAAAAGCTAAGTAGAGGCCAAAAAATACATAGTTTGAGTACTTCATGCATGAACCGGCACATGGACATGAAGCATAAGTTGCAGTGGGAAGCTCAGTGTGCTACAATGCGGCCTAGCCGGCCGGGACAATCACCGTCTGCCATAGCTTGTGCATCCGCGGCCTCTTCATCCTCTGTGACTGGGGGGACAGCAGTCACACCTGTTTTGGGGCGCAGACCTGCCACCTCTTTACCCGCAACAGCCAGCGTGATTGGCAGGTCATCATTTTCTTTGGAGGTGGTAACACCAGCTGGTGTTGAGCGCTGTCCGACATCGATAGCACCACCTTTGGATCAAGGCAACCTAACATGTCCGCCTGCATCTTCCTCACAGACCGGCAGTTTGCCGGGGACACCCTTATCAACCCCGTCTAAGCACAATAGCCAGCCCTCGGTCCCTCAGATGTGGACAAGTAAAAGACCATTTCCTCCTAGCCATGAGAAAGCTAAGAGGTTGAATTTCACCATCTGCAAGCTCTTGGCTACAGAAATGCTGCCTTTCCGCCTGGTGGACACAGAGGATTTTCGAGACCTTATGTCCGTCGCAGTGCCCCAGTACCAGATGCCCAGTCGGCACTACTTCTCAAAGAAAGGTGTGCCTGCGCTCCACCAGCATGTCGCACACAACATCACCGCTTCTTTGAGAAACTCTGTGTGTGACAGGGTGCATTTCACCACAGACACTTGGACGAGTAGGCATGGACAGGGGCGTTACATGTCGCTGACTGGGCACTGGGTAACTATGGTGACAGCAGGACAAGGGGCTGCTGTCCAAGTCTTGCCGTCCCCACGAGTTGTGCGTCAATCCTCTTTATGTCAAAGTTCCTCCACTGCTTCTGCCTCCTCAACCTCCTCTCGGTCTTCCACCTGCACCCAAAGCCTGTCTGGTCATGCCACAAGCTTTCTAACTGCGCAGAAGGGATCCTGCACACCTCCTTACTATGCTGGCAGTAGGGCTCAACGTCATCAGGCGGTTTTTACATTGAAATGTCTGGGAAATGTGAGTCACACAGCTGAGGAGTTGTGGTCAGCTCTGGAGAACCAATTTCATGAATGGTTGTCTCCACTGGACCTGAAACCAGGGAAGGCCGTGTGCGACAATGCTGCAAACCTGGGTGCGGCCCTTCGCCGGGGCAATGTCACACACGTGCCTTGTATGGCTCACGTGTTGAACCTGGTTGTCCAGCAATTTTTAGCCCACTATCCCAGACTAGATGGCCTTCTGCAGAGGGCACGGTCGCTGTGTGCTCACTTCCGCCGTTCGCATCCCGCAGCTCAGCGACTTACATCTCTACAGAAGTCGTTGGGCCTGCCACTTCACCGGCTAAAATGCGATGTGCCTACCCGGTGGAATTCAACTCTGCACATGTTGCAGCGACTGTGGCAGCACCGACAAGCCCTGGTGCAATACGTTCTGACGTATAGCCTGGGCCAACGAGATTCAGAGGTGGGGCAAATCACGCTGGAGGAGTGGTCTCAGATCAGGGACCTATGCACCCTTCTGCACAGTTTTGAAATGGCGACGAAGATGTTTAGTGCTGACGATGCCATTATCAGCATGACTATTCCGGTGATTTACATGCTGGAGCACATGTTAAACAGAATTCGGAGTCAGGTGGTGGCACAAGAGGAGGTGGAGGAAGTAGAGGAGGAGGAGTTGTATGCGGAAGGGCTAACATCTGCAAGGTCCAGACGGTCGGCAGCACCAAGGCGGCAGGCATGTGAGGGTGGGGGAGATGGTTTTACCAGGGCGCATGGTAGCAGCCAAACTAGTGAGGAAGGTGCAGGAGCCCAGGAAGAAGTGGAGGACGAACTGATGGAAGACTCATCAGATGAGGGAGACCTTGATCACATTTCTGTTGTGCGAGGTTGGGGGGAGAGGACAGAGGAAGGAAGCATGATTGTTACCTCGCCACCAACACAACAGGGACTTGGTGCTCCTGGATGCGCAACACACATGAGTGCCTTCTTGCTGCACTACCTGCAACATGACCCTCGAATTGTGAGAATTAGAAATAATCCTGACTACTGGGTTGCCACACTGTTAGATCCCCGGTACAAAAGTAAATTTGCAGAAATTATTCCTGCCATAGAAAGGGATGCACGCATGCAGGAGTATCAGCAGAGACTGTTGCAGAATCTTACATGTGCTTTTCCACAAAATACCAGTGGTGCACGTAGTGAATCTCACAGTTCCAACTTGCCAACCGTGGGACCGTCAAGTGTTCAGCACTCAAACCGTAACAGAACCACAGTATCTGCTGGTAACATCAATTTTGCGGAATCATTTCACCACTTTTTTAGCCCATCCTTTGCAAGGCCACAGGAGACAAGAAGTCTGACACATAGTCAACACCTAGAGACGATGGTACAGGAGTATCTCCAAGTAAACATTGAAGCCACGACTGTGTCACTGGACCCTTGCTCTTTTTGGGCTTCCAATCTGGATAAATGGCCGGAGCTAGCCACTTACGCCTTGGAGATCTTGTCATGCCCCGCAGCCAGCGTTCTGTCTGAACGTGTGTTCAGCGCTGCTGGTGGTGTGCTGACAGATAAGCGCACGCGGCTCTCCACTGATAATGTAGACAGACTCACGTTCATAAAGATGAACAAATCATGGATCCGAAACGACTTTTCTACCCCTGTGTCATCCTGGGGAGAGTAAAAGCTTGATGATTGGTTAAAATCACCCTACCAACCGTTTTAAGCTTTCAAATTACTAATCATGTTTATCTGTATCTTGACTGGAAAATAATTTGGGCTTTGTAGCAGTGTGCAGCACTGATCCTATTAGGCCATCTATACTAAAGCTTCACCAGATTTAAAATTAAAAATAATTTTTAGCTGCATCTAGCCCGGAAAATAATTTTGGGGCTCCGAGATGCGCAAGGCACATAAGTGCCTTCTTGCTGCACTACCTGCAGCATGACCCTCATATTGTCAGAATTCGAAGTAATCATGACTACTGGGTTGCCACACTCTTAGATCCCCCAAACTTTTCGATCAACCTTTTCATTTTAATAAAGACCAAAAAAATGGTCATTTTTGAAATTATAAGCATTAGCAGGTTGTTAGAAACTGAAATCAAACAGTTTTCAACTCAAAACTTTATTCTAGGTGATGTTACATTTTCACATAGGACCCCTTGTTCGAAAGGAGCTTCTGAACTCTCTCGTCCATTGAATTTGTCAGGTTTTGGATGGTTTCTGCTTCAAATGTTTTGCATGAGGACAGAATACCCTCCCAGAGCTGTTGCTTAGATGTGAACTGCCTCCCGCCATCATAGACACTCCTTTTAATGATGCTCCAAAGGTTCTGAATGGGGTAGAGGTCAGGGGAGCATGGGGGTCACACCATAAGTTTGTCCCCTTTTATGCCCATATCAGCCAGAGATGCAGATGTTTTATGTGCAGCATGAGATGGTGCATTATCATGCAGAAAAATGATCTTGCTGTGAAATACACGGTTCTTCTTCTTGAACCATGGCAGGAAGTGCTGTTTGAGAAAATCCACATACATTATGGAGTTCATCTTTAGCGCCTTCAGGGATCCTAAAGGGGCCGACAATCTCTCTCCCCATGATTCCAGCCCAAAACATTACTCCACCTCCTCCTTGTTGGCGCTGTAGCCGTGTTTGCGTGGGGTGTCCATCAACCAGCCATCCTCCACTCCATCCATCTGGACCATCGAGCGCTGCACGGCACTCATCCGTGAACAAAACAGTTTTGAAATCAGTCTTCATGTAATGTTTGGCCCACTGGAGCCGTTTCTGCTTGTGTGAAGTGGATAGAGGAGGTCGACAGGATGGCGCATGCACAGCTGCAAACCTCTGAAGGACCCTGCATCTTGTTGTTCGGGGGACGTTGGAGGCACAAGCAGCTTCAAAAACTTGTCTGCTGCTATGACAAGGCTTTTTTGCCGCTGCTCTTTCAACCTGACGTAATTGCCTGTAGGAAAGAGTCCTCAATTTGCCCTTATCAGCACGCACACGTGTGTACTGTGAATCAGCTACATACTTCTTGATTGCCAGGACACTTCATCCTGATCATCGCACAATGTTGATTGTAGTCATGCCTTGACCTAAACACTCCACAATTTGTTGCTTCTCAGCAGCCGACACATCCTTTTTCTTTCCCATTTTGGCAGAAAATGTAGGCTGCTTAATAATGTGAGACAGCCTTCTTAAGTAGTCTTGCCTTTCATTGGACACACCTGCCAAACTAATTAGCACAGGTGTCTGCAATTGCTTACAGTGATATAAAGAGCCCTGACACACATCACCATCAATGAGTTTAACTGACAAACAAACAAATTCTTCCCTTATCACTCCTAAACACTTTTTGTATAATAATTTGGAACGCGGTGTACATGTGCTTTTCCACAAAACACCAGTGGTTCACGTAGTGAATCTTACAGTTCTAACTTGCCAACCGTGGTCTGTATGGAGTTGTTCAATAAAGGGCCCAAAATTAAGATAACATAGATGGGAGAGGTCTCTATGAATAGGAATTCCTAAGTATTTGATACCCTGTGAGGGCCAGGCAAAGGGAAAGTTGGACTGGATGGAATCCTATATGGATTTAGGGAGGGAGACATCGAGGGCCTCAGACTTCGCTGCATTGATTTTAAAATTTTACCATGTAACAAAGTGATCTATTTCAGCCATAACAGCATGGATGGATATATGTGATTGAGTGATATATACTAGGACATCATCAGCAAATAGAGAGCACTTGTACTCGGTGCCTCCCACCTCAATCCACCTAATATTGGGGTTATGGCGAATTGATGAGAGCAGGTGCTCCGTCACTAGGATGTATAAGAGAGGGGACAGAGGACATCCCTGCCTTGTCCCATTGGTGATTGTGAAAGGTGATGAAAATGTTCTGACGCACCCCCTGGGCCTTGGGACACCCGGAGCCGGACCCTTTTTGGTGGATGCTGGTGGTTGTAGTCTTCGTGGCGGCGACCCAGTTCCGTGGCTCAGGGCGGTCAAACCAGTGGCGGAACTATTTATGTGGTTTTCATGTTTAAATGTCCGACTACGCCACCCGTGGATTGCGGTCAGAGTGAACCGCCGCTACAGGGCAGACCACTGAGGCTGGTGTTGTGGGTGCAGCAGAGCGTAGCATAACTCCCCACGGGAGGAGTATAGCCTCAGGGCAGTGTATGCGGAGGATGGGGGTGATGGTGCAGGGCAGCAGCAGTAACGACACGGAGTCAGTGATGCAGTCCAGGGCCTTTACTCACAGTTCTTATTATCCAGACCACGTCTGCAGGTAACGGCTGCCCACGTCGTACTGTGCTCACCAGGTGAGGGGCTCAGACAACTCCCAGATAACTTTGGAGCGCTTCACAGGACCCCCTTTGTGTGTCCTTTGTCTGGCCTTTCTTACCAACACTTCTGTCCGGCTGCCTCGGGCCTCCTCTTGGTAAACTTGGCGCCAGTTTCCCTGACCCTATGTGGTGCCTTCCTAGCGGGTGTAGCGAGGGGCTGCGCCACATAAAATGTCAGAGCCTCCGGTTTCTAGCTGAGGGTCGTTTCCTGCCTCCACTAGTTCGGGGACCGGTCTCCCCCTTTGGCCTGACCCCTCCACGCAGGTGGATTCGGGCGTGCGGTGGCAACTCGCCCGTCCGCACCCCTGGGATCCCTTCATTCCTCGTTCCTGGAGCCTTCTCCGCTCCTCTTCCTTCCTTCTCCCTCTTCCAGGCCTGGGCCTCTGTTACTAGGCCCGCCTCCGGAGCAGAGCTCATGCAGAGCCCCTGCTCCCTGCCACTTCTGCTCAGACTTCTCTGCACTGAACTAAGATGGTGCCCACCTTTTATACTCCCTTCTCAATGCACCCAGGAACTGCTTCCTCCCTGCTCCTGCACTACAGGGTTCCCCTTCCTCAGTGTTCCCTCCCCCCACTCCAGCCAGGGACAGGGACTGTCGTGCCCATCTCAGGGGCATATTGGTCGCCCTGCCCCACGGCAATGTGGTGTAATGCATGCAGGTGTCGGGTCCTGATCCACACTCCATCCTTACCTGAGAGTGAGATATCACACCTCTGGGTGAGGTGCAATACGTCTTTAGCAACCGAGCCCTCAGGGTGCTACAGTTCCATTTATCTTCAGCCTAGGTGACGTATTGCGATACAGGGCCGTGATTTTGGCTATAAAAGGGTCCCCTAGACCCCTACCCCAAGCTTTTTAAGAGAATCATATATGGCGTGCCAGGAGACTCTATGGAATGCTTTCTCAGCATCCAACGAGAGTATCTAATTACAAATTTTTAACTGCATCTAGCCCAGGAAATACTTTGTGCCTAGTAGCAGTGTCTGCTAGTAAGCGGATTATCCCGGCTGTTAAGCAAGCTACACCACCTGTAGTTTAGACACTTAATTTTTTCAAAGGAAATGCTTCGGGACCATGGGATACTTAGTGAAGAGCATCAGGAGGCACGCCAAGGCATAGGGGCTGGGACTGGCAGTAGGATGCCTTGCGGTGGACAGCCGAGCTCGATCCTTATAAAAGCTTTTTAACTGCAGCAGCTTTAGTGAACGCTAACACGGAGGTGGCACGGGCAGGAGCGGACTGGCCGTGTCGGCTTCTCACTTTTTGGATTTTAGAAGGGCATGACATGCCTATATCTGTGTCTCCCCCTCCTTTTACTCCTCCACCTCTTTTCTTTTCGCATGACTATATGTACTTGTCACTTTTCCATGTGTTAGTTGTGTCTTCTGAGCAGTTTGTCAGCTTTTGGACACCTTTGAAGGTGTTTTCTATGTGTTTCTATGTGTTTTTGTTTGCCTGCCATTGGTTTTAACGGTGTTCGAAGGTGTTCGACGAACCGAATCGAACTCGAACACTACGGGGGTGGCTCAAAACTAGTGAGTACACCACTGTATTATCAGTACATTATATATACAGGGCTCAGTATAAGTGAGTACACCCCTCTGTATTATCAGTACATTATATATACAGCGCTCAGTATAAGTGAGTACACCCCTCTATTATCAGTACGTTATACATACAGCGCTCAGTGTAAGTGAGTACACCCCTGTATTCTCAGTACGTGATATATACAGCGCTCAGTGTAAGTGAGTACACCCCTGTATTATCAGTACATTATATATACAGTGCTCAGTATAAGTGAGTACACCCCCCTGTATTATCAGTACATTATATATACAGTGCTCAGTATAAGTGAGTACACCCCTGTATTATCAGCACAATATATATACAGGGCTCAGAATAAGTGAGTACACCCCTCTATTATCAGGACATTATATATACAGGGCTCAGTATAAGTGAGTACACCCCCTGTATTCTCAGTACGTTATATATACAGCGCTCAGCATAAGTGAGTACACCCCCCTGTATTCTCAGTACGTTATATATACAGCGCTCAGCATAAGTGAGTACACCCCCTGTATTTTCAGTACGTTATATATACAGGGCTCAGTATAAGTGAGTACACCCCCCTGTATTTTCAGTACGTTATACACACAGGGCTCAGCGTAAGTGAGTACACCCCCTGTATTTTCAGTACGTTATACACACAGGGCTCAGCGTAAGTGAGTACACCCCCCTGTATTATCAGTACATTATATATACAGCGCTCAGTATAAGTGAGTACACCCCCCTGTATTATCAGTACATTATATATACAGCGCTCAGTATAAGTGAGTACACTCCTTGTATTCTCAGTACATTATATATACAGTGCTCAGTATAAGTGAGTACACCCCTTGTATTCTCAGTACATTATATATACAGTGCTCAGTATAAGTGAGTACACCCCTGTATTATCAGTACATTATATATACAGCGCTCAGTATAAGTGAGTACACCCCCCTGTATTATCAGTACATTATATATACAGTGCTCAGTATAAGTGAGTACACCCCCTGTATTAACAGTACATTATATATACAGCGCTCAGTATAAGTGAGTACACCCCCTGTATTATCAGTACATTATATATACAGGGCTCAGTATAAGTGAGTACACCCCTGTATTATCAGTACATTATATATACAGGGCTCAGTGTAAGTGAGTACACCCTTGTATTATCAGTACATTATATATACAGCGCTCAGTATAAGTGAGTACACCCCTGTATTATCAGTACATTATATATACAGGGCTCAGTGTAAGTGAGTACACCCTTGTATTCTCAGTACATTATACATACAGCGCTGATCGTAAGTGAGTACACCCCCCTGTATTCTCAGTACATTATACATACAGCACTCAGCATAAGTGAATACACCCCTGTATTATCAGTACATTATATATACAGCGCTCAGTGTAAGTGAGTACACCCCCTGTATTCTCAGTATGTTATACATACAGCGCTCAGTATAACTGAGTACACCCCCTGTATTTTCAGTACGTTATACACACAGAGCTCAGCGTAAGTGAGTACACCCCTGTATTATCAGTACATTATATATACAGCGCTCAGTATAAGTGAGCACACCCCTGTATTATCAGTACATTATATATACAGCGCTCAGTATAAGTGAGTACACCCCTGTATTATCAGTACATTATATATACAGTGCTCAGTATAAGTGAGTACACCCCTGTATTATCAGCACATTATATATACAGCGCTCAGCATAAGTGAGTACACCCCTGTATTATCAGTACATTATATATACAGCGCTCATCGTAAGTGAGTACACCCCTGTATTATCAGTACATTATATATACAGGCCTCAGTATAAGTGAGTACACCCCTGTATTATCAGTACATTATATATACAGCGCTCAGTATAAGTGAGTACACCCCTGTATTATCAGTACATTATATATACAGCGCTCAGTATAAGTGAGTACACCCCTGTATTATCAGTACATTATATATACAGCGCTCAGTATAAGTGAGTACACCCCTGTATTCTCAGTACGTGATATATACAGCGCTCAGTGTAAGTGAGTACACCCCCCTGTATTCTCAGTACGTTATATATACAGTGCTCATCGTAAGTGAGTACACCCCCCTGTATTCTCAGTACGTTATATATACAGTGCTCATCGTAAGTGAGTACACCCCCCTGTCTTATCAGTACATTATATATACAGCGCTCTGCGTAAGTGAGTACATCCCCTGTATTCTCAGTACGTTATACATACAGCGATCAGTATAAGTGAGTACACCCCTGTATTATCAGTACATTATATATACAGTGCTCAGTATAAGTGAGTACACCCCTGTATTATCAGTACATTATATATACAGCGCTCAGTATAAGTGAGAACACCGCTGTATTATCAGTACATTATATATACAGCGCTCAGCATAAGTGAGTACACCCCTGTATTCTCAGTACGTTATACATACAGCGCTCAGTATAAGTGAGTACACCCCCATGTCTTATCAGTACATTATATATACAGCGCTCTGCGTAAGTGAGTACATCCCCTGTATTCTCAGTACGTTATACATACAGCGATCAGTATAAGTGAGTACACCCCCCTGTATTATCAGTACATTATATATACAGTGCTCAGTATAAGTGAGTACACCCCTGTATTATCAGTACATTATATATACAGCGCTCAGTATAAGTGAGTACACCCCTGTATTCTCAGTACATTATATATACAGTGCTCAGTATAAGTGAGTACACCCCTGTATTATCAGTACATTATATATACAGTGCTCAGTGTAAGTGAGTACACCCCTCTATTATCAGTACATTATATATACAGCGCTCAGTATAAGTGAGTACCCCCCTGTATTCTCAGTACATTATATATACAGTGCTCAGTATAAGTGAGTACACCCCTGTATTATCAGTACATTATATATACAGTGCTCAGTGTAAGTGAGTACACCCCTCTATTATCAGTACATTATATATACAGTGCTCAGTATAAGTGAGTACACCCCTCTATTATCAGTACATTATATATACAGTGCTCAGTGTAAGTGAGTACACCCCTGTATTCTCAGTACATTATATATACAGAGCTCAGTATAAGTGAGTACACCCCTGTATTATCAGTACATTATATATACAGTGCTCAGTATAAGTGAGTACCCCCCTGTATTCTCAGTACATTATATATACAGTGCTCAGTATAAGTGAGTACACCCCTGTATTATCAGTACATTATATATACAGTGCTCAGTGTAAGTGAGTACACCCCTCTATTATCAGTACATTATATATACAGTGCTCAGTATAAGTGAGTACACCCCTCTATTATCAGTACATTATATATACAGTGCTCAGTGTAAGTGAGTACACCCCTGTATTCTCAGTACATTATATATACAGAGCTCAGTATAAGTGAGTACACCCCTGTATTCTCAGTACATTATACATACAGCGCTCGGCGTAAGTGAGTACACCCTCCTGTATTATCAGTACATTATATATACAGGGCTCAGTATAAGTGAGTACACCCCTGTATTATCAGTACATTATATATACAGCGCTCAGTATAAGTGAGTACACCCCTGTATTATCAGAACATTATATATACAGGGTTCAGTATCAGTGAGTACACCCCTGTATTATCAGTACATTATATATACAGTGCTCAGTATAAGTGAGTACACCCCTGTATTATCAGTACATTATATATACAGAGCTCAGTATAAGTGAGTACACCCCTGTATTATCAGTACATTATATATACAGGGCTCAGCATAAGTGAGTACACCCCTATATTATCAGTACATTATATATACAGGGCTCAGTATAAGTGAGTACACCCCTGTATTATCAGTACATTATATATACCGCTCTCAGTATAAGTGAGTACACCCCTGTATTATCAGAACATTATATATACAGGGTTCAGTATAAGTGAGTACACCCCTCTATTATGAGTACATTATATATACAGTGCTCAGTATAAGTGAGTACACCCCTGTATTATCAGAACATTATATATACAGGGTTCAGTATAAGTGAGTACACCCCTGTATTATCAGTACATTATATATACAGTGCTCAGTATAAGTGAGTACACCCCTGTATTATCAGTACATTATATATACAGAGCTCAGTATAAGTGAGTACACCCCTGTATTATCAGTACATTATATATACAGAGCTCAGTATAAGTGAGTACACCCCTGTATTATCAGTACATTATATATACAGCTCTCAGTATAAGTGAGTACACCCCTGTATTATCAGAACATTATATATACAGGGTTCAGTATAAGTGAGTACACCCCTCTATTATCAGTACATTATATATACAGTGCTCAGTATAAGTGAGTACACCCCTGTATTATCAGAACATTATATATACAGGGTTCAGTATAAGTGAGTACACCCCTGTATTATCAGTACATTATATATACAGCGCTCAGTATAAGAGAGTACACCCCTGTATTATCAGTGCATTATATATACAGGGCTCAGCATAAGTGAGTACACCCCTATATTATCAGTACATTATATATACAGGGCTCAGTATAAGTGAGTACACCCCTGTATTATCAGTACATTATATATACAGCGCTCAGTATAAGTGAGTACACCCCTGTATTATCAGAACATTATATATACAGGGTTCAGTATAAGTGAGTACACCCCTGTATTATCATTACATTATATATACAGCTCTCAGTATAAGAGAGTACACCCCTGTATTATCAGTGCATTATATATACAGGGCTCAGCATAAGTGAGTACACCCCTATATTATCAGTACATTATATATACAGGGCTCAGTATAAGTGAGTACACCCCTGTATTATCAGTACATTATATATACAGCGCTCAGTATAAGTGAGTACACCCCTGTATTATCAGAACATTATATATACAGGGTTCAGCATAAGTGAGTACACCCCTGTATTATCAGTACATTATATATACAGCGCTCAGTATAAGTGAGTACACCCCTGTATTATCAGTACATTATATATACAGCGCTCAGTATAAGAGAGTACACCCCTGTATTATCAGTGCATTATATATACAGGGCTCAGCATAAGTGAGTACACCCCTATATTATCAGTACATTATATATACAGGGCTCAGTATAAGTGAGTACACCCCTGTATTATCAGTACATTATATATACAGCGCTCAGTATAAGTGAGTACACCCCTGTATTATCAGTACATTATATATACAGCGCTCAGTATAAGTGAGTACACCCCTGTATTATCAGTACATTATATATACAGCGATCAGTATAAGTGAGTACACCCCTCTATTATCAGTACATTATATATACAGTGCTCAGTATAAGTGAGTACACCCCTGTATTATCAGTACATTATATATACAGTGCTCAGTATAAGTGAGTACACCCCTCTATTATCAGTACATTATATATACAGGGCTCAGTATAAGTGAGTACACCCCCCTGTATTCTCAGTACATTATACATACAGCGCTCGGCGTAAGTGAGTACACCCTCCTGTATTATCAGTACATTATATATACAGGGCTCAGTATAAGTGAGTACACCCCTGTATTATCAGTACATCATATATACAGCGCTCAGTAAAAGTGAGTACACCCCTGTATTATCAGAACATTATATATACAGGGTTCGGTATAAGTGAGTACACCCCTGTATTATCAGTACATTATATATACAGTGCTCAGTATAAGTGAGTACACCCCTGTATTATCAGTACATTATATATACAGCGCTCAGTATAAGTGAGTACACCCCTGTATTGTCAGTACATTATATATACAGTGCTCAGTATAAGTGAGTACATCCCCTTTATTATCAGTACATTATATATACAGTGCTCAGTATAAGTGAGTACACCCCTGTATTATCAGTACATTATATATACAGTGCTCAGTATAAGTGAGTATACCCCTGTATTATCAGTACATTATATATACAGCGCTCAGTATAAGTGAGTACACCCCTGTATTATCAGTACATTATATATACAGCGCTCAGTATAAGTGAGTACACCGATGTATTATCAGTACATTATATATACAGGGCTCAGTATAAGTGAGTACACCCCTGTATTATCAGTACATTATATATACAGCGCTCAGTGTAAGTGAGTACACCCCTGTATTCTCAGTACGTTATATATACGGCGTTCAGCATAAGTGAGTACACCCCCCTGTATTCTCAGTACGTGATATATACAGTGCTCAGTGTAAGTGAGTACACCCCTGTATTCCCAGTACGTGATATATACAGGGCTCAGTATAAGTGAGTACACCCCTCTATTATCAGTACATTATATATACAGGGCTCAGTATAAGTGAGTACACCCCCTGTATTATCAGTACATTATATATACAGGGCTCAGTATAAGTGAGTACACCCCTGTATTATCAGAACATTATATATACAGCGCTCAGTGTAAGTGAGTACACCCCTGTATTATCAGTACATTATATATACAGCGCTCAGTGTAAGTGAGTACACCCCTCTGTATTATCAGTACATTATATATACAGAGCTCAGTATAAGTGAGTACACCCCTGTATTCTCAGTACGTTATATATACGGCGTTCAGCATAAGTGAGTACACCCCCCTGTATTCTCAGTACGTGATATATACAGGGCTCAGTATAAGTGAGTACACCCCTGTATTATCAGTACATTATATATACAGCGCTCAGTATAAGTGAGTACACCCCTGTATTCTCAGTACATTATATATACGGCGTTCAGCATAAGTGAGTACATCCCCCTGTATTCTCAGTACGTGATATATACAGGGCTCAGTGTAAGTGAGTACACCCCTGTATTCTCAGTACGTTATATATACGGCGTTCAGCATAAGTGAGTACACCCCCCTGTATTCTCAGTACGTGATATATACAGTGCTCAGTGTAAGTGAGTACACCCCTGTATTCTCAGTACATTATATATACAGCGCTCAGTATAAGTGAGTACATTCCTGTATTATCAGTGCACTATATATACAGAGCTCAGTATAAGTGAGTACACCCCTGTATTATCAGTACATTATATATACAGGGCTCAGTATAATTGAGTACACCCCCTGTATTATCAGTACATTATATATACAGGGCTCAGTATAAGTGAGGACACACCTGTATTATCAGTACATTATATATACAGGGCTCAGTATAAGTGAGTACACCCCCTGTATTATCAGTACATTATATATACAGGGCTCAGTATAAGTGAGTACACCCCTGTATTATCAGTACATTATATATACAGCTCTCAGTATAAGTGAGTACACCCCTGTATTATCAGTACATTATATATACAGCTCTCAGTATAAGTGAGTACACCCCCTGTATTATCAGTACATTATATATACAGCATTCAGTGTAAGTGAGTACACCCCTGTATTATCAGTACATTATATATACAGCGCTCAGTATAAGTGAGTACACCCCTGTATTATCAGTACATTATATATACAGCGCTCAGTATAAGTGAGTACAACCCTGTATTATCAGTACATTATATATACAGTGCTCAGTATAAGTGAGTACACCCCTGTATTATCAGTACATTATATATACAGCGCTCAGTATAAGTGAGTACACCCCTGTATTATCAGTACATTATATATACAGCGCTCAGTATAAGTGAGTACAACCCTGTATTATCAGTACATTATATATACAGCGCTCAGTATAAGTGAGTACACCCCTGTATTATCAGTACATTATATATACAGGGCTCAGTATAAGTGAGTACACCCCTGTATTATCAGTACATTATATATACAGTGCTCAGTATAAGTGAGTACACCCCTCTATTATCAGTACATTATATATACAGGGCTCAGTATAAGTGAGTACACCCCCCTGTATTCTCAGTACATTATACATACAGCGCTCGGCGTAAGTGAGTACACCCTCCTGTATTATCAGTACATTATATATACAGGGCTCAGTATAAGTGAGTACACCCCTGTATTATCAGTACATCATATATACAGCGCTCAGTATAAGTGAGTACACCCCTGTATTATCAGAACATTATATATACAGGGTTCAGTGTAAGTGAGTACACCCCTGTATTATCAGTACATTATATATACAGTGCTCAGTATAAGTGAGTACACCCCTGTATTATCAGTACATTATATATACAGCGCTCAGTATAAGTGAGTACACCCCTGTATTATCAGTACATTATATATACAGTGCTCAGTATAAGTGAGTACATCCCCTGTATTATCAGTACATTATATATACAGTGCTCAGTATAAGTGAGTACACCCCTGTATTATCAGTACATTATATATACAGTGCTCAGTATAAGTGAGTACACCCCTGTATTATCAGTACATTATATATACAGCGCTCAGTATAAGTGAGTACACCCCTGTATTATCAGAACATTATATATACAGGGTTCAGTATAAGTGAGTACACCCCTGTATTATCAGTACATTATATATACAGTGCTCAGTATAAGTGAGTACACCCCTGTATTATCAGTACATCATATATACAGCGCTCAGTATAAGTGAGTACACCCCTGTATTATCAGAACATTATATATACAGGGTTCAGTATAAGTGAGTACACCCCTGTATTATCAGTACATTATATATACAGTGCTCAGTATAAGTGAGTACACCCCTGTATTATCAGTACATTATATATACAGCGCTCAGTATAAGTGAGTACACCCCTGTATTATCAGTACATTATATATACAGTGCTCAGTATAAGTGAGTACATCCCCTCTATTATCAGTACATTATATATACAGCGCTCAGTATAAGTGAGTACACCCCTGTATTATCAGTACATTATATATACAGCGCTCAGTATAAGTGAGTACACCCCTGTATTATCAGTACATTATATATACAGCGCTCAGTATAAGTGAGTACACCCCTGTATTATCAGTACATTATATATACAGCGCTCAGTATAAGTGAGTACACCGATGTATTATCAGTACATTATATATACAGGGCTCAGTATAAGTGAGTACACCCCTGTATTATCAGTACATTATATATACAGCGCTCAGTGTAAGTGAGTACACCCCTGTATTCTCAGTACGTTATATATACGGCGTTCAGCATAAGTGAGTACACCCCCCTGTATTCTCAGTACGTGATATATACAGTGCTCAGTGTAAGTGAGTACACCCCTGTATTCTCAGTACGTGATATATACAGCGCTCAGTATAAGTGAGTACACCCCTCTATTATCAGTACATTATATATACAGGGCTCAGTATAAGTGAGTACACCCCCTGTATTATCAGTACATTATATATACAGGGCTCAGTATAAGTGAGTACACCCCTGTATTATCAGAACATTATATATACAGCGCTCAGTATAAGTGAGTACACCCCTGTTTTATCAGTACATTATATATACAGCGCTCAGTGTAAGTGAGTACACCCCTGTATTCTCAGTACGTTATATATACGGCGTTCAGCATAAGTGAGTACACCCCCCTGTATTCTCAGTACGTAATATATACAGTGCTCAGTGTAAGTGAGTACACCCCTGTATTCTCAGTACGTGATATATACAGCGCTCAGTATAAGTGAGTACACCCCTCTATTATCAGTACATTATATATACAGGGCTCAGTATAAGTGAGTACACCCCCTGTATTATCAGTACATTATATATACAGGGCTCAGTATAAGTGAGTACAACCCTGTATTATCAGAACATTATATATACAGCGCTCAGTGTAAGTGAGTACACCCCTGTATTATCAGTGCATTATATATACAGCGCTCAATATAAGTGAGTACACCCCTGTATTATCAGGATATTATATATACAGCGCTCAGTATAAGTGAGTACACCCCTGTATTATCAGTACATTATATATACAGCGCTCAGTATAAGTGAGTACACCCCTGTATTATCAGTACATTATATATACAGAGCTCAGTGTAAGTGAGTACACCCCTCTGTATTATCAGTACATTATATATACAGAGCTCAGTATAAGTGAGTACACCCCTGTATTCTCAGTACGTTATATATACGGCGTTCAGCATAAGTGAGTACACCCCCCTGTATTCTCAGTACGTGATATATACAGGGCTCAGTATAAGTGAGTACACCCCTGTATTATCAGTACATTATATATACAGCGCTCAGTATAAGTGAGTACACCCCTATATTCTCAGTACATTATATATACGGCGTTCAGCATAAGTGAGTACACCCCCCTGTATTCTCAGTACGTGATATATACAGGGCTCAGTGTAAGTGAGTACACCCCTGTATTCTCAGTACATTATATATACAGCGCTCAGTATAAGTGAGTACATTCCTGTATTATCAGTGCATTATATATACAGGGCTCAGTATAAGTGAGTACACCCCCTGTATTATCAGTACATTATATATACAGGGCTCAGTATAAGTGAGGACACACCTGTATTATCAGTACATTATATATACAGGGCTCAGTATAAGTGAGTACACCCCCTGTATTATCAGTACATTATATATACAGGGCTCAGTATAAGTGAGTACACCTCTGTATTATCAGTACATTATATATACAGCTCTCAGTATAAGTGAGTACACCCCTGTATTATCAGTACATTATATATACAGTGCTCAGTATAAGTGAGTACACCCCTGTATTATCAGTACATTATATATACAGCGCTCAGTATAAGTGAGTACACCCCTGTATTATCAGTACATTATATATACAGTGCTCAGTATAAGTGAGTACACCCCTCTATTATCAGTACATTATATATACAGGGCTCAGTATAAGTGAGTACACCCCCTGTATTATCAGTACATTATATATACAGGGCTCAGTATAAGTGAGTACACCCCCTGTATTGTCAGTACGTGATATATACAGCGCTCAGTATAAGTGAGTACACCCCTGTATTATCATAACATTATATATACAGTGCTCAGTATAAGTGAGTACACCCCTGTATTATCAGTACATTATATATACAGCGCTCAGTATAAGTGAGTACACCCCTGTATTATCAGTACATTATATTTACAGCGCTCAGTATAAGTGAGTACACCCCTGTATTATCAGTACATTATATATACAGCGCTCAGTATAAGTGAGTACACCCCTGTATTATCAGTACATTATATTTACAGCGCTCAGTATAAGTGAGTACACCCCTGTATTATCAGTACATTATATATACAGCGCTCAGTATAAGTGAGTACACCCCTGTATTTTCAGTACATTATATATACAGTGCTCAGTATAAGTGAGTACACCCCTGTATTATCAGAACATTATATATACAGGGCTCAGCATAAGTGAGTACATCCCTATATTATCAGTACATTATATATACAGGGCTCAGTATAAGTGAGTACACCCCTGTATTATCAGTACATTATATATACAGCTCTCAGTATAAGTGAGTACACCCCTGTATTATCAGAACATTATATATACAGGGTTCAGTATAAGTGAGTACACCCCTCTATTATCAGTACATTATATATACAGTGCTCAGTATAAGTGAGTACACCCCTGTATTATCAGTACATTATATATACAGGGCTCAGTATAAGTGAGTACACCCCTCTGTATTATCAGTACATTATATATACAGCGCTCAGTATAAGTGAGTACACCCCTCTATTATCAGTACGTTATACATACAGCGCTCAGTGTAAGTGAGTACACCCCTGTATTCTCAGTACGTGATATATACAGCGCTCAGTGTAAGTGAGTACACCCCTGTATTATCAGTACATTATATATACAGTGCTCAGTATAAGTGAGTACACCCCCCTGTATTATCAGTACATTATATATACAGTGCTCAGTATAAGTGAGTACACCCCTGTATTATCAGCACAATATATATACAGGGCTCAGAATAAGTGAGTACACCCCTCTATTATCAGGACATTATATATACAGGGCTCAGCATAAGTGAGTACACCCCCTGTATTCTCAGTACGTTATATATACAGCGCTCAGCATAAGTGAGTACACCCCCCTGTATTCTCAGTACGTTATATATACAGCGCTCAGCATAAGTGAGTACACCCCCTGTATTTTCAGTACGTTATATATACAGGGCTCAGTATAAGTGAGTACACCCCCCTGTATTTTCAGTACGTTATACACACAGGGCTCAGCGTAAGTGAGTACACCCCCTGTATTTTCAGTACGTTATACACACAGGGCTCAGCGTAAGTGAGTACACCCCCCTGTATTATCAGTACATTATATATACAGCGCTCAGTATAAGTGAGTACACCCCCCTGTATTATCAGTACATTATATATACAGTGCTCAGTATAAGTGAGTACACTCCTTGTATTCTCAGTACATTATATATACAGGGCTCAGTATAAGTGAGTACACCCCTGTATTATCAGTACATTATATATACAGGGCTCAGTATAAGTGAGTACACCCCTGTATTATCAGTAAATTATATATACAGCGCTCAGTATAAGTGAGTACACCCCTTGTATTCTCAGTACATTATATATACAGTGCTCAGTATAAGTGAGTACACCCCTGTATTATCAGTACATTATATATACAGGGCTCAGTACAAGTGAGTACACCCCTGTATTATCAGTACATTATATATACAGCGCTCAGTATAAGTGAGTACACCCCCCTGTATTATCAGTACATTATATATACAGTGCTCAGTATAAGTGAGTACACCCCCTGTATTAACAGTACATTATATATACAGCGCTCAGTATAAGTGAGTACACCCCCTGTATTATCAGTACATTATATATACAGGGCTCAGTATATGTGAGTACACCCCTGTATTATCAGTACATTATATATACAGGGCTCAGTGTAAGTGAGTACACCCCCTGTATTATCAGTACATTATATATACAGCGCTCAGTATAAGTGAGTACACTCCTTGTATTCTCAGTACATTATACATACAGCGCTCATCGTAAGTGAGTACACCCCTGTATTATCAGTACATTATATATACAGCGCTCAGTGTAAGTGAGTACACCCCCTGTATTATCAGTACATTATATATACAGTGCTCAGTATAAGTGAGTACACCCCCCTGTATTCTCAGTACATTATACATACAGCACTCAGCATAAGTGAATACACCCCTGTATTATCAGTACATTATATATACAGCGCTCAGTGTAAGTGAGTACACCCCCTGTATTCTCAGTATGTTATACATACAGCGCTCAGTATAAGTGAGTACACCCCCTGTATTTTCAGTACGTTATACACACAGGGCTCAGCGTAAGTGAGTACACCCCTGTATTATCAGTACATTATATATACAGTGCTCAGTATAAGTGAGCACACCCCTGTATTATCAGTACATTATATATACAGCGCTCAGTATAAGTGAGTACACCCCTGTATTATCAGTACATTATATATACAGTGCTCAGTATAAGTGAGTACACCCCTGTATTATCAGCACATTATATATACAGCGCTCAGCATAAGTGAGTACACCCCTGTATTATCAGTACATTATATATACAGCGCTCATCGTAAGTGAGTACACCCCTGTATTATCAGTACATTATATATACAGGCCTCAGTATAAGTGAGTACACCCCTGTATTATCAGTACATTATATATACAGCGCTCAGTATAAGTGAGTACACCCCTGTATTATCAGAACATTATATATACAGGGTTCAGTATAAGTGAGTACACCCCTGTATTATCAGTACATTATATATACAGCGCTCAATATCAGTGAGTACATCCCTGTATTATCAGTACATTATATATACAGAGCTCAGTATAAGTGAGTACACCCCTATATTATCAGTACATTATATATACAGCGCTCAGTATAAGTGAGTACACCCCTGTATTATCAGTACATTATATATACAGCTCTCAGTATAAGTGAGTACACCCCCCTGTATTCTCTACATTATACATACAGCGCTCGGCGTAAGTGAGTACACCCCTGTATTATCAGTACATTATATATACAGCGCTCAGTATAAGTGAGTACACCCCTGTATTATCAGAACATTATATATACAGGGTTCAGTATAAGTGAGTACACCCCTGTATTATCAGTACATTATATATACAGTGCTCAGTATAAGTGAGTACACCCCTGTATTATCAGTACATTATATATACAGCGCTCAGTATAAGTGAGTACACCCCTGTATTATCAGTACATTATATATACAGCGCTCAGTATAAGTGAGTACACCCCTGTATTATCAGCACATTATATATACAGCGCTCAGCATAAGTGAGTACACCCCTGTATTATCAGTACATTATATATACAGCGCTCATCGTAAGTGAGTACACCCCTGTATTATCAGTACATTATATATACAGGCCTCAGTATAAGTGAGTACACTCCTGTATTATCAGTACATTATATATACAGTGCTCAGTATAAGTGAGTACACCCCTGTATTATCAGTACATTATATATACAGTGCTCAGTATAAGTGAGTACACCCCTCTATTATCAGTACATTATATATACAGGGCTCAGTATAAGTGAGTACACCCCCCTGTATTCTCAGTACATTATACATACAGCGCTCGGCGTAAGTGAGTACACCCTCCTGTATTATCAGTACATTATATATACAGGGCTCAGTATAAGTGAGTACACCCCTGTATTATCAGTACATCATATATACAGCGCTCAGTATAAGTGAGTACACCCCTGTATTATCAGAACATTATATATACAGGGTTCAGTATAAGTGAGTACACCCCTGTATTATCAGTACATTATATATACAGTGCTCAGTATAAGTGAGTACATCCCCTGTATAATCAGTACATTATATATACAGCGCTCAGTATAAGTGAGTACACCCCTGTATTATCAGTACATTATATATACAGTGCTCAGTATAAGTGAGTACATCCCCTGTATAATCAGTACATTATATATACAGCGCTCAGTATAAGTGAGTACACCCCTGTATTATCAGTACATTATATATACAGTGCTCAGTATAAGTGAGTACATCCCCTGTATTATCAGTACATTATATATACAGTGCTCAGTATAAGTGAGTACACCCCTGTATTATCAGTACATTATATGTACAGTGCTCAGTATAAGTGAGTACACCCCTGTATTATCAGTACATTATATATACAGCGCTCAGTATAAGTGAGTACACCCCTGTATTATCAGTACATTATATATACAGCGCTCAGTATAAGTGAGTACACCGATGTATTATCAGTACATTATATATACAGGGCTCAGTATAAGTGAGTACACCCCTGTATTATCAGTACATTATATATACAGCGCTCAGTGTAAGTGAGTACACCCATGTATTCTCAGTACGTTATATATACGGCGTTCAGCATAAGTGAGTACACCCCCCTGTATTCTCAGTACGTGATATATACAGTGCTCAGTGTAAGTGAATACACCCCTGTATTCTCAGTACGTGATATATACAGCGCTCAGTATAAGTGAGTACACCCCTCTATTATCAGTACATTATATATACAGGGCTCAGTATAAGTGAGTACACCCCCTGTATTATCAGTACATTATATATACAGGGCTCAGTATAAGTGAGTACACCCCTGTATTATCAGAACATTATATATACAGCGCTCAGTGTAAGTGAGTACACCCCTGTATTATCAGTACATTATATATACAGCGCTCAGTGTAAGTGAGTACACCCCTGTATTATCAGTACATTATATATACAGAGCTCAGTATAAGTGAGTACACCCCTCTGTATTATCAGTACATTATATATACAGAGCTCAGTATAAGTGAGTACACCCCTGTATTCTCAGTACGTTATATATACGGCGTTCAGCATAAGTGAGTACACCCCCCTGTATTCTCAGTACGTGATATATACAGGGCTCAGTATAAGTGAGTACACCCCTGTATTATCAGTACATTATATATACAGCGCTCAGTATAAGTGAGTACACCCCTGTATTCTCAGTACATTATATATACGGCGTTCAGCATAAGTGAGTACACCCCCCTGTATTCTCAGTACGTGATATATACAGGGCTCAGTGTAAGTGAGTACACCCCTGTATTCTCAGTACGTTATATATACGGCATTCAGCATAAGTGAGTACACCCCCCTGTATTCTCAGTACGTGATATATACAGTGCTCAGTGTAAGTGAGTACACCCCTGTATTCTCAGTACGTGATATATACAGGGCTCAGTGTAAGTGAGTACACCCCTGTATTCTCAGTACGTTATATATACGGCATTCAGCATAAGTGAGTACACCCCCCTGTATTCTCAGTACGTGATATATACAGTGCTCAGCATAAGTGAGTACACCCCTGTATTCTCAGTACATTATATATACAGAGCTCAGTATAAGTGAGTACACCCCTGTATTATCAGTACATTATATATACAGCGCTCAGTATAAGTGAGTACATTCCTGTATTATCAGTACATTATATATACAGGGCTCAGTATAAGTGAGTACACCCCCTGTATTATCAGTACATTATATATACAGGGCTCAGTATAAGTGAGTACACCCCTGTATTATCAGAACATTATATATACAGCGCTCAGTGTAAGTGAGTACACCCCTGTTTTATCAGTACATTATATATACAGCGCTCAGTGTAAGTGAGTACACCCCTGTATTCTCAGTACGTTATATATACGGCGTTCAGCATAAGTGAGTACACCCCCCTGTATTCTCAGTACGTGATATATACAGTGCTCAGTGTAAGTGAGTACACCCCTGTATTCTCAGTACGTGATATATACAGCGCTCAGTATAAGTGAGTACACCCCTCTATTATCAGTACATTATATATACAGGGCTCAGTATAAGTGAGTACACCCCCTGTATTATCAGTACATTATATATACAGGGCTCAGTATAAGTGAGTACACCCCTGTATTATCAGAACATTATATATACAGCGCTCAGTGTAAGTGAGTACACCCCTGTATTATCAGTGCATTATATATACAGCGCTCAATATAAGTGAGTACACCCCTGTATTATCAGGATATTATATATACAGCGCTCAGTATAAGTGAGTACACCCCTGTATTATCAGTACATTATATATACAGCGCTCAGTATAAGTGAGTACACCCCTGTATTATCAGTACATTATATAAACAGCGCTCAGTGTAAGTGAGTACACCCCTCTGTATTATCAGTATATTATATATACAGAGCTCAGTATAAGTGAGTACACCCCTGTATTATCAGTACATTATATATACAGGCCTCAGTATAAGTGAGTACACCCCTATATTATCAGTACATTATATATACAGCGCTCAGTATAAGTGAGTACACCCCTGTATTATCAGTACATTATATATACAGCGCTCAGTATAAGTGAGTACACCCCTGTATTATCAGTACATTATATATACAGCGCTCAGTATAAGTGAGTACACCCCTGTATTCTCAGTACGTGATATATACAGCGCTCAGTGTAAGTGAGTACACCCCCCTGTATTCTCAGTACGTTATATATACAGTGCTCATCGTAAGTGAGTACACCCCCCTGTATTCTCAGTACGTTATATATACAGTGCTCATCGTAAGTGAGTACACCCCCCTGTCTTATCAGTACATTATATATACAGCGCTCTGCGTAAGTGAGTACATCCCCTGTATTCTCAGTACGTTATACATACAGCGATCAGTATAAGTGAGTACACCCCTGTATTATCAGAACATTATATATACAGTGCTCAGTATAAGTGAGTACACCCCTGTATTATCAGTACATTATATATACAGCGCTCAGTATAAGTGAGAACACCGCTGTATTATCAGTACATTATATATACAGCGCTCAGCATAAGTGAGTACACCCCTGTATTCTCAGTACGTTATACATACAGCGCTCAGTATAAGTGAGTACACCCCCATGTCTTATCAGTACATTATATATACAGCGCTCTGCGTAAGTGAGTACATCCCCTGTATTCTCAGTACGATATACATACAGCGATCAGTATAAGTGAGTACACCCCCCTGTATTCTCAGTACATTATATATACAGTGCTCAGTATAAGTGAGTACACCCCTGTATTATCAGTACATTATATATACAGTGCTCAGTGTAAGTGAGTACACCCCTCTATTATCAGTACATTATATATACAGTGCTCAGTATAAGTGAGTACACTCCTCTATTATCAGTACATTATATATACAGTACTCAGTGTAAGTGAGTACACCCCTGTATTCTCAGTACATTATATATACAGAGCTCAGTATAAGTGAGTACACCCCTGTATTATCAGTACATTATATATACAGTGCTCAGTATAAGTGAGTACCCCCCTGTATTCTCAGTACATTATATATACAGTGCTCAGTATAAGTGAGTACACCCCTGTATTATCAGTACATTATATACACAGCGCTCAGTATAAGTGAGTACACCCCTGTATTATCAGTGCATTATATATACAGGGCTCAGTGTAAGTGAGTACACCCCTGTATTATCAGTACATTATATATACAGCGCTCAGTATAAGTGAGTACACCCATGTATTATCAGTACATTATATATACAGAGCTCAGTATAAGTGAGTACACCCCTGTATTATCAGTACATTATATATACAGTGCTCAGTGTAAGTGAGTACACCCCTCTATTATCAGTACATTATATATACAGTGCTCAGTATAAGTGAGTACACCCCTCTATTATCAGTACATTATATATACAGTGCTCAGTGTAAGTGAGTACACCCCTGTATTCTCAGTACATTATATATACAGAGCTCAGTATAAGTGAGTACACCCCCCTGTATTCTCAGTACATTATACATACAGCGCTCGGCGTAAGTGAGTACACCCTCCTGTATTATCAGTACATTATATATACAGGGCTCAGTATAAGTGAGTACACCCCTGTATTATCAGTACATTATATATACAGCGCTCAGTATAAGTGAGTACACCCCTGTATTATCAGAACATTATATATACAGGGTTCAGTATAAGTGAGTACACCCCTGTATTATCAGATCATTATATATACAGTGCTCAGTATAAGTGAGTACACCCCTGTATTATCAGTACATTATATATACAGAGCTCAGTATAAGTGAGTACACCCCTGTATTATCAGTACATTATACATACAGGGCTCAGCATAAGTGAGTACACCCCTATATTATCAGTACATTATATATACAGGGCTCAGTATAAGTGAGTACACCCCTGTATTATCAGTACATTATATATACAGCTCTCAGTATAAGTGAGTACACCCCTGTATTATCAGAACATTATATATACAGGGTTCAGTATAAGTGAGTACACCCCTCTATTATCAGTACATTATATATACAGTGCTCAGTATAAGTGAGTACACCCCTGTATTATCAGAACATTATATATACAGGGTTCAGTATAAGTGAGTACACCCCTGTATTATCAGTACATTATATATACAGTGCTCAGTATAAGTGAGTACACCCCTGTATTATCAGTACATTATATATACAGAGCTCAGTATAAGTGAGTACACCCCTGTATTATCAGTACATTATATATACAGAGCTCAGTATAAGTGAGTACACCCCTGTATTATCAGTACATTATATATACAGTTCTCAGTATAAGTGAGTACACCCCTGTATTATCAGAACATTATATATACAGGGTTCAGTATAAGTGAGTACACCCCTCTATTATCAGTACATTATATATACAGTGCTCAGTATAAGTGAGTACACCCCTGTATTATCAGAACATTATATATACAGGGTTCAGTATAAGTGAGTACACCCCTGTATTATCAGTACATTATATATACAGCGCTCAGTATAAGTGAGTACACCCCTGTATTATCAGTACATTATATATACAGCGCTCAGTATAAGAGAGTACACCCCTGTATTATCAGTACATTATATATACAGGGCTCAGCATAAGTGAGTACACCCCTATATTATCAGTACATTATATATACAGGGCTCAGTATAAGTGAGTACACTCCTGTATTATCAGTACATTATATATACAGCGCTCAGTATAAGTGAGTACACCCCTGTATTATCAGAACATTATATATACAGGGTTCAGTATAAGTGAGTACACCCCTGTATTATCAGTACATTATATATACAGCTCTCAGTATAAGTGAGTACACCCCCCTGTATTCTCAGTACATTATACATACAGCGCTCGGCGTAAGTGAGTACACCCCTGTATTATCAGTACATTATATATACAGCGCTCAGTATAAGTGAGTACACCCCTGTATTATCAGAACATTATATATACAGGGTTCAGTATAAGTGAGTACACCCCTGTATTATCAGTACATTATATATACAGTGCTCAGTATAAGTGAGTACACCCCTGTATTATCAGTACATTATATATACAGGTCTCAGTATAAGTGAGTACACCCCTGTATTATCAGTACATTATATATACAGCGCTCAGTATAAGTGAGTACACCCCTGTATTATCAGTACATTATATATACAGCGCTCAGTATAAGTGAGTACACCCATGTATTATCAGTACATTATATATACAGTGCTCAGTATAAGTGAGTACACCCCTGTATTATCAGTACATTATATATACAGTGCTCAGTATAAGTGAGTACACCCCTCT
Source organism: Phyllobates terribilis (assembly GCF_046119375.1). Lineage (NCBI taxonomy): Eukaryota > Metazoa > Chordata > Amphibia > Anura > Dendrobatidae > Phyllobates > Phyllobates terribilis. The sequence continues at coordinate 20,003,843 of NW_027362766.1, forward strand.
ATTATCAGTACATTATATATACAGGGCTCAGTATAAGTGAGTACACCCCCCTGTATTCTCAGTACATTATACATACAGCGCTCTTCGTAAGTGAGTACACCCTCCTGTATTATCAGTACATTATATATACAGGGCTCAGTATAAGTGAGTACACCCCTGTATTATCAGTACATCATATATACAGCGCTCAGTATAAGTGAGTACACCCCTGTATTATCAGAACATTATATATACAGGGTTCAGTATAAGTGAGTACACCCCTGTATTATCAGTACATTATATATACAGTGCTCAGTATAAGTGAGTACACCCCTGTATTATCAGTACATTATATATACAGCGCTCAGTATAAGTGAGTACACCCCTGTATTATCAGTACATTATATATACAGTGCTCAGTATAAGTGAGTACATCCCCTGTATTATCAGTACATTATATATACAGTGCTCAGTATAAGTGAGTACACCCCTGTATTATCAGTACATTATATGTACAGTGCTCAGTATAAGTGAGTACACCCCTGTATTATCAGTACATTATATATACAGCGCTCAGTATAAGTGAGTACACCCCTGTATTATCAGTACATTATATATACAGCGCTCAGTATAAGTGAGTACACCGATGTATTATCAGTACATTATATATACAGGGCTCAGTATAAGTGAGTACACCCCTGTATTATCAGTACATTATATATACAGCGCTCAGTGTAAGTGAGTACACCCCTGTATTCTCAGTACGTTATATATACAGTGCTCAGTATAAGTGAGTACACCCCCCTGTATTCTCAGTACGTGATATATACAGTGCTCAGTGTAAGTGAGTACACCCCTGTATTCTCAGTACGTGATATATACAGCGCTCAGTATAAGTGAGTACACCCCTCTATTATCAGTACATTATATATACAGGGCTCAGTATAAGTGAGTACACCCCCTGTATTATCAGTACATTATATATACAGGGCTCAGTATAAGTGAGTACACCCCTGTATTATCAGAACATTATATATACAGCGCTCAGTGTAAGTGAGTACACCCCTGTATTATCAGTACATTATATATACAGCGCTCAGTGTGAGTACACCCCTCTGTATTATCAGTACATTATATATACAGAGCTCAGTATAAGTGAGTACACCCCTGTATTATCAGTACATTATATATACAGAGCTCAGTATAAGTGAGTACACCCCTGTATTCTCAGTACGTTATATATACGGCGTTCAGCATAAGTGAGTACACCCCTGTATTATCAGTACATTATATATACTGTGCTCAGTATAAGTGAGAACACCCCTCTATTATCAGTACATTATATATACAGGGCTCAGTATAAGTGAGTACACCCCTGTATTATCAGTACATTATATATACAGGGCTCAGTATAAGTGAGTACACCCCCTGTATTATCAGTACGTTATATATACAGCGCTCAGTATAAGTGAGTACACCCCTGTATTATCAGTACATTATATATACAGGGCTCACTATAAGTGAGTACACCCCCTGTATTATCAGTACATTATACATACAGCACTCAGTATAAGTGATTACACCCCTGTATTATCAGTACATTATATATACAGCGCTCAGTATAAGTGAGTACACCCCCCTGTATTATCAGTACATTATATATACAGCGCTCAGTATAAGTGAGTGCACCCCTGTATTATCAGTACATTATATATACAGCGCTCAGTATAAGTGAGTACACCCCTGTATTATCAGTACATTATATATACAGAGCTCAGTGTAAGTGAGCACACCCCTGTATTATCAGTACATTATATATACAGGGCTCAGTATAAGTGAGTACACCCCTGTATTATCAGTACATTATATATACAGGGCTCAGTATAAGTGAGTACACCCCTGTATTATCAGAACATTATATATACAGCGCTCAGTGTAAGTGAGTACACCCCCTGTATTATCAGTACATTATATATACAGCGCTCAGTATAAGTGAGTACACCCCTGTATTATAAGTACATCATATATACAGGGCTCAGTATAAGTGAGTACACCCCCTGTATTATCAGTACATTATATATACAGGGCTCAGTATAAGTGAGTACACCCCTGTATTATCAGTACATTATATATACAGCGCTCAGTATAAGTGAGTACACCCCTGTATTCTCAGTACGTTATATATACGCCGTTCAGCATAAGTGAGTACACCCCCCTGTATTCTCAGTACGTGATATATACAGGGCTCAGTATAAGTGAGTACACCCCTGTATTATCAGTACATTATATATACAGCGCTCAGTGTAAGTGAGTACACCCCTGTATTCTCAGTACGTTATATATACGGCGTTCAGCATAAGTGAGTACACCCCCTGTATTCTCAGTACGTGATATATACAGTGCTCAGTGTAAGTGAGTACACCCCTGTATTATCAGTACATTATATATACAGTGCTCAGTATAAGTGAGTACACCCCTGTATTCTCAGTACGTGATATATACAGCGCTCAGTATAAGTGAGTACATTCCTGTATTATCAGTACATTATATATACAGGGCTCAGTATAAGTGAGAACACCCCTCTATTATCAGTACATTATATATACAGGGCTCAGTATAAGTGAGTACACCCCTGTATTCTCAGTACGTGATATATACAGCGCTCAGTATAAGTGAGTACATTCCTGTATTATCAGTACATTATATATACAGGGCTCAGTATAAGTGAGAACACCCCTCTATTATCAGTACATTATATATACAGGGCTCAGTATAAGTGAGTACACCCCCTGTATTATCAGTACATTATATATACAGGGCTCAGTATAAGTGAGTACACCCCCTGTATTATCAGTACATTATATATACAGGGCTCAGTATAAGTGAGTACACCCCTGTATTATCAGTACATTATATATACAGCTCTCAGTATAAGTGAGTACACCCCTGTATTATCAGTACATTATATATACAGCGCTCAGTATAAGTGAGTACACCCCTGTATTATCAGTACTTTATATATACAGTGCTCAGTATAAGTGAGAACACCCCTCTATTATCAGTACATTATATATACAGGGCTCAGTATAAGTGAGTACACCCCTGTATTATCAGTACATTATATATACAGGGCTCAGTATAAGTGAGTACACCCCCTGTATTGTCAGCACGTGATATATACAGCGCTCAGTATAAGTGAGTACACCCCTGTATTATCAGGACATTATATATACAGCGCTCAGTATAAGTGAGTACACCCCCTGTATTATCAGTACATTATACATACAGCGCTCAGTATAAGTGATTACACCCCTGTATTATCAGTACATTATATATACTGTGCTCAGTATAAGTGAGTACACCCCTGTATTATCAGTACATTATATATAAAGCGCTCAGTATAAGTGAGTACACCCCTGTATTATCAGGACATTATATATACAGGCCTCAGCATAAGTGAGTACACCCCTGTATTATCAGGACATTATATATACAGTGCTCAGAATAAGTGAGTACACCCCTCTATTATCAGTACATTATATATACAGGGCTCAGTATAAGTGAGTACACCCCTGTATTATCAGGACATTATATATACAGGCCTCAGCATAAGTGAGTACACCCCTGTATTATCAGTACATTATATATACAGGCCTCAGTATAAGTGAGTACACCCCTCTATTATCAGTACATTATATATACAGGGCTCAGTATAGGAGAGTACACCCCTGTATTATCAGTACATTATACATACAGGCCTCAGTATAAGTGAGCACACCCCTGTATTATCAGTACATTATATATACAGGTCTCAGTATAAGTGAGTACACCCCTCTATTATCAGTACATTATATATGCAGTGCTCAGTATAAGTGAGTACACCCCTGTATTATCAGCACATAATATATACAGGGCTCAGTATAAGTGAGTACACCCCTGTATTATCAGTACATTATATATACAACGCTCAGTATAAGTGAGTACACCCCTGTATTCTCAGTACATTATATATACGGCGTTCAGCATAAGTGAGTACACCCCCCTGTATTCTCAGTACGTGATATATACAGGGCTCAGTGTAAGTGAGTACACCCCTGTATTCTCAGTACGTTATATATACGGCGTTCAGCATAAGTGAGTACACCCCCCTGTATTCTCAGTACGTGATATATACAGTGCTCAGTGTAAGTGAGTACACCCCTGTATTCTCAGTACATTATATATACAGCGCTCAGTATAAGTGAGTACATTCCTGTATTATCAGTGCATTATATATACAGAGCTCAGTATAAGTGAGTACACCCCTGTATTATCAGTACATTATATATACAGGGCTCAGTATAAGTGAGTACACCCCCTGTATTATCAGTACATTATATATACAGGGCTCAGTATAAGTGAGTACACCCCTGTATTATCAGAACATTATATATACAGCGCTCAGTGTAAGTGAGTACACCCCTATTTTATCAGTACATTATATATACAGCGCTCAGTGTAAGTGAGTACACCCCTGTATTCTCAGTACGTTATATATACGGCGTTCAGCATAAGTGAGTACACCCCCCTGTATTCTCAGTACGTGATATATACAGTGCTCAGTGTAAGTGAGTACACCCCTGTATTCTCAGTACGTGATATATACAGCGCTCAGTATAAGTGAGTACACCCCTCTATTATCAGTACATTATATATACAGGGCTCAGTATAAGTGAGTACACCCCCTGTATTATCAGTACATTATATATACAGGGCTCAGTATAAGTGAGTACACCCCTGTATTATCAGAACATTATATATACAGCGCTCAGTGTAAGTGAGTACACCCCTGTATTATCAGTGCATTATATATACAGCGCTCAATATAAGTGAGTACACCCCTGTAATATCAGGATATTATATATACAGCGCTCAGTATAAGTGAGTACACCCCTGTATTATCAGTACATTATATATACAGCGCTCAGTATAAGTGAGTACACTCCTGTATTATCAGTACATTATATAAACAGCGCTCAGTGTAAGTGAGTACACCCCTCTGTATTATCAGTATATTATATATACAGAGCTCAGTATAAGTGAGTACACCCCTGTATTCTCAGTACGTTATATATACGGCGTTCAGCATAAGTGAGTACACCCCCCTGTATTCTCAGTACGTGATATATACAGGGCTCAGTATAAGTGAGTACACCCCTGTATTATCAGTACATTATATATACAGCGCTCAGTATAAGTGAGTACACCCCTGTATTCTCAGTACATTATATATACGGCGTTCAGCATAAGTGAGTACACCCCCCTGTATTCTCAGTACGTGATATATACAGGGCTCAGTATAAGTGAGTACACCCCTGTATTATCAGTACATTATATATACAGCGCTCAATGTAAGTGTGTGCACCCCTGTATTATCAGTACATTATATATACAGAGCTCAGTATAAGTGAGTACACCGCTGTATTATCAGTACATTATATATACAGCGCTCAGTATAAGTGAGTACACCCCTGTATTATCAGTACATTATATATACAGTGCTCAGTATAAGTGAGTACACCCCTGTATTATCAGTACATTATATATACAGAGCTCAGTATAAGTGAGTACACCTCTGTATTATCAGTACATTATATATACAGTGCTCAGTATAAGTGAGTACACCCCTGTATTATCAGTACATTATATACACAGGGCTCAGTATAAGTGAGTACACCCCCTGTATTATCAGTACATTATATATACAGTGCTCAGTATAAGTGAGTACACCCCTGTATTATCAGTACATTATATATACAGTGCTCAGTATAAGTGAGTACACCCCTGTATTATCAGTACATTATATATACAGTGCTCAGTATAAGTGAGTACACCCCTGTATTATCAGTACATTATATATACAGCGCTCAGTATAAGTGAGTACACCCCCTGTATTATCAGTACATTATATATACAGGGCTCAGTATAAGTGAGTACAACCCCTGTATTATCAGTACATTATATATACAGTGCTCAGTATAAGTGAGTACACCCCCTGTATTATCAGTACATTATATATACAGGGCTCAGTATAAGTGAGTACACCCCCTGTATTCTCAGTACATTATATATACAGGGCTCAGTATAAGTGAGTACACCCCCTGTATTATCAGTACATTATAGATACAGCGCTCAGTATAAGTGAGTACACCCCCTGTATTATCAGTACATTATATATACAGGGCTCAGTATAAGTGAGTACACCCCTGTATTATCAGTACATTATATATACAGAGCTCAGTATAAGTGAGTACACCCCTGTATTATGAGTACACTATATATACAGGGCTCAGTATAAGTGAGTACACCCCCTGTATTATCAGTACATTATATATACAGTAATCAGTGTAAGTGAGTACACCCCCTGTATTATCAGTACATTATATATACAGCGCTCAGTATAAGTGAGTACACCCCTGTATTATCAGTACATTATATATACAGTGCTCAGTATAAGTGAGTACACCCCTGTATTATCAGTACATTATATATACAGCATTCAGTGTAAGTGAGTACACCCCTGTATTCTCAGTACGTTATACATACAGTGCTCAGTGTAAGTGAGTACACCCTCCTGTATTATCAGTAAATTATATATACAGCGCTCAGCGTAAGTGAGTACACCCCTGTATTATCAGTACATTATACATACAGCGCTCGGCGTAAGTGAGTACACCCTCCTGTATTATCAGTACATTATATATACAGCGCTCTGCGTAAGTGAGTACATCCCCTGTATTCTCAGTACATTATATATACAGCGCTCAGTATAAGTAAGTACACCCCTGTATTATCAGTACATTATATATACAGGGCTCAGTATAAGTGAGTACACCCCTGTATTATCAGTACATTATATATACAGCTCTCAGTATAAGTGAGTACACCCCTGTATTATCAGTACATTATATATACAGCGCTCAGTATAAGTGAGTACACCCCTGTATTATCAGTACTTTATATATACAGTGCTCAGTATAAGTGAGAACACCCCTCTATTATCAGTACATTATATATACAGGGCTCAGTATAAGTGAGTACACCCCTGTATTATCAGTACATTATATATACAGGGCTCAGTATAAGTGAGTACACCCCCTGTATTGTCAGCACGTGATATATACAGCGCTCAGTATAAGTGAGTACACCCCTGTATTATCAGGACATTATATATACAGCGCTCAGTATAAGTGAGTACACCCCCTGTATTATCAGTACATTATACATACAGCGCTCAGTATAAGTGATTACACCCCTGTATTATCAGTACATTATATATACTGTGCTCAGTATAAGTGAGTACACCCCTGTATTATCAGTACATTATATATAAAGCGCTCAGTATAAGTGAGTACACCCCTGTATTATCAGGACATTATATATACAGGCCTCAGCATAAGTGAGTACACCCCTGTATTATCAGGACATTATATATACAGTGCTCAGAATAAGTGAGTACACCCCTCTATTATCAGTACATTATATATACAGGGCTCAGTATAAGTGAGTACACCCCTGTATTATCAGGACATTATATATACAGGCCTCAGCATAAGTGAGTACACCCCTGTATTATCAGTACATTATATATACAGGCCTCAGTATAAGTGAGTACACCCCTCTATTATCAGTACATTATATATACAGGGCTCAGTATAGGAGAGTACACCCCTGTATTATCAGTACATTATACATACAGGCCTCAGTATAAGTGAGCACACCCCTGTATTATCAGTACATTATATATACAGGTCTCAGTATAAGTGAGTACACCCCTCTATTATCAGTACATTATATATGCAGTGCTCAGTATAAGTGAGTACACCCCTGTATTATCAGCACATAATATATACAGGGCTCAGTATAAGTGAGTACACCCCTGTATTATCAGTACATTATATATACAACGCTCAGTATAAGTGAGTACACCCCTGTATTCTCAGTACATTATATATACGGCGTTCAGCATAAGTGAGTACACCCCCCTGTATTCTCAGTACGTGATATATACAGGGCTCAGTGTAAGTGAGTACACCCCTGTATTCTCAGTACGTTATATATACGGCGTTCAGCATAAGTGAGTACACCCCCCTGTATTCTCAGTACGTGATATATACAGTGCTCAGTGTAAGTGAGTACACCCCTGTATTCTCAGTACATTATATATACAGCGCTCAGTATAAGTGAGTACATTCCTGTATTATCAGTGCATTATATATACAGAGCTCAGTATAAGTGAGTACACCCCTGTATTATCAGTACATTATATATACAGGGCTCAGTATAAGTGAGTACACCCCCTGTATTATCAGTACATTATATATACAGGGCTCAGTATAAGTGAGTACACCCCTGTATTATCAGAACATTATATATACAGCGCTCAGTGTAAGTGAGTACACCCCTATTTTATCAGTACATTATATATACAGCGCTCAGTGTAAGTGAGTACACCCCTGTATTCTCAGTACGTTATATATACGGCGTTCAGCATAAGTGAGTACACCCCCCTGTATTCTCAGTACGTGATATATACAGTGCTCAGTGTAAGTGAGTACACCCCTGTATTCTCAGTACGTGATATATACAGCGCTCAGTATAAGTGAGTACACCCCTCTATTATCAGTACATTATATATACAGGGCTCAGTATAAGTGAGTACACCCCCTGTATTATCAGTACATTATATATACAGGGCTCAGTATAAGTGAGTACACCCCTGTATTATCAGAACATTATATATACAGCGCTCAGTGTAAGTGAGTACACCCCTGTATTATCAGTGCATTATATATACAGCGCTCAATATAAGTGAGTACACCCCTGTAATATCAGGATATTATATATACAGCGCTCAGTATAAGTGAGTACACCCCTGTATTATCAGTACATTATATATACAGCGCTCAGTATAAGTGAGTACACTCCTGTATTATCAGTACATTATATAAACAGCGCTCAGTGTAAGTGAGTACACCCCTCTGTATTATCAGTATATTATATATACAGAGCTCAGTATAAGTGAGTACACCCCTGTATTCTCAGTACGTTATATATACGGCGTTCAGCATAAGTGAGTACACCCCCCTGTATTCTCAGTACGTGATATATACAGGGCTCAGTATAAGTGAGTACACCCCTGTATTATCAGTACATTATATATACAGCGCTCAGTATAAGTGAGTACACCCCTGTATTCTCAGTACATTATATATACGGCGTTCAGCATAAGTGAGTACACCCCCCTGTATTCTCAGTACGTGATATATACAGGGCTCAGTATAAGTGAGTACACCCCTGTATTATCAGTACATTATATATACAGCGCTCAATGTAAGTGTGTGCACCCCTGTATTATCAGTACATTATATATACAGAGCTCAGTATAAGTGAGTACACCGCTGTATTATCAGTACATTATATATACAGCGCTCAGTATAAGTGAGTACACCCCTGTATTATCAGTACATTATATATACAGTGCTCAGTATAAGTGAGTACACCCCTGTATTATCAGTACATTATATATACAGAGCTCAGTATAAGTGAGTACACCTCTGTATTATCAGTACATTATATATACAGTGCTCAGTATAAGTGAGTACACCCCTGTATTATCAGTACATTATATACACAGGGCTCAGTATAAGTGAGTACACCCCCTGTATTATCAGTACATTATATATACAGTGCTCAGTATAAGTGAGTACACCCCTGTATTATCAGTACATTATATATACAGTGCTCAGTATAAGTGAGTACACCCCTGTATTATCAGTACATTATATATACAGTGCTCAGTATAAGTGAGTACACCCCTGTATTATCAGTACATTATATATACAGCGCTCAGTATAAGTGAGTACACCCCCTGTATTATCAGTACATTATATATACAGGGCTCAGTATAAGTGAGTACAACCCCTGTATTATCAGTACATTATATATACAGTGCTCAGTATAAGTGAGTACACCCCCTGTATTATCAGTACATTATATATACAGGGCTCAGTATAAGTGAGTACACCCCCTGTATTCTCAGTACATTATATATACAGGGCTCAGTATAAGTGAGTACACCCCCTGTATTATCAGTACATTATAGATACAGCGCTCAGTATAAGTGAGTACACCCCCTGTATTATCAGTACATTATATATACAGGGCTCAGTATAAGTGAGTACACCCCTGTATTATCAGTACATTATATATACAGCGCTCAGTATAAGTGAGTACACCCCTGTATTATGAGTACACTATATATACAGGGCTCAGTATAAGTGAGTACACCCCCTGTATTATCAGTACATTATATATACAGTAATCAGTGTAAGTGAGTACACCCCCTGTATTATCAGTACATTATATATACAGCGCTCAGTATAAGTGAGTACACCCCTGTATTATCAGTACATTATATATACAGTGCTCAGTATAAGTGAGTACACCCCTGTATTATCAGTACATTATATATACAGCATTCAGTGTAAGTGAGTACACCCCTGTATTCTCAGTACGTTATACATACAGTGCTCAGTGTAAGTGAGTACACCCTCCTGTATTATCAGTAAATTATATATACAGCGCTCAGCGTAAGTGAGTACACCCCTGTATTATCAGTACATTATACATACAGCGCTCGGCGTAAGTGAGTACACCCTCCTGTATTATCAGTACATTATATATACAGCGCTCTGCGTAAGTGAGTACATCCCCTGTATTCTCAGTACATTATATATACAGCGCTCAGTATAAGTAAGTACACCCCTGTATTATCAGTACATTATATATACAGGGCTCAGTATAAGTGAGTACACCCCTGTATTATCAGTACATTATATATACAGCGCTCAGTATAAGTGAGTACATCCCCTGTATTATCAGTACATTATATATACAGCGCTCAGCATAAGTGAGTACACCCTTGTATTATCAGTACATTATATATACAGTGCTCAGTATAAGTGAGTACACCCCTGTATTATCAGTACATTATATATACAGCGCTCAGTATAAGTGAGTATACCCCTGTATTCTCAGTACGTGATATATACAGGGCTCAGTATAAGTGAGTACACCCCTGTATTATCAGTACATTATATATACAGCGCTCAGTGTAAGTGAGTACACCCCTGTATTCTCAGTACGTTATATATACGGCGTTCAGCATAAGTGAGTACACCCCCCTGTATTCTCAGTACGTGATATATACAGTGCTCAGTGTAAGTGAGTACACCCCTGTATTCTCAGTACGTGATATATACAGCGCTCAGTATAAGTGAGTACACCCCTCTATTATCAGTACATTATATATACAGGGCTCAGTATAAGTGAGTACACCCCCTGTATTATCAGTACATTATAAATACAGGGCTCAGTATAAGTGAGTACACCCCTGTATTATCAGAACATTATATATACAGCGCTCAGTGTAAGTGAGTACACCCCTGTATTATCAGTACATTATATATACAGCGCTCAGTATAAGTGAGTACACCCCCTGTATTCTCAGTACGTTATACAGTACAGACCAAAAGTTTGGACACACCTTCTCATTTAAAGATTTTTCTGTATTTTCATGACTTTGAAAATTGTACATTCACACTGAAGGCATCAAAACTATGAATTAACACATGTGGAATTATATACTTAACAAAAAACTGTGAAACAACTGAAAATATGTCTTATATTCTAGGTTCTTCACAGTAGCCACCTTTTGCTTTGATGACTGCTTTGCACACTCTTGGCATTCTCTTGATGAGCTTCAAGAGGTAGTCACCGGAAATGGTTTTCCAACAATCTTGAAGGAGTTCCCAGAAATGCTTAGCACTTGTTGGCCCTTTTGCCTTCACTCTGCGGTCCAGCTCACCCCAAACCATCTCGATTAGGTTCAGGTCTGGTGACTGTGGAGGCCAGGTCATCTGGCATAGCCCCCCATCACTCTCCTTCTTGGTCAGATAGCCCTTACACAGCCTGGAGGTGTTTGGGGTCATTGTCCTGTTGAAAAATAAATGATGGTCCAACTAAACGCAAAACGGATGGAATAGCATGCCGCTGCAAGATGCTGTGGTAGCCATGCTGGTTCAGTATGCCTTCAATTTTGAATAAATCCCCAACAGTGTCACTAGCAAAGCACCCCCACACCATCACACCTCCTCCTCCATGCTTCACGGTGGGAACCAGGCATGTAGAGTCCATCCGTTCACCTTTTCTGTGTCGCACAAAGACACGGTGATTGGAACCAAAGATCTCAAATTTGGACTCATCAGACCAAAGCACAGATTTCCACTGGTCTAATGTCCATTCCTTGTGTTCTTTAGCCCAAACAAGCCTCTTCTGCTTGTTGCTTGTCCTTAGCAGTGGTTTCCTAGCAGCTATTTTACCATGAAGGCCTGCTGCACAAAGTCTCCTCTTAACAGTTGTTGTAGAGATGTGTCTGCTGCTAGAACTCTGTGTGGCTTTGACCAGGTCTCTAATCTGAGCTGCTGTTAACCTGCGATTTCTGAGGCTGGTGACTCGGATAAACTTATCCTCAGTAGCAGAGGTAACTCTTGGTCTTCCTTTCCTGGGGCGGTCCTCATGTGAGCCAGTTTCTTTGTAGTGCTTGATGGTTTTTGCAACTGCACTTGGGGACACTTTCAAAGTTTTCCCAATTTTTCACACTGACTGACCTTCATTTCTTAAAGTAATGATGGCCACTCGTTTTTCTTTACTTATCTGCTTTTTTCTTGCCATAATACAAATTCTAACAGTCTATTCAGTAGGACTATCAGCTGTGTATCCACCAGACTTCTGCACAACACAACTGATGGTCCCAACCCCATTTATAAGGCAAGAAATCCCACTTATTAAACCTGACAGGGCACACCTGTGAAGCGAAAACCATTTCCGGTGACTACCTCTTGAAGCTCATCAAGAGAATGCCAAGAGTGTGCAAAGCAGCCATCAAAGCAAAAGGTGGCTACTTTGAAGAACCTAGAATATAAGACATATTTTCAGTTGTTTCACACTTTTTTGTTAAGTATATAATTCCACATGTGTTAATTCATAGTTTTGATGCCTTCAGTGTGAATGTACAATTTTCATAGTCATGAAAATACAGAAAAATCTTTAAATGAGAAGGTGTGTCCAAACTTTTGGTCTGTACTGTATATACAGCGCTCAGTATAAGTGAGTGCACCCCCTGTATTCTCAGGACATTATATATACAGCGCTCAATATAAGTGAGTACACCCCTGTATTATCAGTACGTTATATATACAGCGCTCAGTATAAGTGAGTACACCCCTTTATTATCAGTACATTATATATACAGCGCTCAGTATAAGTGAGTACCCCCCTGTATTCTCAGGACATTATATATACAGCGCTCAATATAAGTGAGTACACCCCTGTATTATCAGTACATTATATATACAGGGCTCAGTATAAGTGAGTACATCCCCTTTATTATCAGTACATTATATATACAGCGCTCAGTATAAGTGAGTACACCCCTGTATTATCAGTACATTATATATACAGGGCTCAGTATAAGTGAGTACACCCCTGTATTATCAGTACATTATATATACAGGGCTCAGTATAAGTGAGTACACCCCTGTATTATCAGTACATTATATACACAGCGCTCAGTATAAGTGAGTACACCCCCTGTATTCTCAGTGCGTTATATATACAGCGCTCAGTATAAGTGAGTACACCCCCTGTATTCTCAGGACATTATATATACAGCGCTCAATATAAGTGAGTACACCCCCTGTATTGTCAGTACATTATATATACAGCGCTCAGTATAAGTGAGTACACCCCTGCATTATCAGTACATTATATATACAGTGCTAAGTATAAGTGAGTACATCCCCTGTATTCTCAGTACGTTATATATACAGCGCTCAGTATAAGTGAGTACACCCCTGTATTATCAGTACATTATATATACAGTGCTCAGTATAAGTGAGTACACCGCTGTATTCTCAGGACATTATATATACAGCGCTCAGTATAAGTGAGTACACCGCTGTATTCTCAGGACATTATATATACAGCGCTCAATATAAGTGAGTACACCCCCTGTATTCTCAGTACGTTATATATACAGCGCTCAGTATAAGTGAGTACACCCCTGTATTATCAGTACATTATATATACAGCGCTCAGTATAAGTGAGTACACCGCTGTATTCTCAGTACATTATATATACAGCGCTCAGTATAAGTGAGCACACCCCTGTATTATCAGTACATTATATATACAGCGCTCAGTATAAGTAAGTACACCCCCTGTATTCTCAGGACATTATATATACATCGCTCATTATAAGTGAGTACACCCCCTGTATTCTCAGGACATTATATATACAGCGTTCAGGATAAGTGAGTACACCCCTGTATTATCAGTACATTATATATACAGGGCTCAGTATAAGTGAGTACACCCCTGTATTCTCAGGACATTATATATATAGCGCTCAGTATAAGTGAGTACATCCCCTGTATTCTGAGTACGTTATATATACAGCGCTCAGTATAAGTGAGTACACCCCTGTATTCTCAGAACATTATATATACAGCGCTCAGTATAAGTGAGCACACCCCTGTATTATCAGTACATTATATATACAGTGCTCAGTATAAGTAAGTACACCCCCTGTATTCTCAGGACATTATATATACATCGCTCAGTATAAGTGAGTACACCCCCTGTATTCTCAGGACATTATATATACAGCGCTCAGTATAAGTGAGTACACCCCCTGTATTCTCAGTACGTTATATATACAGCGCTCAGTATAAGTGAGTACACCCCCTGTATTATCAGTACGTTATATATACAGCGCTCAGTATAAGTGAGTACACCCCCTGTATTATCAGTACATTATATATACAGCGCTCAGTATAAGTGAGTACACCCCTGTATTCTCAGGACATTATATATACAGCGCTCAGTATAAGTGAGTACACTCCTGTATTATCAGTACATTATATATACAGCGCTCAGTATAAGTGAGTACACCCCTGTATTATCAGTACATTATATATACAGCGCTCAGTATAAGTGAGTACACCCCTGTATTATCAGTACATTATATATACAGGGCTCAGTATAAGTGAGTACACCCCTCTATTATCAGGACATTATATATACAGCGCTCAGTATAAGTGAGTACACCCCTGTATTATCAGTACAATATATATACAGGGTTCAGTATAAGTGAGTACACCCCCTGTATTATCAGTACATTATATATACAGCACTCAGTATAAGTGAGTACACCCCTGTATTATCAGTACATTATATATACAGGGCTCAGTATAAGTGAGTACACCCCTGTATTATCAGAACATTATATATACAGTGCTCAGTATAAGTGAGTACACCCCTGTATTATCAGTACATTATATATACAGCGCTCAGTGTAAGTGAGTACACCCCTGTATTATCAGTACATTATATATACAGCGCTCAGTATAAGTGAGTACACCCCTGTATTATCAGTACATTATATATACAGGTCTCAGTATAAGTGAGTACACCCCTGTATTATCAGTACATTATATATACAGGGCTCAGTATAAGTGAGTACACCCCTGTATTATCAGTACATTATATATACAGGCCTCAGTATAAGTGAGTACACCCCCTGTATTATCAGTACATTATACATACAGTGCTCAGTATAAGTGATTACACCCCTGTATTATCAGTACATTATATATACTGTGCTCAGTATAAGTGAGTACACCCCTGTATTATCAGTACATTATATATACAGGGCTCAGTATAAGTGAGTACACCCCTGTATTATCAGTACATTATATATACAGGGCTCAGTATAAGTGAGTACACCCCTGTATTATCAGTACATTATATATACAGCGCTCAGTATAAGTGAGTACACCCCCTGTATTATCAGTACATTATATATACAGCGCTCAGTATAAGTGAGTACACCCCTGTATTATCAGTACATTATATATACAGGGCTCAGTATAAGTGAGTACACCCCTGTATTAACAGTACGTTATATATACAGCGCTCAGTATAAGTGAGTACACCCCTGTATTATCAGTACATTATATATACAGCGCTCAGTATAAGTGAGTACACCCCTGTATTATCAGTACATTATATATACAGCGCTCAGTATAAGTGAGTACACCCCTGTATTATCAGTACATTATATATACAGCGCTCAGTATAAGTGAGTACACCCCTGTATTATCAGTACATTATATATACAGAGCTCAGTATAAGTGAGTACACCCCTGTATTATCAGTACATTATACATACAGTGCTCAGTATAAGTGAGTACACCCCTGTATTATCAGTACATTATATATACAGGGCTCAGTATAAGTGAGTAGACCCCTGTATTATCAGTACATTATATATACAGCGCTCAGTATAAGTGAGTACACCCCTGTATTATCAGTACATTATATATACAGCGCTCAGTATAAGTGAGTACACCCCTGTATTATCAGTACATTGTATATACAGGGCTCAGTATAAGTGAGTACACCCCTGTATTATCAGTACATTATATATACAGCGCTCAGTATAAGTGAGTACACCCCTGTATTATCAGTACATTATATATACAGCGCTCAGTATAAGTGAGTACACCCCTGTATTATCAGTACATTATATATACAGCGCTCAGTATAAGTGAGTACCCCCCTGTATTCTCAGGACATTATATATACAGCGCTCAATATAAGTGAGTACACCCCTGTATTATCAGTACATTATATATACAGCGCTCAGTATAAGTGAGTACCCCCCTGTATTCTCAGGACATTATATATACAGCGCTCAATATAAGTGAGTACACCCCTGTATTATCAGTACATTATATATACAGCGCTCAGTATAAGTGAGTACACCCCTGTATTCTCAGTACGTTATATATACAGCGCTCAGTATAAGTGAGTACACCCCTGTATTATCAGTACATTATATATACAGCGCTCAGTATAAGTGAGTACCCCCCTGTATTCTCAGGACATTATATATACAGCGCTCAATATAAGTGAGTACACCCCTGTATTATCAGTACATTATATACACAGCGCTCAGTATAAGTGAGTACACCCCCTGTATTCTCAGTACGTTATATATACAGCGCTCAGTATAAGTAAGTACACCCCCTGTATTCTCAGGACATTATATATACAGCGCTCAATATAAGTGAGTACACCCCCTGTATTCTCAGTGCGTTATATATACAGCGCTCAGTATAAGTGAGTACACCCCCTGTATTCTCAGGACATTATATATACAGCGCTCAGTATAAGTGAGTACACCCCCTGTATTATCAGTACATTATATATACAGTGCTAAGTATAAGTGAGTACACCCCCTGTATTATCAGTACATTATATATACAGTGCTAAGTATAAGTGAGTACATCCCCTGTATTCTCAGTACGTTATATATACAGCGCTCAGTATAAGTGAGTACACCCCTGTATTCTCAGGACATTATATATACAGCGCTCAGTATAAGTGAGTACACCCCTGTATTCTCAGTACGTTATATATACAGGGCTCAGTATAAGTGAGTACACCGCTGTATTATCAGTACATTATATATACAGCGCTCAGTATAAGTGAGTACACCCCTGTATTATCAGTACATTATATATACAGGGCTCAGTATAAGTGAGTAGACCCCTGTATTATCAGTACATTATATATACAGCGCTCAGTATAAGTGAGTACACCCCTGTATTATCAGTACATTATATATACAGCGCTCAGTATAAGTGAGTACACCCCTGTATTATCAGTACATTGTATATACAGGGCTCAGTATAAGTGAGTACACCCCTGTATTATCAGTACATTATATATACAGCGCTCAGTATAAGTGAGTACACCCCTGTATTATCAGTACATTATATATACAGCGCTCAGTATAAGTGAGTACACCCCTGTATTATCAGTACATTATATATACAGCGCTCAGTATAAGTGAGTACCCCCCTGTATTCTCAGGACATTATATATACAGCGCTCAATATAAGTGAGTACACCCCTGTATTATCAGTACATTATATATACAGCGCTCAGTATAAGTGAGTACACCCCTGTATTATCAGTACATTGTATATACAGGGCTCAGTATAAGTGAGTACACCCCTGTATTATCAGTACATTATATATACAGCGCTCAGTATAAGTGAGTACACCCCTGTATTATCAGTACATTATATATACAGCGCTCAGTATAAGTGAGTACACCCCTGTATTATCAGTACATTATATATACAGCGCTCAGTATAAGTGAGTACCCCCCTGTATTCTCAGGACATTATATATACAGCGCTCAATATAAGTGAGTACACCCCTGTATTATCAGTACATTATATATACAGCGCTCAGTATAAGTGAGTACCCCCCTGTATTCTCAGGACATTATATATACAGCGCTCAATATAAGTGAGTACACCCCTGTATTATCAGTACATTATATATACAGCGCTCAGTATAAGTGAGTACACCCCTGTATTCTCAGTACGTTATATATACAGCGCTCAGTATAAGTGAGTACACCCCTGTATTATCAGTACATTATATATACAGCGCTCAGTATAAGTGAGTACCCCCCTGTATTCTCAGGACATTATATATACAGCGCTCAATATAAGTGAGTACACCCCTGTATTATCAGTACATTATATACACAGCGCTCAGTATAAGTGAGTACACCCCCTGTATTCTCAGTACGTTATATATACAGCGCTCAGTATAAGTAAGTACACCCCCTGTATTCTCAGGACATTATATATACAGCGCTCAATATAAGTGAGTACACCCCCTGTATTCTCAGTGCGTTATATATACAGCGCTCAGTATAAGTGAGTACACCCCCTGTATTCTCAGGACATTATATATACAGCGCTCAGTATAAGTGAGTACACCCCCTGTATTATCAGTACATTATATATACAGTGCTAAGTATAAGTGAGTACACCCCCTGTATTATCAGTACATTATATATACAGTGCTAAGTATAAGTGAGTACATCCCCTGTATTCTCAGTACGTTATATATACAGCGCTCAGTATAAGTGAGTACACCCCTGTATTCTCAGGACATTATATATACAGCGCTCAGTATAAGTGAGTACACCCCTGTATTCTCAGTACGTTATATATACAGGGCTCAGTATAAGTGAGTACACCGCTGTATTATCAGTACATTATATATACAGCGCTCAGTATAAGTGAGCACACCCCTGTATTATCAGGACATTATATATACAGGACTCAGTATAAGTGAGTACACCCCTGTATTATCAGTACATTATATATACAGCGCTCAGTATAAGTGAGTACACCCCTGTATTATCAGGACATTATATATACAGGACTCAGTATAAGTGAGTACACCCCTGTATTATCAGTACATTATATATACAGGGCTCAGTATAAGTGAGTACACCGCTGTATTATCAGTACATTATATATA